>NC_082715.1:98550071-98856905 GCF_030144855.1 Hypanus sabinus | reverse complement strand
TAGAGTGAAACATTATTTATTCTGAATTATGGCTTATTGTGGTTTGAAGACTTGCCAGAAAGATATTTTCCAAGCTCCTAGTTCCTATCTTCTGAAATGAAAGTTATTTAAGTTTCTATTGATAAATGGCAAAAGAGCAATGGCCAGAATCTTAGCAATATCCAAAGGTTGAGGTTATGCTGATGATAAACAAGTTATAATGAAAGGTCAGGATGGATTAGATTGTAGATACATATGGTTAAATATTAATGTTTCTTTGCCCCCTCTCCCCAGATTGGAATAAGCTTCTGCATATATTTCAATTCAGCATTTCACTGTTGAAGTTGTATTTCAAATCCTTTGCATGGGGATCTTTAATTCAAAAGCTGCTTTACAGTATAAAATTTTCTGGGCAAATTTACTTGAATGCTGTAATATTATTAATTTAGTAAATATACTTATGCAGTATTTTCTAGTTAATCTTATTGAACATGAAATTTTGTTCATGGACAGATGATAGTGCACTAGCAAGAGCATAGATGTAATGCAAATCAATATGAAAGTAACTTCCATTCTTCCAGTCTGTTAGTTCAACATATTTATCAATTTTCCTGTCATACTGTTGCATTTTTGTTCAACATTCATAAATTAATGAAGTCCAGAAGTGCAACTTTAATTGGAAGTTTGTAGAAACTGCTAAATACTAAAATAAATTTGTTTTGCAGTACATAAAATATTGTCTTATTTACAGATCCTTACAAAATTTCAACTGGAAAGGCAATTATTACAATCAAATTGGCACATGCTCAAGGTCACCACCTTCACAAAAAATTTTTTTGGCATATTTCTTCTGTAAACACAGAACATAGTGCCAAATCTTGCAAATGACTACAGTAAAAGTTACATTTGGTTTTGCTCCAAACCACAAAGGTAAAATATGATAAATAGTTTCATTGTAATGTTGTCCCTTTAAATGTCCTGTATAAACTACTTTTCTTGAAAGTACCTGCATGTCATTGATTGATGTAATTATCTAAGCAAATGTTTTCAAAATGCATATTGACACATTTGCATATCTGAAAGAACACCAGCATTTAGCAATTTTAGAATTCTGTTGCGATCAAATTATTAAGTTGATGGCTTCTAAGAAGTTCCTAGGTACATTGTCATCAGAGAGTATCTGAAAATATAGTTTATTTTGAAATCAATAGAGCTGAAATCAGCCAATTGTTACAGTTGAAGCCGTGGTAATTCTCAACACTGGTCCCCCACAAGGCTGCATTGTCAGTCTGCTACTTTACTCCTTGTACACTCATGACTGCATGGCCAGGTTCTGCTCCAACTCCATCTATAAATTTGTCAATAATCTCAAAAAATGCTGAGTCAGAGTACAAAAAGAGATAGAGCACTTAGTGACATGGTGTCATGACAACACCATTTCCTGCTACGTCAGCAAAACAAAAGAGCTGGCCATTGACTTCAAGAAGTGGGCAGAGTTTCTATTTACATCAATTATCCTGAGTGATGGCTTCAAGTTCCTCCAAGGGAACATCCCCAATAACCTGTCTTGGTCCAACCACATTAACGCCACGGCTAATAAAGCTCCTTAGGACTGTCACTTCCTCTGGAGGCTAAAGAAATTTGGCATGTTCCCTTTGATCTATACCAATTTTTATCAATATGCCATTGAAAATACTCAACCCAGATATAACATGGTTTGGTATAACACTGCTCTGACCGTGACCTCAAGAAACTGCAGAGAGTTGTGGACCCAGCTCAGCACAACACGGAAAGCAATCTCCTTCCATGGACTGTGCCTACACTTCTCATTGTCTCAGTAAAGCAGTTAGCTTAATCAAAGACCCCACCACCCCGATCATTCTATCTGTTTCCCACCCTATCACTGGGCAGAAGATACAAAAACCCGAAAGCATGTATCACTGGGCTCAGTATCAGCTTTTCCACACTGTTATAAGATTATTGAAAGGTCTCCTAGTACGATAAGATAGAATTCTGATCTCACATTTTACCTTGTTATGGCCTTGCACTTTATTGTCTGCCTGCACTGTAGTTTCTCTATAATTAAAATTTTATTCTGCATTCTGTTATTGTTTATCCTATACTAATGTAATGAACTGATATGTATAGATAACATGCAAGACAAAGTTTTTCACTGTGTCTCGGTACATCTGACAATATAAATCAATTTCCTAATTTACCAATGTACCTTCAGACAGTAACTTGGAAAAGTCACCAGAAATGTAATAATTGAATCCATCAACCACCATCTTCACAAAAAGTGCAAAGTCAGTCAACATACTATATGTTTCTGGTAAGTTTCCCTCTTTCTTTTTTATTCTTCTTTCCTCGTTGCTTAGGGCACAGTTAGTGCAGTGAGAATGGTGCCACAAGAATGGTTGAAAAGAGATAAATATTTAATGAATATTCTCTCGGTGGCTGGTAAAAAGACTCTTACTAGGAAATGGTTATCACAGGAGAGCCCAACTTTAAATACATGGATGAAAATTACAATGGACATTTACAAAATGGAGAAGATGACAGCACCTGTTAATCATAAGCTGGAACAATTTGATTCATACTGGGAAAAATGGTTTAACTACATAATGCCTCATAGGCCTGATTTTATTCTCACAAATCAATGAATCTGTTGTAAAAAAAAATCACTCCCTACTTGTATGTAGTTCTTTCCTTTTGCTTGTTTTCTTTCCACTCTCTTCTATGTGTACACTCCAGATAAATACTTTTGGAGATTTTGCGATATACATGTACAATGTCTGAAATACATCTTATGGAAATGTTTGTTTGATGAACTTCAATAAAAAAAATAAATTACAAAAAAAATGAGAATGGCTCCAAAGGCAGTGCTTTTTTTCCAGTGTGTGGGATGCGGAAATTCTGGGGGACCTCCAGACCACCAGATAACCACATCTGCACCAAGCGCACTGAGCTGCAGCTCCTCAGAGAATGTATTAAGGAACTGGACCTGCAGCTTGATGACCTTCAGCTTATATGGGAGATTGAGGAGGTGATAGATAGGAGCCACAAGAAGGTAGTCACCCCTAGGTTGCAGGAGGCAGGTAACTGAGCGACTGCCACGAGAAGGAGGGGAAATGGGCAGCCAGTGCAGAGTACCTCATGGTCATTTCCCTCAATAATAAATTTACCATTTTGGATGCTACTGAAGGTGAGAACCTGCTTGGGAGGAGCTGCAGTGACCAGGTCTCTGGCACTGAGTCTGGTGCTGGGGCTCAGAAGAGAAGAGAGGCAACGAGGACTGCAGTGGTGATAGGAGACAAGATTCTGTGGGCGTGACAGAGACAGCTGTACGGTATATTGCCTTATAGGAGCCAGGGTCAGGGATGCCTCGAATAGGTCCATGGCATCCTAAAGGGAGAGAGTAAGCAGTCATAAATTTTGGTACATATTGGCACCAAAAATATTTGTAGGAGAGGTGAGGAGGTCCTGAAGAGAGATTTTAAGTAGCTAGATAGAAAACTAAAAAGCAAGATTTCCAGAGTAGTAGGCATTGGATTGCTACATGTGTCATGCTCCAGTGAGGGGAAGAACAGGATGATCTGGCAGATGAATATATGGCTGAGGAACTGGCGCAGGCGGTAGAGTTTCAGATTTCAAACTCATTGGGAACTTCTCTGGGGAAGTTACAATGTGTACAAAAGGGATGAGTTACACCTTAATCTGAGGGGGACTAATATCCTTGCAGATTGGTTTGCTGGAGTTGTTTGGGAGGTTTTAAACTATTTGAGCAGGGAGAGGGGAACTGGAGTGATAGTGCTGAGGATGAGGCAGTTGGTTTACCCACCGAGGCAGCGCGTAGTGAGATTGATAGCGAAAAGAGGCTGATGACCAGGTAAAATTGCAGTCAATAAGATGAGTTGTAAAGTAAAAGGCAGACAAAATCAAGAAGCGTGAATACAGGTCTGAAGGCATTATACTTGAATACATGCAGTACAGTATACAGAATAAGGTAGATGAATTTGTACCACGGATACAGATTGGCAGGTATGATGTTGAGAACGTAACTAAATCATGGCTGAAAGAAGATCATAGCTAGGAGCTTAATGACCAAGGATACACATTGTATTGACAACCAGGAAGGCAGAGGAGATGACGTGATTCTATTGGTTGAATATGAAATCAAATCATTAGTAAAAGGAGAAGCTAAATCATTGTTTGCAGAGCTAATGACTGCAAGGGTTAAAAATTCCTGATGGGTGTTATATACAGACCCCCAAACAATAGTAAAGATGTGGTCTACAAATTACAATGGGAGAATAAAAATGCATGTCAAAAATGCTATGTAACAATAGTCATGAGGGATTTCAATATGCACGTGGATTGGGAAAATCAGGTTGGTGCTGGATCCTGAGGGGAAATTTCCAGAATGCCTACAAAATTCCTTTTTAGAGCAGCTCGTGGTGAGCTCGTGGGGATTGGCTATTCTGGACTGGGTGTTGTGCAACTGGAATTTATAAGACAGCTTAAGGTAAAAGATTACTTAAGGACCGATGATGATAATATGATAGAATTCACACTGCAATTTGAGAAGAAAGAGCTAAAGTCAGATGTATCAGTGTTACTGTGGAATAAAGAGAATTGCAGATGCATGAGAGAGCAGCTGGCCAACATTGACTGGAAAAGAACACTGGCAGGGATTACGGCAGAGCAGCAATCGCAGGAATTTCTGGGAGCAAATCGGAATGTGCAGTAAAAAGGCAGGATGACACAACCTTGGCTGACAAGAGAAGTCAAAGCCAACATAAAAGCCAAAGAGAGGGCATAAAATGGAGCAAAAGTTAGTGGGAAGCCAGAGAATTGGAAAGCTTTTAAAAACCAGCATAAGGCAACTAAAAAGTCATAAAGAAGAAAAAAAATGGACTATAAAGGTAAACTAGCCAATAATTTGAAAGAAGGTTCTAAAAGTTTCTTCCAATATGTGATGTGTAAAAGAGAGTTGAAAGAAGATATTGGACCGTAGGAAAATGAGGCTGGCAAGGTAATAATGGGGAACAAGGAAATAGCGGATGAACCGAATAAGTACTTTGCATCAGTATTCAATGTGGAAGACATCAGCAATATTAGTGATGATCATTCAAAAATCAATTGATTCTGGCATAGTTCTGGAAGAATGGAAAATTACAAATATCACTCTGATTTTCAAGAAGGCAGAGAGGCAGAAGAAAATTATAGGCCAATTAGTCTCACTTCAGTAATTGGGAAGATGATGGAGTCAATTGATAAGATATGGTTTCCAAATACTTGGAGGTGCACAATAAAATAAGCTCTAGTCAGCATGGTTTCCTTAAGGAAAAAATTGTCTGACAAATCTGTTGGAATTTACAAGCAGGATAGACAAAAGGGAATCAGTGGATGTTGTGCACTTAGATTTTCAGAAGGCCTTTGACAAGGTGTCACACAAAAGGCTGCTTAACAAATTAAGAGCCAATGGATTTACAGGAAAGATTCTAGCATGGATAAAGCTGTGGCTGATTAGCAGGAGGTAAAGAGTGGGAGTAAAAGAAGTCTTTTCTGGTTGGCTGTTGGTAACTAATGGTTTTCCACAGGGCCCTGTGTTAGGATAGTTTGTGAAAAATGCAAAGATAGGTGAAGGGGCAGGTAGCTTTGAGGGAGTAGAGAGGCTACAGAAGGACTTAGACAGATTAAAGAATAGACAAAGAAGAGCCAGATGGAAGGCAGTGTGAGGAATTGTGTGAAAATAAAAGTGTAGACTATATTCAAAAATCTGAGGTGCAAGGTGACTTGGGAGTCCTTTGTGTAGGATTCCCTAAAGGTTAATTTGCAGGTTGAGTTTGAAGTGAGGAAGGGAAATGCAATGTTAGGATTCATTTTGAGAGAACTAGCATATAAAAGCAAGGATGTAATTTTGAGGCTTTATAAAGCACTGGCGAGGCCTCACTTGGAGTATTGTGAGCAGCTAAGAAAGGATGTGCTGACATTGGAGAGGATTCAAAGGAGGTTTACTTAAATGATTCCAGGATTGAAAGGCTCTGGACTTCTACTCACTGGAATTCAGAAGAATGGAGGGTGACCTCTTTGAATCCTATTGTATCTTGAAAGGCCTCGATTTAGTGAATAATTTAATAGATAATATGTCTATTTTTTTTACCCAACATGTAGTAGTTTAGTCTGATGATACAATTGCTATTTTCCCTGCTTTTATTATTTTTGCATCAAGGAAACTATAAAGAGTTTTCAAACCAACCTCAGCACTCATCTTTGTCCCAGCAAGATCACATATGCTATTTTTGATTTAGCTTGCCTGGACAACCACAGATTTTCAGCTTTCTCTCCAATAAGGTATAATTGTACCATGGGAAATAACACAATGTATTATTTTGAAATACAGTTGAATATAGTAATTCTAGTGGCAAATGCTGCAGTCATCTTATGGACAATAGTCTTGAAAAGCTCTGAATATATTTATTTATAGAACCACTCAACAGAGAAATTGCCCCTTCTCCCTACTATCCATAGTTACCATCAAATATCTAGTTAAAATAATGCTATCTAAATCCATGTATTCCTTTCCCATTCCCATCAGCTCCCCCTCTCTTCCAGAATCTATTAGTCACCTGCCGAGTAGGAGAGATTTACAATGGCCAATTAATGTACCAATCTGCATACCTTTGAATGTAGGAGGAAACCAAAGATTGGCAGATAGGGTGGTGGGAAGGTGGGGAGGTGTGGTATGTCTCCATCACAGGAGGAATGCAGGAACTTCATACAGAGAGTACAACTTCAAGCCAAACAGTCTGAATTCAATAAGAACTAATCTGATGAATGGTGACTTTGACAAAGATAACAGTTCGTGCTTAACAAACATCTACTCAATTATTTCATTTTGGGTTCCTCCAATCTTATTCAGATCCACACATTGTTACATCCCTTGATAAACGTGTTGTGAAGTGCCCTGGTTCCCATCTTTACTGTTATGCTATGTTTCATTCAGCAGCTCTGTAAGAGCTGTTTGTTCTGCTTTCAGCCTGTTTGGGTTATGGTTGAAGATAAGGGATGCTGTGGAATGTGTGACATCCAATTAGTGGGAGGTTTTTCTTGGTGAAGGACAATAAGGTCGGTCTTTGGCTTTGGTTCAAGAGGAGATGAAGAGAAAACATGCTGGGGAGAACCGGTTGTAGCCTATGATCTGGTGGGAGACCTGTTTGCTTGAGATGGTTTGCGAGCGATGTTCAGAAGGTGGTGTGTGCTTTCACATTGACCAAGAGCTCAGTGCTTGAGTGAAGGAGAAGTTCAAGATGAGCTCCAACTTGTGCACATTTGACTGTTTAATTAGAATGGGCCCTTTTCTTTTTATTATACTTTTCTAACCCTTTAGTTAAGATTCATAAATATAATTCCTTTAATCGTATACATTGTACCATCTGTTATTTTGTGACGTTAGTTTGTAACAGGGTAGCAAATTACACAGCATCCACGCAAACAGGGTGCGAGGGGGGAGGGGGGCTTGTGCCTCAATCTCACACATTTGGCGGGACTGGAAATTGTCTACACTTATAGCCTACACTTAAAAGAACCAAGTGGAAGAAGAGCTTGCAAAGCTAGAGAGAAAAAAAACAATCTAGTCTTAGTCAAAGGAGTTCATAGCAAGTGATAATACTGATAGTATTCATATGTAATGCAGATGAGAGAAACTTTGTGAGGTAGTGTATGTACAGTTGGTAGGGACAGTTTTATAAAATGTGATTTGTTGCAAGCAAGTGCAGATAGATGTGAATGAGGGTGAGGATAGGGAGAGGTCCTTCATTATCATTACACAAATCAGACTTCATCTACATGATCTTGCTGTAAAGAGCCAATCTTTCAATCACCTCGGATAAAGTTTAGCAGGACCTTAACCAAGGCAATTCCCTTATCACCACAGCAAATGTAGCAGAAAATTCAGGTACTTTGGAGGAAATATTACAGTATTTCCATTATTGCACAGAAAATTGAAAATTTCCAAGGGCACAATATTACAGCTGGAAATGATGTATCTCAAACTGAAGGTGTCTGCTGATGGGCTGACCTATTAAAGGCAAGGTTAATGCTAATAGGAAAGACAATAAGCAAGAGAATGTCACAAAATAAAGATTTTTTTTTGTGAATAATTCAACATTATTCCAGGATGTCTCCCAACCTAACAATGGTGATTACATCCTTGCACCAGCCTCCTAGGAAGAACAAGGAATGGAAGTTAACCAGCACTCAACAGAAAACATCTGATCAATTTGCACAGCCTCCCTACCCTCTTGATTTTGAATCCATCTAGGGTTTTGCATATCCTTAGCAAGGGTGAACAAAACGAAGTACACATTGTGAAGGAAGAGCTCATGATGTTTTTTTAGTCAAGAAGCTCCTTGGCCTATGAGCTTTGGTTCTTGCTGGAAATATCTGTTCTTATTGACATCAACACCAAAAAGTATATAGAGGAGGCAGTTTTGCTGTTGCAGTGTGACTATATGATTGAAGAGCATTCTTCAATCTGTCCAGATTGCATCATGAGCCAGTGAGAGCACCATTTTCCTCTGCAAGGTGTAGATGAGACTTCCTCCGATATATTCTCAAGTGTTGCATTGACCCAGCAAGATGTGCATTGGGAATGAGCCCACAAGCACACTCTGAGGATAGACCTGGCAGGGTCAGTAAAGTCTGGGAGAGAATAGAGTGGCAGCGACTGAAGAGAAAATAATGATAAAATGAAGAGTCAATTTGGGCAAAGTGACGGAATCAGAGTCACAGTGAGATACAAGAGTCAGCGTTGGAAAGAGTCCAAGCCTACCAACAATATTTGGCATGTTTTGGAGACAAGGTCAGTAGGGTCCATACCAATCAAATGATACCTCGAGATGCATTTTAATGATGGATTTACTATGGATCTTGACAAGGAATTAATTACTAATGAACAGTCACAGAATCATAATGAATAAGCCAATAAATTGCAAATTCTGTAGTTCAAGGAACCAGTATAATACTAAAAACCAGCTGGAAAGGTTAAGCAAACTGAGAATGGAAGTGAACAGAATAAATCTGTATTAACTGTGTACGCATGCAAATGTGTGTTCACACACACATTTTCAAAGGAGAGTAATAAAGTGTATTTAATGACTTTGAAATAACTTGTGCGAATGGGAATCAACATCGTTGTGTGCATACAGTATATGATATGAGCATGACTTGTTCTGTCCTTGTGCTTTAAGTCAAACAATGTACAGACCTTTGTTTCATTAAGGCAGTGCTATTTGAGCACATTTTCCATTTGCACCCAAAAGGGAAATGCTACTCCATACATTTTTAATTAATGAATCTTTCTAACCTTACTATGTATGTCTGTAATGCACCTGCCTTACTATATAAGAGTTAACTCAAATAAGTCTTTAGGATAGCCAAATAGTTCCATTTATAAAGTACTGGGAAATTGGCAAATTACCACAGTACAGTGAAAACTTTCTTTGCATACAGTTCGTATAGATTAATTTATTACTACAGTGCATTGAAGGTAAAGCAATAACAGAGTGCAGAATAAAATGTTACAGTTACAGAGAAAGTGCAGTGCAGGTAGATTGAGAGATGCAAGGTCAGAATGGGGTAGACAGTGAAGTGCAAGGTCAGAATGGGGTAGACTGTGAGGTGCAAGGTCATGATGGGGTAGACTGTAAGATGCAAAGTCAGAATGGGGTAGACTGTGAGATGCAAGGTCATGATGGGGTAGACTGTGAGGTGCA
Organism: Hypanus sabinus; assembly: GCF_030144855.1. NCBI lineage: Eukaryota > Metazoa > Chordata > Chondrichthyes > Myliobatiformes > Dasyatidae > Hypanus > Hypanus sabinus. Next base: position 98,847,147 of record NC_082715.1, on the reverse strand, counting down.
AGGTCAGAATGGGGTAGACTGTGAGATGCAAGGTCATGATGGGGTAGACTGTGAGGTGCAAGGTTAGAATGGGGTAGACTGTGAGATGCAAGGTCATGATCGGGTAGACTGTGAGGTGCAAGGTTAGAATGGGGTAGACTGTGAGATGCAAGGTCAGAATGAGGTAGACTGTGAGATGCAAGGTCAGAATGAGGTAGACTGTGAGATGCAAGGTTAGAATGGGGTAGACTGTGAGATGCAAGGACAGAATGGGGTAGACTGTGAGATGCAAGGTTAGAATGGGGTAGACTGTGAGATGCAAGGACAGAATGGGGTAGACTGTGAGATGCAAGGTTAGAATGGGGTAGACTGTGAGATGCAAGGACAGAATGGGGTAGACTGTGAGATGCAAGGTTAGAATGGGGTAGACTGTGAGATGCAAGGACAGAATGGGGTAGACTGTGAGATGCAAGGACAGAATGGGGTAGACTGTGAGGTGCAAGGTCAGAATGGGGTAGACTGTGAGATGCAAGGTTAGAATGGGGTAGACAGTGAGGTGCAAGGTCATGATGGGGTAGACAGTGAGGTGCAAGGTCAGAATGGAGTAGACTGTGAGATGCAAGGTTAGAATGGGGTAGACTGTGAGATGCAAGGTTAGAATGGGGTAGACTGTGAGATGCAAGGACAGAATGGGGTAGACTGTGAGATGCAAGGTTAGAATGGGGTAGACTGTGAGATGCAAGGACAGAATGGAGTAGACTGTGAGGTGCAAGGTCGTGATCGGGTAGACTGTGAGGTGCAAGGTCAGAATGGGGTAGACTGTGAGATGCAAGGTCATGATGGGGTAGACAGTGAGGTGCAAGGTCAGAATGGGGTAGACTGTGAGATGCAAGGTCATGATGGGGTAGACAGTGAGGTGCAAGGTCAGAATGGAGTAGACTGTGAGGTGCAAGGTCATGATGGGGTAGACTGTGAGATGCAAGGTCATGATGGGGTAGACAGTGAGGTGCAAGGTCAGAATGGAGTAGACTGTGAGGTGCAAGGTCATGATCGGGTAGACTGTGAGGTGCAAGGTCAGAATGGGGTAGACTGTGAGGTTAAATGTACCATTCTTATCATACAATGAAACTGTATAATTGTCTTATAATAGCGGGTCAGAGGCTCCCTTGGAGCCTGATGGCAAGTGCTTTCAGGCTTTTGTATTTTCTGCTCAGTAGGAGAGGGAATAAAGGGGAATGTATTTGGTGGGTGAGGGCTACTTTGCTGAGGCCTCATGAACAGTAGACAGAGTCCATGGAGGGGAGACCGGATTCTGTGGTTTCTCCACAATTTATGGCAGTTTCTTGCAAACAAAGGTAGTGCATTTGTCATACCAAGCTATGGTTCATCTTGTTGGGATGCTTTCAAATTATTAAAGATTAAAGATTATCTTCCTCTGTCACATGTTCATGGAAGCATGCAGTGAAATGCATCATTTGCAGCAAACCAGATCAGTGAGATTGTGCTGGGCAGTCCACAACTGTCACCATGCTTCTGGTGCGAGCATACCATATGCCCACAGCTCACTAACTCTAACTGTATGTCTTTTGAGAGTGAGGGGAAAATCAAAGCACCCCAACAAAACCCACATGGTCATGGGGAGAACCTACAGACTCCTTACAGTCAATGGTGGGCACTGACTGTGATCGCTGTCAGTGTTATAATAGCATTATGGTATAGTGTGTCAATAAAAATTAATGGCTGATGGGGAAATGCCAAATTTCTTTAGCCTCCTGAGGAAGTTAGATGATAGATACTTTATTGATCCCAAAGAAAACTACAGTGCCACAATAACATTACAAGTGCACAGATATACAAATATTAGAAGAGAATAAAGAAAGAATAAAAAATATAAGTTACCCCGAACAGTCTAACAGGAGGGGGGGTCATCATTTCCCCTGCTGTAGGTTGACTCATTAAAGAGCCTAATGGCCGAGGATAAGAATGACCTCATACTGTGCTCTTTGGAGCAGTGCAGTGGGCTTACTCTATTAATAAAAGTGCTCCTCTGTTCAGCCAAGGTGGCATGCAGAAGGTGAGAAACTTACTCCAGAATTGCCAGGATGTTTCAGAGAGGGTCCTTGTTCTACCACAGTCTCCAGTTGTCCAGTATGACTACTACAACAGAGCCAGTCTTTCTAATCAGTTTATTGAGCCTGTTGGCATCACCATGTTGACACCATTGCCCCAGCACATCACCACATAGAAGATTGTACTAGTGACAACAGACTGGTAGAACATGTGAAAGAGTTATGGATATTAGTGAGCCTTCTTGGCCATGGCTTCAAGGTGGTTGGACAAGGTTAGGCTTTTCATGATGTTCTAAGATTAGTGCCTAGTATTTGAAGCTCTCAAGCATCTCCACCTTAGCATTATTGATATACACAGGATTCACATACATTGCTTCTCTTCCTGAAGTCAACAACCAGTTCTTTTGTATTTCTGACATTGTGGGAAAACTATCAGGGCTCCTTTATTACTTTGACCAGAGTATTGAAAAAATTCAGACTCAGAATCAGAATCAGGTTTAATATCACCAGCATATGTTCTGAAATTTGTTGTTATGCAACAGTCGATTGCAATACCTAAAAATAAAAACTGTAAATTATTGGATTTGTTCCAGAATCATTGAGTGCGTGCCTTCAGGCTCCGTTACCTCCACCCTGATGATAGCAATGAGAAAGGGCATCTCCTGGGTGATGGGTGTCCTAAATTCTGGATGCTGCCTTTCTGAGGCATTGCTCCTTAAAGATGTTCTGGATGCTGGGGAGCTGACTGAGTTCACAACTTTCTATGGCTTACTTTGATCCTGTGGAATGCCCCCACCCCATAACAGATGGTTATACAGCCAGTTAGAATAGAATACATGGTGTATATGTAAAAATTTGCAAGTGTCTTTGGTGACATACAAATTATCTTGAACTCCTAATGAAATATAGCCACTGTTTTACCTTCTTTGTAACTGCATCAATATGTTAGGCCCAGGATACATCCTCAAAGATGTTGACACTCAGGAACTTGAAATTGCTCACTCTTTCCACTTCTGATTCACTTCTGATCCCTCTCCTTACTCTTTCTAAAGTCCACAATCAGTTCTTTGGTTTTACTGACATTCGGTGCAAAACAGTCGATGCAATACCACTCAACTAGCTGACATCTCTTGGTCCTGTATACCTGGAACTTTAATAAAGAATGAAATTCTAAAGAGATTGAATAAGATTAAATGATAGTAAACATGAAGTTTATTCATCATAACAATTTGTAAGAACTTAATAAAGAATAGTTTTGTTGTAAATCTTGGCAGGAAAGACTAAACTTTAAACTTCTAGTAGCTTCAGGGAAGCCAATATTGTCCCTATGTTGTCATTCTTAACATGTCATAAATAAAATACTGACATTTAGGAAACTTTATTACTGTAATACATAATTTTCTTTTATTTAAACCTCTTAAGAAAAATAAGTTTAAAAGTAAATGCAGTGTTAATGTTTGGTAGTCAGTAATGATTCGATAGGATGTTTATATCATTTTAATTGAGAAGGACACAGACCAATCCATCAGGTCCATACCATTTCAATCAGTCCTATTTCCACACCTCAGTCTCAACCACATCTGCTCTCGGGTTGAGGCTTTTCATTCCATTACTAATCCTTCTTCAAAGAAAGCGGCATTCCTTCGCCGATCATCAATGCTGTCCTCACCGGCTTCTCTTCCATTTCATGCATATTTGCCCTCACCCCATCCTCCCGCCACCAGGTCAGGGATAAGGTTCCCCTTGTCCTCATCTACCACCCCACTAGCTTTCGCATTTAGTACGTAATTCTCTGTAACTTCTGTATTTCCAAAGGGATCCCACCTCCAAGCTCATCTTCCTCTCCCCTCCTCCCACTTTCCACAGATATTGCTAACCACACGATTCCTTGTCCATTTGTCCCTCCCTACTGATCTCCCTCCTGGAACTTATCCTTGCAAGCAGAAAAAGTGCCACACCTGCCCCTACACCTCCTCCCTCACTACCATTCAGGGCCCCAAGCAGTCCTTCCAAGCGAGGTGACACTACACCTGTGAGGCTGTTAGGGGTCAAACTGTGTCTGACGGTCCTGGTGTGGCCTCCTGTTTGTCGATGAGACCCTACGCAGATTGGGAGACCGCTTTGCCGAGTGCATACACTCTGTCCACCAGAAAAAGTGGGATCACCCAGTGGCCACCCATTTCAATTCTACTCTCATTCCCATTCCGACATATCAGTCCTTGGCCTCCTCTACTGCCGTGATGAGGCCACACTCAGGTTGGAGAAGTAACACCTTATATTCCATTTGTGTAGCCTCCAACCTGATGGTGTGAACATCAATTTCACGAACTTCACCACCCTCCATCATTGCCCCATTCCCTTTTACCACCATCACCTTATCTGCTTACCTGCCCATCACCTCCCTCTGGTGCTTCTCCCCCTTTCCCTTTCTTCCATGGTCTTCTACTCTCTCCTATCAGATTCCCCCTTCTCCAGCCCTGTATCTCTTTCACCAATCAACTTCCCAGCTCTTTACTTCACCGCTCCTCCTCTCTTAGCTTCACCTATCACCTCTCACCTTGTATTTCTTCCTCCCCTCTCCCCACCTTCTTGCTTTGACTTTTCATCTTTTTTCCCAGTCTTGATGAAGAATCTTGGCCTGAAACATTGATTGTTTCCATAGATGCTGCCTGGCATGCTGAGTTCCTCCAGCATTGTGTGTGTGTGTGTTGCTTGGATTTCCAGCATCTGCACTTTTTCTCATGTTAGACTGACCAATTAGTTGGGCTCAAATGCAGACGAAGTTATAGTTCAGATTTTCATGTCACCATCCATGTGCTACACCCCTGCACAAAGATAGTGCATTTATCTAGGAGTGCATTACTTATATAGGCTGAAGATTAAAAAAGCTTCTTTTCTTTAACTTAGACAGGGCCTCTTGAACATGGATCATATCCAGAGGAACTTTACAGTTTTCTTTGCCAGCATATCAAGCAAATAGGAGGATTCCTCTAAAGTTACAAAGAATATAATGTATCTGGCATCATGCCCATATCCTCTACATTCCAGTGCAGTGGTTAAAGGTGCCATGTGTCCAGGAGGTAATGTTATTTCCAGTTATCTTTCTGATTCTACAGACAAGTATGGTCAACAAGATGCACGATATACACTACAGCTAAAAGAAAAATATTGTCATTATCATATTTTGCCTTGGAGACCAATGACAACAATGACAGAAAAAAATCTCTTTATTGTGTTCATATTAAAATTTCTTTGAAAACAAAAGTTTCTATTGGACTGCAAACTGATAAACTATGACAAGAAGACTATAAATTTTGTTAAAATATTCAGTATACTTGAATTGCTTTCAGTATTATTCCAGACATTTCTGACAAGTTAGTTTTAACTGTTATACAATAAGGTGAACACATTAGCACATTTTTCATTTTATTCTTCACAAAACTGATACAGAATTAATGGCTGAATGGTCTTTATCCTATGATGCTGAGATTCCTACTGTTCTAAAGAAATAACATTTGGCCTAAATAATGAGACCGATGACAAAGTTAGAATTATTTTGACTTTAGCAGGTTGTGTAAAATGAGTGAGATTGATTCTAACATCCATTAGAAATGGGTAAGCATCTTGTGACCACAACTCCCTCTCCTTTACTTAGCCTTGGACAGGGCTAGGAGCAGATGATATGGGAAAGTGTGGTATTGGATGGTATAGGAAAGTTGGGGGAGAGGAAATTATGAGAGGCAGAAATTTGGAAGCATAACTTTGGAACAGGTATACTCAGGGAAATGTACAATGGAGGTTGTTTAGTGAGCATTTGCATGGGGTTCTGGATTGGTTTGTCCCATAAAGGCAGAGAAAGGATAGTATAATGAATGAAACTTGGTTGACAAGAGATGTGGAATATCTAGTCAAGAAGAAGAAGGAAGACTACTTGAAGATTAGAAACCAAGGATCATACAGGGCTTTAGAAATTTACAAGGTAGCCAGGAAAGAGCTGAAGAATTGATTTGTAAAAATAGGAGTCATAATAAGGCTCTGGTGAGCAGGATTAAGGAAAATCCTAAGGCTTTCTACAAATTTGTGAAGAACAAGAAGATGACAAAAGTGAGAGTAGGACCGATCGGGGTAGAAGAAGAACCAAGTGATTGGAGTTAGAAGAGGTATGTCTAGTTTGGTGGCATTTATACCCCTGTATTCTGTCCCTCCCGTTTGGTTAGTCCTTATCCAATCAGGTCGTCTTTGACCTGCATCAGTATACTTATACCTTAACAATGACAACCACCATCAACTCCCAATGTAGAGCAATTCTTTCTACTTTGATTAACCGTGCGAAAACTATTACAGACCTGGAGAGATTCCCCAAGGAAATAAGGCAATTATGCATGATGTTCCTACAGAATGGCTATAAGGCGAAGGAAATCAATCAGGCCCTTAAAAGGGCTGGCAGAAAAACCATGAAACCTATATTTTTGTAGTTTCTGGAGGATAGACAGGATCCTGAAGAAATACCAGATTAACACCATCCACAAGCCCTTAAGGAATCTCAGGTCACAGCTTAAGCAGGTCAAAATGATCTCAGACTCAGGTTAGCTGGTGTTTATAGGATACCCTGTGAATACAGAGGAGTGTATATCGGCCAGACACAGTGGAGACCCACATCAAGGAGCATAGGAGGTGTATCTGTTTGGGTTACCTGGAGTAATCAGTGTTAGCAGAACATTGCATTCACAATGACCATAGGAATGACTTTGACGGCACAAAACTACTGTGCCACGGCAATGGCTTTTGGGATCGCTTGGTAAAGGAGGAAAAGAATTTGAACAAAGATGAAGGTCTCGCTCTAAGAACTGGAATTCAATTGTAAATAAGGTGGGAGAGTGGCAACCTGATTGGATGAGGACTAACAAATTAGGAGAGGCAGTTTACAGGGGTTAACTACCATAGGACTAGACATGCCCAGGCATCATCCTTGAAGAACTTGGCGAGGTTTGTAATCGAAATGCTGTCTATAATCAATACCTGTACCCAGCTTGAAGCCTGAGAAGAGTTTATTCACTCTCAATAATATTTTTCTTTAATATACACCTAAGAGGAACCTTGTGAGGATAATGTAAAACAATATCCTAGAACATGTTGATTTTAAGAAAGGGGATGTGCTGGAATATTTGAAAAGCATTACAATAGATAAATCCTCAGGGCCAGACTGGATATACCTCAGGTTACTATGGAAAATGACGGAAGAGATTGCTGCGCTTTTGCTGATGACCTTTGTATCCTCACTGGCCACAGGAGTAGTACCAGGGGATTGGAGGATGACAAATGTTATTCCTTTGTTCAAGAAAGGGAGGAAGGATAACCCTGGGAATTATAAACCAGTGTGTTTTGCATCATCTGTGAACAAATTGTCGAAGAAGTTTCTTGGAATCAGGATTTACAAGCATTTGGAGAAGCATAGTCTAATTTGGGAAAGTTAGCATGACATTGTGAGGGGAAGTGTTAAGTTCTGTAACTCGAAAACGTAAAAACTAATTGCTGCAGAGGCTTTTTTAATCTTGTGGGATAATGCCTTTCCTGACAAGGGGAATCATTCCGGTTGGCAGGTGAGATCTGTGGGTGTGGAGCAATCTCTGCTTCTAGGGCCTTTGAAATAATTTCAGGTTCTGAACCTGCTCTGTGGTGCTTGTAGGAGTTGAGTCTGAGTCTGCAGGAAGTCGTTCTCTTTTTCTTGGTTTTGTGCACCATTCGATGACTCTCTCCCAGTCCCAGCTCCTTTCTTGTTCTTGTTCACGTTCTTTCTCTCTATTTCCCCTCTCCATTTCAACTTCTTGTCTTTCTTTTTCTTGCCTTCCTTTTTCTCCTAGTTTCTTGTGAGAATCTCTGAATTTGCAAATTTCTTAATAGGCAGGTGATAGAGAAGGGACATGCTCAGACTGATGGTTTGAGATATGTCCATTTTAATGCAAGGCGTATTATGAACAAAGCGGATGAGCTTAGAGCGTGGATCAATACTTGGAACTATGATGTTGTGGACATTACAGAGACTTGGATGGTTCAAGGGCTGGAATGGTTACATAGAGTGCCAGGCTTTAGATGTTTCAGAAAGGACAGGGAGGGAGGCAAAAGAAGTGGGAACATGATACTACTGATCAGAGATAGTGTCATGGCTGCAGAAAAGGAAGAAGACATGGAGAGATTGTCTACAGAGTCTTTGTGGGTGGAAGTTTGGAACAAGAAGAGGTCAATAACTCTGTACTGGGTGTTTATTATAGTCCACCCAATAGTAATAGGGACATCGAGGAGCAGATAGGGAGACAGTTTCTGGAAAGGGGCAATAATAACCGAGTTGCCATGGTGGGAGATTTTAATTTCCCAAATATTGATTGGCATCTCCCTAGAGCAAGGGTTTTAGATGGGGTGGAGTTTGTTAGATGTGTTCAGGAGGGTATCTTGACACAATATGTAGGCAAGCCTACATAAGGTGGGTTGTTCTGGGTCAGGTATTGGGAAATAATCCTGGTCAGGTGTCAGGTCACTCAGTGGGAGAGCTTTTTTGGAGATAGTGATCACAATTTTATCTTCTTTACCATAGCATTGGAGAGAGATAGGAACAGACAAGTTAGGAAAGCATTTAATTGGAGTAAGGGGAAATATGAGGCTATCAGACAGGAACTTGGAAGCTTAAATTGGGAACTGATGTTCTCAGGAAAATGTACAGAAGAAATGTGCCAGATGTTCAGGGGGTATTTGCGTGGAGTTCTGCTTAGGTACATTCCAATGAGACAGGGAAGGGCTGGTAGGGTATAGGAGCCATGGTGTACAAAGCCTGTTGTAAATCTATTCAAGAAGAAAAGAAAAACTTATAAATGGTTCAAAAAATAGGTAATGATAGAGATCTAGAAGATTATAAGGCTAGCAGGAAGAATCTTAAGAATGAAATTAGGAGAGCCAGAAGGGGCCATGAGAAGGCCTTGGTGGACAGGATTAAGGAAAACCACAAGGCATTCTGCAAGCATGTGAAGAGCAAAAAGATAAGGTGTGAAAGAATAGGACCCATCAAGTGTGACAGTAGAAAAGTGTGTATGGAACCGGAGGAGATAGCAGAGGTAATTAATGAATGCTTTGCTTCAGTATTCACTACGGAGAAGGATCTTGGCAGTTGTAGGGATGATTTACAGTGGAGTTAAAACTTGAGCATGTAGATGTTAAGAAAGAGGACGTGCTGGAGCTTTTTGAAAGCATCAAGTTAGATAAGTCAGCGGGACCAGAGGAAATGTACCCCAGGCTACTGTGGGAGGCGAGGGAGGAGATTGCTGTGCCTCTGGCAATGATCTTTGCATCATCAATAGGGACAGGAGAGGTTCCAGATGATTAGGGAGTTGCGGATGTTGTTCCCTTATTCAAGAAAGGAAGTAGAGATAGCCCAGGAAATTATAGACCACTGAGTCTTACTTCAGTGGTTGGTAAGCTGATGGAGAAGATCCTGAGAGGCAGGATTTATGATCATTTGGAGAGGCATAATGTGATTAGGAATAATCAACATGGCTTTGTCAAAGGCAGGTCGTGCCTTACGAGCCTAATTGAATTTGTTGAAGATGTGACTAAACACATTGGTGAAGGTAGAGTAGTAGATGTAGTGTATATGGATTTCAGCAAGGCATTGATAAGGTATCCCATGCAAAGTTTATTGAGAAACTAAGGAGGCATAGGATTCAAGGGGATATTGCTTTGTGAATCCAGAACTGGCTTGCCCACAGAAGGCATAGAATGGTTTTAGACAAGTCATATTCTGCCTGGAGGTCAGTGACCAGTGGTGTACCTCAGGATCTCTTCTGTGACCCCTACTCTTCATGAGTTTTATAAATAAGCCTGATGAGGAAGTGGAGGGATGGGTTAGTAAGTTTGCTGATGACACAAAGGTTGGGGGTGTTGTGTATAGTCCGGAGGGTTGTCAGAAGTTACAGTGGGAAATTGATAGAATGCAGAACTGGGCTGAGAAGTGGCTGATGGAGTTCAACCCAGATAACTGTGAGGTGGTTCATTTTGGTAGGTCAAACATAATAGCAGAATGTAGTAATAATGGTAAGACTCTGGGCAGTATGGAGGATCAGAGGGATCTTGGGGTCTGAGTCCACAGGACACTCAAAGCTGCTGTGGAGTTTGACTCTGTGGTTAAGAAGGCGTATGGTGTATTGGCCTTCATTAATAATGCAATTGAGTTTAAGAGCCGAGAGGTAATGTTGCAGGTGTATAGGACCCTGGGCAGAACCCACTTGTGCTCAGTTCTTGTCCCTGACTACAGGAATGATGTGGAAACCATAGAAAGGGTGCAGAGGAGATTTACAAGGATATTGCCAGGATTGTGGAGCATGCCTTATGAGAATAAGTTGAGTGAACTCACCCTTTTCCCCTGGGAGCGACGAAGGATGAGAGATGACCTGATAGAAGTGTGTAAGATGATAAGAGGCAAAGTCAGAGGCTTTTTCCCAGGGTTGAAATGGCTAACATGAGAGGGCACAGTTTTAAGGTGCATGGAAGTAGGTACAGAGGAGATGTCAGGGGTAAGTTTTTTACATAGAGTGGTGAGTGTGTGGAACAGGCTGCCAGCAATGGCAGTGGAGACAGATACAATAGGGCCTTTTAAGAGACTCCTGGATAGCTACATGGAGCTTAGAAAAATAGAGGGCTATGTGTAACCCTGGGTAATTTCTAAAGTAAGGACATGTTTGGCACAGCTTTGTGGGCCGAAGGGCTTATATTTTGCTGTAGGTTTTCCATGTTTCTAATTAGGTCTCATTGATCTTCTTCCATTTACATTGCACCTTCTTCTTTTCCTTTTTCTTCTTTCTAGAATGCATATCTTGATCTTGCGAAGGTGCATTTAATTCATTGGAGTATTTCCTTATTAATCCTGCTGCTGCTCCCTTTATGACCTGATTTCTCCTCTTGGTTTCTCCATTCACAACATCATCTGATGAATCCTCTGTTTTCATATCTCCATTGACTCCTTTCTTTCTGGCCTTCCATTCATCCAGCTGGGCTTTGGTCTTTGCATCTACTTTTAGAAGCAGCTTTATGTCTCCCACTTGAAGTTGATGTAATAATCTTACTGGACAATAAAGAGATTCTGGTTTTTTATAATCACAAAAGACAAATGCTTGCAACTTTCCAGAAGCTCCTTGAACTCTCTTCCAAATTAAAACAAAGCCACATTTCACAAATAATGGCCTTATTAACATATCAGAAGCTTTCTCAGATATGTTGACGTCAAAAACTGTTGTAGTTAGACCAGATCTTTCATCAGTTTCATGAGTCCCCTAAGCAGCAAGGCCCTTCCTTGGTCCAATATGCTTTCCACCTGGAGGCACAGAGATTGGCACCAACACCATTGTGCCCTCCATTGGTTTATGGTGTACAGCATGGAGGCAGGTTTGGCATCATCCAGTACTTTTTAAAATTCACTCTCAGTTGACTTCATTGCACAGGATGTGGCATGCAAATAGTAGATGAATGTCAAATTTTCTCAGCCACTCATGTCCCCAAAATGTTGGCAGTTCTGATTTTACCTCACACAAGCCCAATCTGGCTTGTTGGTTGCTGTATTTCACTGTTACAAATATCATTCCCCACAGTTATCTTTACTTCAGTCTAAGTTCTTAACTGGATATCTGCAGCCTTTAGTTTAGTATCTTTGAAGTGCTGTTCAAATACATTTTGTGGAATGACTGGAAAAGCCAAGCCAATGTCCAATTCTATCTTCATTAATTTATTGTTTAGTTTTGGTGTGACCTTATTGCTTGTCTATTGTTAGTTTTCTTATGGTAGCTCTTAAGGCTAATCAGTTCGACCTCACTCTTAATATTCTAAGATTTCTCATCAACAGCACACAGATTAGTGCTTTTTATGAAACTGGAACTTGACATTTTTGCTTTTACTCTTCCCTGTGCACTCCATTTAATTTTGTCTGCCAAACATGCTCTTTGTACATGTCCTACTTTGTTGCATTTTAAAATATAAGACACGTTAAGATATAAGAGGTGTACAAGATAATAGGAAGCATAGATCAAGAGGACAGCCAAACACTTTTCCTAGGGTGGAATTGGCTAATGTGAAGGGGCATAATTTTAAGATGATTAGAGAGGAGTCTGGGGAAGTAGGAGGTTAGAGATGAGTTTTTACACAATGAATGCTGGGTGTGTGGAATGCCCTGCCAAGGGTGCTGGCAAAAGCTGATACATTAAGAGCATTTAAGAAATTCTTTGAATGACATGGATGATAGGAAAATAAAGGTCTATGTAGGAAGGAAGGGTTAGATTGATGTTAGAACAAGTTAAAAGTTCAGCATAATGCCGTGAACCGAAGATCTGCACTGTGTTGTAATTTTCCATATTCTATAAATCTCTCTTGATTTTAATTTTTATTGGGTTCAACTTAAAGGAAAATGAATGGCTGGCTGAATCAATATGGCTTCATTTAGCCTATTGATCAAAGCAACAATTAATTCTAGACTAAAGTGCTGGAGTCGATTGAATTACTGAGCCTAAAAAGCACAAAGGAGCAATGCATCCAATTCTCTGCATTATAGGAAAACAATTTAAAGGTGTTTTTTTATTGAATCATATAACAGTCACATCCCAGGAGGTGACCAATCAGCTCAATGTGCCCTTGCCCTCTACTCATCAGAACCAAGCTCACTTGTCCTATTCCATATGATTGGGACATACCTTCCTTTGATCTCATCAATAAAGGATTAGAACTGGTGGAATAACTGATATTATTATATGTGTTTTCTCAATTCTAAACTAACTTAATTTTGTTTTGCAGTACTGTGACTCAATTGTAGTTAAGACACTGGTATTACCAATTCTGGATAAATGGCTTTTGTCCACAATTTTCATTTCAATCCAAGTTTCAAGCAAAAAATTCCATAGCACCCACATTTGCTATTGTACTCAGTACTGATCCAAATCTAACACTAAAACATAAAATCCTAATCCTGGCACTCACTTCTGCCACTCATATGTCTTGACCATTTAACCGATGAAAACATCTGTCCATCTGCTGTCAAAGTTAACCAGAGACAATAAAATGTGTAGCATACAAATGACTTTTATTTAAAGTATTTTGCTTATGTCATGTCCATTTAGTTTGTTTTATTTAAACTGGATAGCTGAGCAAATCACCAATAGTTTACAGTATAAAGATTTTAGAATGAATTATTTTAATCCACAGTTTCTAGAACTCCTGATCCAGGGATCAAATGTCTTGGCAAGCCTTTCACATACTTATCGCAAAGAACTTTCAAAGCTCTGTGAAATCATGAGAGCATTTTGCATTTGAGCTCCAGTAAAAATTTAATTAGGGCAATTAGTTTAAACAAGTTATTGCTTCTTCTGTGAATGCATTGCCAGCTTTCTGTTATGATTGTCCCATCATGCCAACTGCAAAAGGGAAAAGTGAGTAGTTGTGTGAAACTGAAGAAAAATGAGAGCTGGAAATGGAGTGCACACCTGGAAAGATAATGCAAAGTGTATAAGTGAAACAGACAGGCCAAGCTAGAAATACCAAAGGCTTTAACAACATTAACAAAGATGATTGTAACTTTGACCATTTAAAAAGCCAATTAAGCAAATTGAAAGTTAAATAAGTTACTCAAATTAACAAAACAACTTGCCCATTTCTCCAAGAATCATTAACTGGCCGCTATTATTATCAGCAGATGTGGACCACTTTATCTCCACTGTCTATGACATTTATTTATCATAAAATATTTGGTTACAATTCAAAGGGCACCAACTAGCAGAGCTAATTTAAATATATAGATGTCCAATGCAGTGCGATTGTAATTGAAAGAAATATTTGCATACTTTTCTCCTTTATGGGTTATTAATATCATTAATAAAGCTAACATTTATTACCAATCTCACAGTCCTAGGTTATTTCTGGGGACAGACAAGAGTCAATAACACGATTTCAGACATAGGCCACATCAGGTAGCCCAGATTAAAAACAGGAAATATTGGAAACACTTTCATTTGATTGGCCACTGTAAATCAAATCTAGTGGCTGAATAGCAGAACTTGGGGGGAGCTAATGGGAGGAGTTGATGGACATGTGCAGAGAATAAAATGAAATTAATGTAGGTAGGTGTTTGATGGCTGGTATGGAGCTAGGGAAGAGAATGGCCTGTTTCTGTGTAGTATGATTCATGTAAATCTCAGCGTTAACATTGACTCTGTTCCTCTTTCCACAGACATTGCCTGACCTGTTGAAGGCTTCACTTCAGATTTCCACATCTGCTGCTTTTCTTTTGATTTCCAGAATTAATTTTCTAAAGGATATTGGTGTACCAATTAAATTCTTGTGATAATCTAGCAGAGTCATTTTCAAGAGTACTTACTGTATCTTTGTTATTTCCAGGTTACTTAATAAAATTCCCATTGCTGTACAGGAAATATCTTCATCTATTTGATCCAATTGTATTCTGAATTATTTAACTATTAGTTTAATCACAAAATTACTATTTCAATATAAGGACTTAAAAAAAAAACTCCTTCAGTTCACTGCAAACTTGCATCCATGGTTTTGATATAGAAAACACAACAGCTTTTTGTCACAGAGCCAGCTGCTATGATCATCACTGATAATGAGTAAATGACCTACTTCAGTTGCCTTATCAGAGGAATATGCTTTGAGCAGGTGAGCAGATACAGGTCAAAGTTCAAAGTTTCAAAGTAAATTTTTTATCAAGGTACATATGCAGTATATCAGCATATATTATTTTCAAGTGGGCATGCACAGTAGAACAAAGAAATACAATAGAATCAATGAGAAAACTGACAAACTGTGCAAATACAAAAAAAACTAATAATAATAATAATCATCATCATCATCATCATAAATAGTAAATAAGTAATACTGAATACATGAGTTGTAGTATCCTTGAAAGTAAGTCTATAGGTTGTGAATCAGTTCAGTGTTAAGCTGAGTGAAGTTATCCATACTGGTTCAGAAGCCTAATGGGACCTAAGGCTCCTGTACCTCCTTCCCAATGGCAGCAGTGAGAAGAAAGCATAGCCTAGATGGTGGGGACTCTTGATGATGGATGCTGCTTTCTTTTGGCAATGCTCCTTGTAGATATGCTCTATGGTGGGGAGGGCTTTTCTTGTTATGAACTGGGCTACATTCACTACTTGTTGTGGGTTTTTCCATTTTTGAGCATTGGTGTTTCCATACTAGGCTGTGATGCAACCACTCCTCTCCTCTCTCAAAATGCACTTTACAAATTTTTAGCAAGAAAGAAACCAACTGCTGGAAGAACTAAGCAGATTAAACAACATATGTGGAAGCAAAGAGATGGCCAATTATTTGACTCAAGGCCCTGCATCTGGTCATTGTTTAATTTCAGCTTGAAACACAATCATTAACAATCTTAACCAAAAGGTAATCCACCTTTCAGTGTAACACTGAAAATGCTTTCACAACCTATAAATTCTCTGCTTTCTGGAATGTAAGGTGCATCCATGACCTGACCAAATCAGAATTATGAGTACTATTCACTGAGCTACAGATGTCCAAATTGTTTAATTATGTATTTGTTCTATTTTCCACCTTTGTATGATTTCAATACACTTACATTTGTATTCCAATTGTGATTTTGATTGAATTTTTCAAATTGTGCAATACTGTCCCCAGACATTTCCCTGCTATTTTAACTAAATTTTGAAATATATAAAGAGAGTAGATCAAACAGAAAGGTCTATCATATTTGCAGTGAATCACATTAATATGATTTATCTCATTGTGTTGCACAAAGATGTTTTCATTTTGATCAATTATTGTATATTGTCTGGAAAGTATACTGACGGGAAATGTTTTCACAGGAAAAGATAAGTGGAAAGCAATAAGTCATTTGACCCATTGAGTAAATGTGTTCCATTTTTTTCTCAAACTACTTAAAAACTGCTTCTTCTATTATGGTGCTTTCCAATGCAAACTACTAAAGCTTCTTTACAAATCTTTCAAATATCCTCCTTCTATCACACGTAAGTAAATCAAATCTCCAGGAAAAAGTGGTCTCAACATACACATCTGTGAAGTACCACTAGTCACTGGCAGCCAAAGAGAAATGGCACCTTTATTCTCAGAATTTGTCTCACGCCAGCCAGCCAATCTTTCATCCATGTTCATATCTCTCCTGTAAGAACACAGGCATTTATCTTATGAAGCAGTTTCATGTGCAATACCACGTCAAAGGCCTTTTGAAAATCCAAGTAGGCAACATCCACAGACTTTCCTTTGTCTCTCCTGCCTGTTATTTCCTCAAAGCATTCCAACAGATTTGTCAGGCAAGATTTCCCCTTTGGGAAACTATGCTGACTTTATGGCTTATTTTATCACGTACCTCCAAGTACCCTGAGACTCGACTGCAACATCTTCCTGACCACTAATGTCAGGCTAACTAGCCTATAATTGTCTCCCTTCCTTCTTAAAGAGTGGAGTGCCATTTGCAATTTTCCAGTCCTCTGGAACAATTCCTGTTTCTAGTGATCCTTGGAAGGTAACTGCTAGTGAGCAGCTGCATCACTGCCTGGTTCGGAAATGGCACCATCTCCGATCACAAGAGCCTGCAGTGGAAAGTGAGGTCAGCTGAGAAAATTATCAGCGTCTCTTCCAGCCATTACAGACATTTACACTACATGCTGCATCTGCAAAGGAAACAGCATTATGAAGGACCCCATGCCCCCCTCATATAATCTCTTCTCCGTCCTGCCATCTGGGAAAAGGCACCAAAGCATTTGGGCTCTCATGGCCAGACTATGAAACAGTTTCTTCCCCCAAGCCATCATACTCCTCAATACCCAGAGACTGGACTGACACCAACTTACTGGCCTCCACTGTGCCTATTGTCTTGTTTATTATTTATTTTAATGTCTGCACATTTTCGTGCACTTTATGCAGTCTTGGGTAGGTCTGTAGTCTAGTGTAGTTTTTTCTGTGTTGTTTTTTACGTAGTTCAGTGTAGTTTTTTGTACTGTTTCGTATAGTACCATGGTCCTGAAAAACATTGTCTCATTTTTACTGTGTACCACCAGTTATGGTCGAAATGACAATAAAAGTGTCTTGACTTAACTTGACTTGACTAATGCTTCACATTCTCTTCAGCTACCTCTTTCAGAACTTCAGATTTGTCAACGATGCCTCTCATCGCTCCCATCAACTCAACAATTTCTTTGACACCCTACCATCCAACAGGAACTAACACTATTGAACTCCCTGCCATTACCCAGGTCTCACCATGTATGAAGCACCAGTAGCATTATATTGCTTACTTTTGAACTTGTGACATAAATGCACCTTTATGTGTGTTATATATATATTGTTTCATGCAAAACAAAAGAGAGCTCAACAGTGAGATAGTGTTCATAGTTTCTTTGTCCATTCTGAAATCTGATGGTTAAGAGAAAATGCAGTTCTTAAAACATTGAGTGTGTGTTTAGGATGGTGCTGAGTATTCTAGCTTGGGTTGAGGCATTTGACGTTGTGGTGTTCATCGAGCTTGGCAATTAGCTTGCAGATATTTCATCACCAGTCGAGGTAACATCCTCAGTGCACGGTTGTTGGTTTTTTCTCTGGGAATGCTCGCATTTATGTAGGCCCCTGTCACTGGCCTCGCTCCTGATTGGCAATCCCTTCAGTTGATCATTGAATTCTATTGATTTGGTCAACTTGAAGTTTGAAAGGCTAATTTATAAACAACTCAAAGGAATGCAAATGGGATCACCGATATCTGGCTTCATTGTCAAGGCCGTTATGCAAAAGCTAGAAAAGATTGTGCTTCCAGTCCTCAAATCCATACTCTGGATTTGATACATAGATGATACTTTTGTCGTACTCAAACAAAATGATACAGAGGATACCTTCAACCAAGATCATTTCTGATACATCAAGAATGTAGGCGACTAGAGTACTGTGTCCAGTTCTGTCACCTCACTATAGGAAGGATGTGGAAGCATTGGAAAGGGTTCAGAGGAGATTTAGCAGGATGCTGCCTAGTTTAGAGAGTATGGATTATGATCAGAAATTAAGGGAGCTAGGGCTTTACTCTTTGGAGAGAAGGAGGATGAGAGGAGACATGATAGACGTGTACAAGATATTAAGAGGAATAGACTGAGTGGAAAGCCAGCGCCTCTTCTCCAGGGCAACACTGCTCAGTACAAGAGGACATGGCTTTAAGGTAAGGGGAGGGAAGTTCAAGGGGGATATTAGAGGAAGGTTTTTCACTCAGAGAGTGGTTGGTGCATGGAATGCACTGCCTGAGTCAGTGGTGGAGGCAGATACACTACTGAAGTTTAAGAGACTACTAAACAGGTATATGGAGGAATTTAAGGTGGGAGGTTATATGGGAGGCAGGGTTTGAGGGTCAGCACAACATTGTGGGCAGAAGGGCCTGTAAAGCGTTGTACTATTCTATGTTCTACGTATTAGAAATGACAGCTCAACTGCACAAATCTCATGGCATTACAATCGCTCACAAGCCAACGATGACTTTAAGAATGCTTGTCTCAAGAACCAAGGAACTAGTATAGACAACTGACAAAAGCAATATGGTGTACAGGATCACCTGCAGAGATTGCGACAAGAACTCTGTCGGCCAGACAGGACGTAAACTCTCAACTTGTTTACAGGAATGCAAACTGATGGTAAGGAAAAATGATCCACTGTCGCCTATCTTGGTACTTGAAGGCCAAGAAGGATACTACCTTAACTAGGACACCATGGAGATTCTGGCACAGGAAAACACAAAGTTTTAGAAACATAGTTCTCTTCTGATAGCTCTGTAAACAACCATATTGAAATAGGCACCATCTATGAATCCCTAAGAGCTTAAAAAAGATGTGAGTCAATAGAATTCAAAGGTCAATTGAAGGGGTAGCATGGGAACATGTTGGTCCTAAACTCTCACTATTTCATATTGAATAGTTCCCTCTGGTTCCCTGCAAATACCTATAGCTGTTCTGAAGCCAGTTTTGCCAGGTCCTGTCAAAACCATATTGAAATCGGCCTTCAGGACCCCAATTTCTATTCTATCCTTGTTTTTCTCCATACAATTTTCAAACTAACTATGAAGAAATTATCCACTAATACTGACTCTACATGCTTAGCAACATTCCCCAAAATTATATCTGATATGGTTCCTTCCATGCTAGAACTTCACATTTACAAGACCAGAAAGCTGTCTGGGATGTACTTTAAAAATTCTTAGCCTTTTACTCTAAGCAACTCATAGTTAATATTGGAGAATTCAAATCCTCTGATGAAGGGTTTCAGCCCGAAACGTCGTCACTACCTCCTCCCATAGATGCTGCCTGGCCTGCTGAGTTCTGCCAGCATTTTGTATTTTTATTCAAATCCTCTCTTGTTATTTTTACATTTCTATGTGATTTGCCTTGAAATCTGCTTCTCTGTCTCCCGCTGACTGTTTTGAGGCCTGTGGGAAAGTGAATGCCCCTTTTATGCTTCCTCCATATTGTCTCAGTTAAATTCCCTCCTTACTGCAACTTGATTAGATTCGCAATGCTGCCTCCTGTTTTAGATCCTTCGGTCCCAGGTTCAGGCTCTATAACTGTCCTAGCATGCATTGACTGCACATCGATAGATGTGGCAAACAAGCCCCGAATTCTTACCATTTCTTTAAACTCTCCTCACAGAAATCTTCATTTCAGGTAGTTTGCTTTGCAAACTAAAAACCAAACTAAATTCTCTCTCCTCTATATTGAATAGCGTGAAGGCAATCAGCATTACAAGTACTTAGTGTCAGACAATTTTACATTATATGGAAATAGGCAGTAAAATATCAATTATCAAAAAATGAATGTTTCAATAATCAAATGTTATATAGGAAAATTCTCTGCAGGTGCATACATCACCTTTCAACACAGAATGACTTGTACCCTGTAGATTATGCACTCTGAATGTTATGCAGCCTTCATAATTTGTCACCTACTTTACCAATGACTATTCTTTCACTTATATTAATAAGCGCCTCTTGGTAGAATAGTGGAAAATTCATCTTACAGTACTTCAAGAAAGTTTGAGTGGTGGTCAGTCTTTGTTACTGCTATTGTCGAATATTCATTACAAAATTGAAAAATAAAATTGAAAACAAGAAGTTCCGATTTTTTAATATTATAATGACGTCTACACTATCCACTCTGTCAACACTGCTCCCTTCCACCCCACAGCCATTTTCTTATTGCTAGAGATTATTCCTTGGGTAAACCCCTCCTTGACTGGCATTGCTTCCATGTTGCTGCAAGAGATTCTGTAGATGCCATGGAGGAATAAACAGTCAACGCTTTCACCCTTCATCTTGGCCCAAAAATGTCAACTGTTCCTTCCCCTCCAAGAATAGTGCATGACTTGCTGAGTTCTTCCAGTATTTTATGTGTATAGTTCATCGTTGTTGGGTCTGGCCAAGAGTTGGTATTGTACCATGGTAACAGGGCTTAGGATATGTTATGTTCCAGAATCTTTGCTGATGGACTCTTTACTTAACCTGAAATTAATCTATATTTGATATTGTATTAGCTCATTTGAGCCACAGTCGTGGCATAATCCAGCCCAAGTGTGGACAAACTTTATTGTTTTAATTTCCTAACTTTATTTCTATTAATGCTTTGAAATGGTCCCAGGGGACAATTCATATTCTAGGGTTTCCAAGCCAGTGGTAGAATGCTTACGAATGAACTCAGTCTCCTTTTCCAAGCCTTGTCTGAGATATTCTTCAGAGGAATCCTTGTTTTTGTCATGAGATAATGTCCGCGATTTGAGAAAGGCCAGCACTTAGAGTTGTTCTTAAGATTTTTGGAGCCTTTAAGACCTAATGACCTATGATTCATGCAAGACTAGACTATGCAGAGCTGACTTTAATTTGCAAAAGTCTATCGCATTATAATAACATCAGCCTCAGAATGGGATCAGGGGACTCACTGCTCCCTAATGACAATGAACAGCTTCTGCCATGATTATAAGGGCTTGATTGTTAGGAGCAAGTACACATCCAAACCATTCAAAATTACACCAGTGCAAGTGTGATTCCCTCAATCCCAATTCATCCGGATTTCAGCTGCACTGCCTTTCTGTAAATGAGACTGCTCCTGAGTTTCAGTAGATAACCATTTCCATTACAAAGAAGTCTTTTTGCTGCAGGAGCAGGCAGCCTGGCTCTTGCTCTGCTGGCTGGCCAAACAACATGCTAATGTCAATCCCTGGCTCACTGTGCCTGAAATATCAGTAAAATGTAATTGAAAGTAGTGTCTCCCGCTGAGAACTAGGGCATTTGCCAGTGCTCTCCGGGTTCAGCATTCCAAACAAGTGGCCAGATTTGAGTCATTGGTAATTTGTAAATTGAGACTGCAACCAGATATGTACCTTTAAACTTCAAAATTAATGTATCTACTGAGCTATGAGGTATTGAGTTACCATTTTGGTGATTCACAGTCTCACCATAGAGCAGACTGTACAATATTTAAAACATATTTGTTGTTGAACATGATACAATTCCTATTCTGCGCCCTAGGAAATACACTTGCCTTCAGGGTTACATGGAGTCAGAGACAGAAACATTGGTTTGCATGGCATTAAATGGTCTTTCAATTTGTACTTAAGGAGGTGCAGGGGAGGTGTCAAGTGGATACTGGTGGAAGGACTCTGAAGGTGGTAGGGAGTTGTTTTTTTTTCAGTTTGGATCCCTGTGACCAATGATGTGCTGCAGGGATTGGAGCTGGGCCCACTGTTGTCATTCGCATTAACATTATGGATGACAATGCTGCTGGCATGATTAGTAACTTTGTGGATGACACCACTTTGTGCTGGACAGTGCAAAGGGTACTCTAAGCTTTCAGCCGGGATAACGGGCAAAGGAATTTAGCTCACACAAGAAGGATGTGATGTATTTAGGGAAGTTAAATGAGCACAGTGAATGGCAGGCTCCTGGATAGTGTTGTAGAGCAGACAGAGCAAAAGTACAAGTATTTCCAGTAGTTCCCTGAAAGTGGCAACACCTGTAGGCAAAATGGTACCTACATCAGAAGGTGCATGGAGTTCTATAGCTGTAGGGTCATGTTACAGTTGTACAAGGCATTGATCAGATCGTGCCTGGAATATAACATGCAGTTTTTGTCACTAAACTATGGGAATCATGTGAATACAATAGAGAGAATAAAGAAATTATTCATAAGACCATAAGATATAGGAGCAGAACTAGGCCATTTGACCCACCATTTCATCATGGCTGATCCAATTTCCCTTTCAGCCCCAATTTTCTGCCTTCTCCCCCATATCGCTCATGCCCTGACCAATTAAGAACCTATTAAAGGGAGGTTGCCAGGACTAGAGGGCTTGGTTTATAAGGAGAGATCAGAAAGGCCTACTCTGTTTCCCCTGGAGGAAAAGAGATTGATGGTTAATCTTACTGAGGGATATTAAATCAAGAGATAAGATGGATGGTCACAGACTTAACAATGTTTAAAACACATTTAGATCAGCACATGGTTAAGAAAATTTCGGAAGACTATGAATCAAGTTGCAGGTAAGTGAGACCAGCTCAGGATGTCACTTTGAGTATCATAACTATTTAGAATGGAGAGCCTACTTCCACAGTGTTAACTCTATGACTCTACACTTGCCCAATACAAGCTCACTGAAGCCTAATAAAATTACCTTGATGGTCTGATAATTTATTGTAAATCCATATTCCTTAGCCTTAGTTATCTATACGTTAATCTGCAAGTGTCAGACTTGCAAGATAGCAAAACTTAACTTAGACTACAAGAAATTTGGTTGTGTACAATGCTATTAAGCCGATATGTATTAGGTCATATTCTTCTCTCAGAAGTGTAATAAATTCTCTGCAAGATTACCTCAAGAGCTGGAAGGCTATCAGCTTCATTCTAAAAAGAATTTCTGGAAGCTTGGGTGTCAACTCTTTTGAGCAGGCAGAAAAGAGTGTATACTAGATTGTTACTTGACACAGGAAGAAGACATATTCCATTTCAGGAGGAGAACTTTGGATCCTTTCATCAGAATTGCTACAAAATTAGCTTAGTTTAGGCATTGAAGTTGATTAGAAGTGACATGGAAATACACTCTCAATGTTGGTAATACAAATTTGAGAATGTCTCCAAAATATTTTCCTTGTTGGATAAGCAGAAATAGTCTGGAGGATATTCCTCTACTGATCAGATTCACCAGGTTCAGGAACAGTTAACCATCGCACATCAGCGATCAGGTTCCTGAATCAGCATGGATAACGTTACTTACCTGATCACCAAACACACCCTATGAACTCACTTTCAAGAATTCTACAACTCATGTTCTCAACATTATTATATTGTATCCTATTTATTTATTTGTTTGTTTTCTTTTTGTATTTGCACATTTTGACTTTTTTTGCACATTGTTTTTTTGTCAGTCAACATTTGTGGTTTTTTGTTCAATCTATTGCATTTCTTTGTTCTACTGTGAATACCTGCAAGAAATTGGATCTCAGGGCTGTATATGATGACATACTGTACATGTACCTGATAATAAATTTAGTTTGAACTTTAAAAATATAGAAAGTTATTTATTTATTTTATTGACATACAGCGCAGCCCTTTGAGTCATACTTCCAACCAGTCACTCAATTTAATCCTAGCCCAATCATGCAACAATTTACAATGAGCCGTTAACCTACCAACCTCCATTAGATTTGTTAAAGATGCTACACTGCAGGAAGGTTATGCTGCATTATATCATCAAAATTCATTCCACTGAATAAGAAGAAAACTACACAAAGGGTAGTTACTCCATGAAAATCAGAATGCCTTGTATTAAGTCCAGAATAGAACTTGAATAAGTAACCTGGGCTAATTTTCAGAACCATCACTGAACAAGCACAGGACTGCAGTTGTTCATATGTTACACCAATGTCCACTTTTCAAGAATAACATTTACTTAGACCTAAGAAAAGCCTCAGTCAGAAAGTGTATAGAGGAAATTTGGAAATTAATAGTAAAATATTTATATTACTCTGTTTGTATTCAGCTGTCCAACATTATTACTCAGCCATTTTGAACACAACACAGTACTATAAACAGCAAATAAACTAATGATCAATTAACCAGTGGTTGGAAACATTTGGTTTTCTTTCAAGTGCTTTCACAATTTTAATTTCATATTTTAGTTAAGAGCAAAGTATTTATACTGAAGCCCCCATGGGAAAAAATGGAAGAGTTTTGCCTTGTTGTCATCCTTTATTGTAACAACACACACAGGCAGCATCTATAGGGAGAAGCACTGTCGACGTTTCGGGCCAAGACCCTTGGGTCTCAACCCGAAACGTCAACAGTGCTTCTCCATGTAGATGCTGTTTGGCCTGCTGTGTTCCACCAGCATTTTGTGTGTGTTGTTTGACAATCAATTCAGCTGCTTCGTTAATGAGCACCCTTCCATCATACAGATCTGAAGGGCATTTTTTTTCAATACAAATAGTGGTGGTTATATGGAACAAGCTGTCAGAGGAAGAGACAGATATGATTATGATGTTCAAAAGACATTTGGATCGATACTTCGGCGCTGCACAATTCTGACTACAGCTCTATGATAAGATTAAACACTTAGAATTTGTTAAAGATATTCACTTGTGACAATAGTGAAGGTATCATATTTAATATGGACTACTTTATATGGATTTAAGAAGGCATTTGATAAAGTCCTTTTAATCAGGGAAGCCAAATTCATGGGATACATAAGAAAATCATGCTGAGTTAAAGTTGTTTCAGTGGCAGAAAATAAAGGGTAATAATTAATAGAAGCATTAGATCCAAGAGTATATTAGCAATGGGGTTCTACAATATTAGGTCCCTTTCGGCATTGGTATCAAGATTGAGCAACTTCTCAATGACACTAAAGTTGGCGCTTTGGCTAATAGTGAGGAAAGAAGTTCTGGACTACAGAAATATAGAATGGAATGGATTAGAAAGCAAAAAATTGGCAAATGAAATTCAATAGATGCACAGTAGAGAGTATATTGACTGATTGCATTATGGCCTGATATGGAAATGCAAATACCCAAGAACAGAAAAGCCTACAAAAAAAGTGCTAGATGCAGCCCAGCCCAACACAAGAAAAACCCTGGCCACTACTGAGCACATCTGCACGGTGCTGTGACAAGAGAGCAGCCTCCACTATCAAATATCCACTAACATTCCATCCATGCTATCTTGTTGCTGCTGACATCAGGAAGGAGATGCAAGATCCTTAGGACTCACACCACCAGTTTCAGGAACTGTTATTATGCTTTACTCATCAGGTGCCTGAACAAGTGTGGATAAATTTACTTTGAGCTTTGAATCTGAATAAATGTGAAGCAATTCATTTGGAAGACAGAAACAAAGATATGTATAATAAATATGATGAAACAAATATTATAGATAAAGATGTACCTTGGAGTGCATATCCACAAGTTACCAAGGCTGATAAATACATCAATCAATAAAGTATAGAGGGTAGTTGCTTTTGTTGAATGAGGTGCAGAATGCAAGAGCAGGGAGCTCATTCTGAAACTCTGAAAACCTTACAGTAAGTTAATTCACAATGACTTCTGTGTATTTCTGGTCATCAGATTACAAGGAAGATGACATAGCACTTAAAAGGGGTGCAGAGAAGAATTACAATTATGTTGACAGGGGTGGCAAAAATAACTGTCAGGTGATCTGGGTGGGTGAGGGTTTTCTTTTCTGAACCGAAGAGAATGACAGGACATTTTATTGAGGTGTACAGGAGATGAATGGATAAGTTCTGTTTACTGCTGCAGAGAATTTTTTAGGGTGGGTATAATACTTAAATAGCAGAGTTAAAAGCTACAGTAAATGGCATTCACCCAGACAGTAGAGGAAGCACAGAGCTCACTGCCTTAAACTCTCATTGCATTTACTGTCTACCTGAATGAACACTTGAGCAGCTATGAGCCACAAATCTAGGAAACGGGAGAGTAGAAAGCTAGGACATGGAAGGAGCTGAAAATAGGTTATCGTTAGGACAAGATGGACACAATGGGATATCTGTCCCTCTTCTGTTCCATAAATTTCTTTGAAAAATGAAATCGAAACAACTACAAAGAACTTAGGAATATAAAGAGGAACAATCAGTACTAGCAAAGGGAAAACCCATACATTTGTATTTGATTATAGATTTGGCCTGACAATGACACACCCAAAATATAAATATTCAGGCAATCTAACCTGTCATTAGTCTTAATGGCTAAGCTAGGACAAGCTATCCTCCCCATTTGCCTATAATAGTCACTATACTTTGAATGTAATTGTTCAAGTTGCTTACCATGAGAAATTATATCTGTATTTATTAAGCTGCACTCACACGATCGTAGAAAATTAGAATGGGACTTTCCTATGATATCTCAAGCCCACTCTGTCACATAATAAGATTTTGGCTGATTCAATTGTAGCCTCATCTCTACATTGCCATCCATCTACTCAGAGTGAACTTTGATTATCATTCTTCATTTTCCATAAAAATATATTCACAGATTCTGCTTCTACTTTTTGAGGGGAGGATAATTCCAAAGACTTACGACCCTCTGAAAGAAAAAAAGCCTTTCACGTTATTTGTGTCTTAGACTAACAATTCATTATCTGGATTATCTCACAAAAGCAAACATTCTTTCTACATTCATCCTCTGAAGTGTCCTTAGGGACTTAAATGCTTCACTCATTTTCTTTCTCACTCTTCTAAACACCAGTGCACCTTTCCTCAAGACAAATCACCAAGTTTTCTACACATTAGTCAAGTAAATCTTCTTTGAACTACTTCCAACATATTGGGAACTAAAATTTGTTTATTATTGCCAAATATACGGAGATGCAGTGAAGAAATGAGTTTTGCAAACCATCCATAGTGGCCCTTTCTTGGTCAGGTTTGACCATGGATATTGCATCCCAGCTGTTTACAAGATACAGAAGTCAGTATGCAAGCCAGGGCAGCATGATATGGAGGGCAAGCTGTTGACCATGCAGCAGGCTTCCCTTCTAAATGCATCTCATCTATCCAAAGGAACAGCAGAGACCAATGCAATTTGGTACCGGTGGTGGTTCAGGAGTTGCCAGTCAGTGTTGAACTTATCACAGGGATTCCAGCTCCGGTGGTTTTAGCTGCAAGGCAGCAAAGGTTTGAAATCAGAGTTTTTCTTCTCCTAGATGAGCTGCCAACCACAGCTGATGAGCCCCACCTGCCCGAAACCATTCAAAGAGATCATTTCTAACCTAAGTACATTGGAAGAGCAATAACAATAGGTAAGATATAGTGGAGACTGCAGATGCTGGAATATGGAGCAGCACGCAATCTGCTGGAAGATCTCAGAGGGTCAAGCAGCACTAACGAAGGAAAGAAATTGTTGACACTTTGGGCTGAAACCTAGAGACACGGCTGAGGTTGGAGCAATGAGATGGCCAGCATAGAGCAGATAAGGGGAATGGTGGAAAGTAACAGAAACAACTGGTGGACTGAGGCGGGGTGCAAGATAACAGCCAGGTAGTGTCAGGAAAGGGAAGTGAGTGGATTTGGATTTGGAAGACTGTGAAAATCAAATGATAAATGGAGAAGTAAAAGAAAAAAATTATGTAAATCTAGGGACAAATTATTAAGATGGGAGACAGATGCAGGAGGAAGCTAAGTGCTAGATTCGGATCAGTAAAGGAGGCAAGAATGAAAACCAATAGAGGAGAAGAGGGCTGTGAATGACAACTGGAACCAGATGGAGGTGGACAGGTGGGGGACCCTGTGTGTGAAATTGGAGGATGGAGGAGGGGGAAAGTGACAAACATGGGTGAAGTGGGGGCTTTGGGGAGGGTGAGAAGGGAGACAAGAATGAGAGCTCTGGAGGATCAGAAAGAGAAGGGAGGCAAAGGGTTCATTACAGGGAGAAAAAAAGAAAAGACGTGTGGGTGGGGAGCCTAAAACAGGAAAAGTGAATATTCATACCACTGGGTTTTAGACTACCCAGACAGAATATAAGGTGTTGTTTCTCTACTTTGTCTTGGACTTCATCCTAGGAGTAGAGAAGGCCAAGGACAGTCAGGTCAGTGTGGGAATGGGGAGGGATGATGAAGTAGTTGACAAATGGGAACTTGAGATGGCAATTGCATCCCGAGTGCTATGAAATCCAGTCTACACTTGGTTTCACTGATATAAAGGAAGCTATGTCAGGAGCACTGAATGCATTATTGAAGGAGATGCATGTGAACTGCTGCCTTGCCTGGAAGGACCGCTAAGTGTTCTGGGTGATGGGGAGGGGAGAGGTATAAGGCCAAGTGTTTACTGCAAGGGCAGGGCATAGTGTAGGGACAAGGGAGGTATGATTGTGGAGGGATGAGCGGACCAAAGAGTCACAGATGCAATGGACCCTGCAAAGAGTGGAATGGGCGGTGCGCAGAAGTTGTGGCTAGTTGGCGAAATGATAAAGGATGGTATGTTGGATGCAGAGGCTTATGGGGTGAAAGATAAGGACAAGAGGAACCCTCTCTCTGTTCTGCCTGGGAGAGACAAGGAGAGGGCAGAATAGTGGAGATGTGAGATTTGGGCTCCATCAACCACAGCAGAAGGAATTCTGCACTTCTGAAAGTGGACTTCTTGAAAGAAGGATATTTCAGATGTCCTAGAACAGAAAGCCTCAACTTGTCAGCAAATGCATTGGAGTCAGAGAAACTGGGAGAAAGGAAGGGCATCCTTACAAAACATACAGATGTGTAGTCTCATGAGCTGTGGGAGTCAGTGGGTTTCTAGTGAATATCAAAAGATAGTTTGTCTCCTGAGATGGAGACCATCAGATCTAGAAGAGTGAGTTCTACTTGAACTTGAAAGTTGGTGGTGAAGGTGATGAAATTGATGAGTACTGCATGAGTTCACTAAGCAGCACCAAACCAATCATCAATGTAATAAAGAAAGATTTGAGGAGTGGTACCAAAGGAGGTTTGGAACAGGAACTGTCCCACATGGCTAACAAAGAGACAGGAATAGCAGTGTCTTTGTGGGTGCCCATGACTACACCTTTAATTTACTGAAAGTGCAAAGAGTCAAAAGAGAAGTTACTTTAATTGAACAATAAGTTCAGCCAGGTGGAAGAGTATTGGTCGAGAGGAACTGGTTGGATCTTTTGGAGGGGAAGTAGTTGGATCTGTCATGTTACACCCCTCCTCAGTCCTTAGCATTCTTTCTTGCCAATCTCCTTCTTCTCCCTATGCTAACCATCTCGCCTCTCTCCTCCATGTTCTCCTGTTGGGTTTCAGCACAAAACAAAATTTCCTTCCTCCCACTAATACTGTTCAACTGACTGAGTTCTTCCAGCAGGCTGTGCAATGCAAGTTACAGCTACAGAGAAAGTGCAGTGCAGGTAGACAATATAAGATTGTGAGATCAAACGTGCATCTTTAATGTATGACGGGTCCATTTAACAAATCTGAATCAGGTTTATTATCACTGATATTTGTCATGAAATTTGTTGTTTGATTGCAGAGAAGGAAGGATTCAAAGAGAGGGGAAGGGGCCACAGTGGTTGACAAAGGAAGTCAGAGATTGTATAACATTAAAGAAAAAGAAGTATGACAAGGCTAAGATGAGTGGGAATACAGATGATTGGGAAAGTTTTAAGGAACAGCAGATCTTAACTATAAAAGCAATACGGAGAGAAAAAATCAGGTATGAGCTCAGTCTAGCCAGGAATATAAAAGGGGATAGCAAAAGCTTTTCTAGCTATGTGAAGAGAAAGAAGATAGTTAAGAACAATGTTGGCCCCTTGAAGAATGAATTGGTAGAAATTGTTATGAGAAACAGGGAAATGGCAACAGAATTTAATGCGTACTTTAGATCTGTCTTCACCAGGGAGGACACAAGCAATCTCCCAGATGTATGGATGGGCCAGGGTCATAAGATATCAGAGGAATTGAGACAGATTGACATTAGGAAAGAAACTGTGATGAGTAGACTGGTAGGACTGAAGGCTAATAAATCCCTGGGTCCAGATGGTCTGCATCTGGACATTCTAAAAGAGGTGGTTCAGGAAATTGCAGATGCATTGGTAATCATTTTCCAATGTTCCTTAGATTCAGGATCAGTTCCTGAAGATTGGAGAGTGGCTAATGTTATCCCACTTTTTAAGAAGGGAGGGAAGGAGAAAATGGAGAACTATCGCCCTGTTAGCCTAACGTCAGTCGTGGGGAAGATGTTTGAGTCGATTATTAAGGACGAAATAGTGGCACATCTTGATGGCAGAAATAGGATTAGGCCGAGCCAGCATGGATTTACCAAGGGCAAATCATGCTTGACTAATCTGTTGGAGTTTTTTGAGGGTGTAACAAGGATGTTAGACAAGGGTAAGCCAGTGGATGTTGTGTACCTAGATTTTCAGAAGGCATTCGATAAGGTGCCACATAGGAGATTGGTGAGTAAAATCAGAGCTCATGGCATTAGGGCAGGGTTTCAACATGGATAGAAAACTGGTTGGCAGGTAGAAAGCAAAGGGTAGCAGTGAATGGGTGTTTCTTGGACTGGCTGGAGGTGACTAGTGGGGTACCACAGGGCTCTGTATTGGGACCACAGCTCTTTACGATTTATGTCAACGATTTAGATGAGGGCATTGAAAACTATATCAGCAAGTTTGCTGATGATACTAAACTAGGTGGCAGTGTGACATGCGAAGAGGACGTTAGAAGAATACAGGGAGACTTGGATAGGCTGGGTGAGTGGGCAGATACTTGGCAGATGTCATTCAATGTGAATAAATGTGAAGTTATCCACTTTGGAAGCAGGAACAAGAGGGCAGAGTATTGTCTGAACGGTGTAGAGTTAGGTAAGGGAGAAATGCAAAGAGACCTAGGAGTCCTAGTTCACCAGTCAATGAAGGTGAATGAGCAAGTGCAACAGGCAGTGAAGAGGGCAAATGGAATGTTGGCCTTTGTTACAAGGGGAATTGAGTACAAGAGCAAGGATGTCCTTTTGCATTTGTACAGGGCCCTGGTGAGACCACACCTGGAATATTGTGTACAGTTTTGGTCTCCAGGTTTAAGGAAGGACATTCTGGCAATTGAGGAAGTGCAGCGTAGATTCACTAGGTTGATTCCTGGGATGGCAGGGCTGTCTTACGCAGAGAGATTGGAGAGATTGGGCTTGTACACGCTGGAATTGAGGAGATTGAGAGGGGATCTGATTGAAACGTTTAAGATAATTAAAGGATTTGATAGGATTGAGGCAGGAAATATGTTCCAGATGTTGGGAGAGTCCAGTAGCAGAGGGCATGGATTGAGAATAAGAGGTCAGTTATTTAAAACAGAGTTGAGGAACAGCTTCTTCTCCCAGAGAGTTGTGGAGGTGTGGAATGCACTGCCTCGGAAGACGGTGGAGGCCAATTCTCTGGATGCTTTCAAGAAGGAGCTGGATAGATATCTGATGGATAGGGGAATCAAGGGATATGGGGACAAGGCAGGGACTGGGTATTGATAGTGAATGATCAGCCATGATCTCAGAATGGTGGTGCAGACTCGAGGGGCTGAATGGTCTATTTCTGCACCTATTGTCTATTGTCTATTGTCTATAATAGTGCAAGACATAAAGTAATTAAGTTACAATAATAAATAACTAGATAAATAGATACTGTAGATAGATAGATGAATAAATAGATTAATAAATTGATGATTGAATGATTAGGTAGATACAGAAGTGGTGTAAAACTGGAATAGCGAGGTGATGTTCGGGGATTCATGGACCATTCGGAAATCTGATCGTAAGGGAGAAGAAGCTGTTCCTAAAACATTGAGTGTGTTTCTTCAGCGTCCTGTACCTTCTCCCTCGTGAGAAGAGGGCTCATCCCAGAGAGTGAGGGTCCTTAATAATGAGGATCTTATAAAAGTGCGGTAAGAGCCATCCTTCAGCTCGGTGGTGCATGTGTTTTGTATCCTCTGCCTAATGGGAGGGAGGGAGAAGACAGAATGTCTGGCATGGGAAGAAACTTTGTTTAATCTGGCCATTTTACCATGTAAATGAGAAGTATAGACGGAGTCCACAGAGGGGCTGGTTTTCATGATAAGTTATCTCCACAGTTCCCAGCAGTTTCTTGTGGACTTGGGTGGGGCAGTTGCCACACCAAGCTGGGAAGCTTCTGGATAGGGTATATTAACTTACATAATCTGTAAACAATCTATTCAGATATGGTCTCAGTATCATGTTAAGTAACTAATATTTTAGCTCCCTACTTTTATATTTGACTCCTTTTAACATTACATCATAACACTATGTTAACTTTCCTACTTACATATTGCTTCTGAGTTCTAGTCTTTTGTAATTAATGCACAAAGATATACAGTCTCCTTTGCATCTCAAAGTTCTGTAGTCCCTTACCAGTTAAATTTCTGCTCCATTTGGATTGCTGTGTTTATAGTGTCACTACACTATAAGAAGGATTTGGAGGCTTTACAAAAGATCCAGAAATGTACAGCAATGAATAATGGGATGAAGAATTCCTTGGAGTTGTTCCTATGTTGCATTGCTCTACGACCCTGTGATTGTGGCTCTCAGGCTTAGTGGAGATTTGATTGTTGAATATAATATGCTGTGTAGGCAGTAGTGGGCCATTCTTTTGGCGGAGGGGTTCAGTGCTTGAAATCACAGGAATGGCATAAAGAGGAAGAAAATTAAAAGAAACATGAGGAAAAATGTTACAACAGTGTTTGGCTGCAATAAACTGCCTGCAGATGTAGGGGAGGAGGGTTCGACTTTGGGCATCAAGTGTGGTTGGATCAAAGTTTGAAGAAAAGTTTGCCAGGCTATGGAGAACGGAACGAGTGAGTTGCTCTGCTAAAATAGCAGAGACATGATTCCATCCATCAATACTGTTGCCAGTCTGTGATCACATGATTCTATGACTATATATTCAGTAATTTCCTCCAACTCCTTCATATAAATTGGAAGAAACATAGGCCCCCTCATTTATCCCTGTGGCATATCATACAATTTATCTTACCCACCACATAAAGATCCAAATACTCCTACTTTATGTCCTGTTAGCCAGACAGCCTTTAGTCCCCTTTCTACACCAGTAGTTTTCTTTTAGTTTTCATTATATCTTTTGATGTAGCATCTTATCAAATCCCTTTTGAACTTCTTAGCATATTCCACCTTTCCTCTTTATTGAAAACACCAAGTGTCATTAGCTGAGACATCCCACAAGGATTCTGATACACGTAGATCTGACCCTGACTTTGAGTCCGAGTTCAATGTACTTAAGGTTTCCTGAAGTCATAAATACGTCTAGGGACCAGTGGCCCACATAAACCTTGCTCTCACAGGAAGTGCTGATAATGGCTTGTATCCTATAAAGCCTGTTTAGAGAAGTTTTTTGTCACATTTTTTGTTCCTGGTTTTTACTCATATTTCTCCTAACAACAAGCTACAACTTATTTTTCAGGATTTCTTCTGGCATCTCCTGCAGAAACCAACCCATGCTGTGGTGACTGGAATCCCAGACTGGGTCAGCTAAGTTGAGATTTGTTTTGCAGAGGGTTGTTTAGCATTCTGCTAATGATTGCAGAAATGTGGCTGTCCTTTCAACTAACATCCAGTTTTATTAAAAAATGGTTCTTCTGGATATCAACCATGCTGGTTGTGATTCAGACCAGTGTGGTTAAAAATATCACCAGAAATAAATTCTGTACATTGCATCAATTGATGTCATTGAATTGAGCTGAATGTTTGAAAAACAGTGTTACGGTTTAAAAAATCCAAGCACCAAGATGTCCAAATGCTTTTAAAAACTGACATCTGGTGCTCATGGGGGATGTTTGGAAGGTGCAGGAAAGATATATCCCAAGGATGAAGAAACATTCTAAAGAGAGGATGATGCATCCATGACTGACAAGGGAAGTCAAAGGCAGTATAGAAGCAAAAGAGAGGGCATATAGTACAGCAAAAATTTGGGGAGATTTAGGGGATTGAGAAGCTTTTAAAAATCAACAGAAGGCAACTAAAGAGGTCATGAAGAGTACAAAGGTGAAATATAAGCTAGCCAACAATATAAATAAGGACAAAAAGCATATTTTTCAGATATATCAAGAGTAAAAGAGAGATGAGATGAGGGTGGATATTGGATTGTTGGAAAACGACGATGGAGAGGTAGTAATGGGGGAACAAAGAAATTGTGGAGGAGCATAATGTATTTTACATCTGTCTTCAGCAGAATGTCAGAAATGCAGGAGTGTCAGGGGGCAGAAGTGAGTGCCTTTTGCTATTACTCAGGAGAAGGTGCTTGGGAAGCTGCAATATCTGAAGGTAGCTATCACCTGGACTGTGTGGACTACAACTTGTCATCTGAAAATGGTAGCTGAAGTGATTGTGGAATAATTAGCAATGATCTTTCAAGAATTATTAGATTCTGGAATGCTTCCTGAAGAAAGAAATATTGCACATGATGTTTCTCCAAGCTTTAAGAAGTGTGGGAGGTAGCAGAAAGAAAAGGCCAGCTAGCTTGACTTCAGTGGTTGGAAAGATGTTGGGATCTATTATTAAGGATGAGGTTTTGGGATACTTGGCACATGTAAAAATAGGACAAAGTGAGCATCGTTGTCACAAAGGGAAGTCTTGCCTGACAAATCTATTGGAAGTCTTTCAGGAAATAGCTGGTGGGATAGACAAAGGAGAGTCAGTGGATCTTGCTTATTTTGATTTTTAGAAGGATTTTAACAAGGTGCACACATGAGGCTGCTGAACAAGAACCCATGGTGTTACAGGGAAGGTCCTAGCATGGATGGAAGATTGGCTGACCAGCAGGAAGAAAACAGTGGGAATAAAGTGGGTCTTTTCGGGTGTGCTGCAGATAACTATTGATATGCTGTCAGTGTTGGGATATCATAAGCCAATGATTTTGATTAAGGAATTGATAGCTTTGTGGCCAAGTTTGCAGACAATATGAAGATAGTTGGAGGGGAAGGTAGTGTTGAGGAAGCAGAGTGTCTGCAGAATGAATTAGAAAGATTGTGGGGGGGGGGGATAGGCAAAGAAGTAGCAAATGGACTATAATGTAGGGAAATACATGGTCATGCACTTTGTCAGAAGAAATAAAGGCATGGACTATTTTCTAAATGGAGAGAATATTCAAAAATTAGAATGCAAATGGACTTGGGTGTCCTTGTATAGGATTCTCTAAAGGTTAACTTGTAGGTTGAATCAGTGGTAAGAAAGACAAATGAAATGTTAGCACTCATTTTGAGAGGGCTAGAATACAAAAGCAAGGATGGAATATTAAGGCTTTGTAAGGCATTGGTCGTACTGCACAGAGTATTGTGTGCAGTTTTGGGCCCCTTATCCAAGAAAGGATGCACTAGCATTGGAGAAGAAGGTCCAGAGGAGGTTTATAAGAATGATCCCAGGATTTAAAGATTTAATGTATGAGAGGTTTTTGATAGCTCTGGGCCTGTACTCAGTGGAGTTTAGAAAATGAGAGAGGATCTCATTCCAGCTTGTTGAGTATTGAAAGATCTGGATAAAGTAGATGTGGAGAGGAGTCTATGACCAGAGGACACAGCTTCTGATTGAGCGACATCCATTCAGAACAAAGCTGAGGAAAATTTCTCTAGCCAGAGGATGATGAATCTATGGAATTCATTGCCACAGAAAACTGTACAGGCTAAGTCATTGTGAATATTTAAAACAATGGTTGAAAGGTTCGTGATTAATCAAGACATCAAAAATTAGGGAAGTAGGCAAGAGAAGAGTGTTGAGAGAGGTAATATATTGTGGGATGGCATAGAAGACTCAATGTGCCGAATGGCCTAATTTTACTTTTATGTCTAATTGTCTTATTAATTGGCCCAGAATTATGCATACCAGTACTTAATGTTGAATTAACTTGATCTTCTCTTGCATAACACTTTATTTTCTGGAATTGCACAGTGAAGTTTTGGGCCAATGGGTCCTTTACATCAATAGAGCAGCTGACAAAGATTGGACAGCCAATTTTTATCTGTATATCATGGTTCATCAAAAGATAGTCTTGAATAACTGTCCTCTATTTATTCATTTTTAAGTGAGTTTCTTATGAAATAGAATTATGTTAAACCCTCATTTATATCACCACATCAAATGATATAGTTTTCAAGTCCATGAGATCTGCCAAAGAAGCACTAAAGATATTAATTACAAGTGTGTTCAAGCTTCACAGTGGGGCATTAATTACCAATTTCCTGCTAAACAACAAAAAGATTCCACAGCCAACAATGGGTTATATTCCTGCTGAGTTTCTGACATATATAATTGTGCTTAGACCCTTGTGGGAATACTGAAAGTGAAATATTTGAGACAGAATCAAAATCATGACTTGTCATGGAAACCCTCTGCCATGGATCGTCCCAACCTGTCTGCGAAAGCAGGAGGGTTGGGCATGGGGCTAACAACCCCATCCTGTAAAATCCCAGTGGTACAGCCATGGCAACAGAGCTCTAAAGACCTCATTCCTGTGGGAGCAAGGATACACCAAGAAAATGGGCAAGACTTGAAAGACTGGCCCAAGACAGAGGTCTCTGGTGAGCTGCTGTTGGCAGCCTATGCCCCTGTGGGGGGTGATGGGCTTAAGAAAAAGAAGTCATGGAAAGAAACAATTTGGCAACACTGACATTTTAGAAATAGAATGCCGGAGTGAAATGTGGAACACAAAGGGATGTTTAGTGGAAATGTTAATCACTTAATTTCCATGATACATAAGGAAAATGTTTAGTTATTGTTATTTGTTTTATTTAGAGATACAGCACAGTGAACACATGCTGCCCAATTACACGCATGTGACCAATTAACCAACTAGCCTGTACATCTTTGGAATGTGGGAGGAAACCAGAGTCCCTGGAGAAAACACACACGGTCCTGCGAAGAACATGCAAACTCCTTCCCAGAGAGTGACCAGAATTAAACCCAGGTCACTGGCATTATGCTAACTGCTATGCTACTGTGCTACCAAATGATATTTGCAGAAGCTAATCAATTGGAGTTTGTGGAAGAAATGACACACATTCCATTGAGTTGAGTCAGGAAAAGGTAACTTCCAGTTAAGAAATGGATACAATACAAATAAGAAAGACTCCTCAGAGATAGCCTGGGGTGAATTAATTCAGTAAATAAAGTTAATATGTACATTTTTCACGTGGAAATTTAGTGAATTGACGTCAATTTATGACATAGGCACAAATGCAGAGTATAATTAGTGAACTGAACATACCAGTTGTGTGCATAATTCCCCAATCTGTGTAATATGCCTCTTTTAGGGCTGGATCTCAGGTGCATAGCTACGTAGCTCTGTGCTTCCAGAGGCATAGTATTACAAAGATAGTTTCAGTAGCAACATTCAAAATGCTGGAGCTACCCAATGGGTTAGGCAGTATCTATGGAGAGGAATAAACAGTTGAGGTTTCAGGCTGAAGCTTTTCATCAGTACTCTGTATCAGTCCCAAAACTCGACTGCTTGTTCCCCTTCATAGATATTGTCTGACCTGCTGAATTCCTCCTGCATTTTGTGTGCTGCTCTAGATTTTCAGCATCTGCAGAATTTGTTGTGTTTATAATTTCAGCAGGATGTACTGCAAACTGCCACTGGAGTGTTGAACCTTGCCCTCCCACTATTTCTCTGTGATAATTAATTTGACCCTACTAGCGTAAGGCAAACCATGCTAGTTTGACTATATGTGATTCCAGCCCCACTATAATGTGATTGAGTTTTAAAAAATCCTCTGAAGTAGCCTACCAGGCTGCAATGTTCAGGAGTAATAAGGGCAGGAATGTTGCCAGCCCTGCTAACAACACAAAAGTAAATAAATGAAAACTGGCCAATCAAAGCAGAAGAATTTTAGGCTATTATTTTCTTAAATGATAAGAAACTTCTGGACTGGCTGTTGAATTTGATGGGGCTTCTTGACTATAGCCACTATATATAGACTATGTCACACACAGCCTGAGGAAGAT
Organism: Hypanus sabinus; assembly: GCF_030144855.1. Lineage (NCBI taxonomy): Eukaryota > Metazoa > Chordata > Chondrichthyes > Myliobatiformes > Dasyatidae > Hypanus > Hypanus sabinus. The sequence goes on along the minus strand of NC_082715.1, from coordinate 98,809,051 downwards.
AAAGAGTGGTTACTGCTGATGAAAATGCCAAGGAACTGAAAGAGAAAATACAGACATAGAGCTAGAGTAATCAGCACAGAAACAAGCCCTTCAACTAGACCATCCCAAACTAGATGCCTGTCTGAGCTAATCCTATTTGCCCGTTCTTGATTCTCGTCTCTCTAAACCTTTCCAGTCCATGTATTTGTCACATTTCACATCAATAGGACTTGGCTTCAAGCCCTGACTGACAGGCAGTTTGTTGAGAACTCATGTATATTAGAAAGGAAAGCAAGAAAGGCATGTACTGTCTTTTATGGCTCCCTGATAGCTTATAATGGAATACTTCAGAAGTGTAATCCTACAAGAAAACATAGGATAAGCAGCATCCAGTTTTCCCATAGTGAGTTCCCACGAACAGTTGATAATCAGCTATAGAAATGTTGACTGAAAGAAGAGAATCTGCCACAGCAATAGGAAAAAATTCCCTGATATTTTTTCAAAATATTGTCATGGGATCTTTTGTCAACCTGATTCACCATATTGTCTAACAAGTTAGAACCTCTCACAAGGTGTGTAAGTATAGTGATTAAATTACTGGTCTGGTAGAGTTGTGAACTTATGAACCAGAGACTGGATTTCTCACTCACTATGGCAGATGGGGAATATGAAAAACAAATCTGAGTTAAGGAAAATAAAATCATGTCTCAGCAATGGTAACAATAAAACATCTGGATTGTTCAAAAGCGCATCTGTTTCACAAATTCCCTTCCAGTAAGGAAATTTATTACCCTTTCCCGGTTGTGTTAAGCTTTCCTCAGTAAGCCTGTTTCTCTGCTTACAGATGCTGCTTGACCTGCCGAGCACTTCCAGCATTTCCTGTTTTTATTTCAGATTTCCAGAACTTGCAGCTTTTTTCTATCTGCTTTCCTTAACATGCCCTCCTGTAAGATGGTGGTGCACTTAGTCACAGCAGCTTTTTTAGGTGCAACAAAAGGTGCAAATACTTGACTAAAATATATTTCTTTTGTCTTTAGGGCTCTCTTGGACATTGTGTGGTAAACCATGTATATAGGTTGTAACTGCATTATCTGTCTGGACACGCCCCTCTGCTGACTGCTCCTGTGGCACCTTCCACAGACCCCTGAATAAAGGTGATTGTGTCATTACTCCTCCCACTGTCCAGGAGAGACATCCAGCATGGACATGGATCCATTTTATTGTTAATAAAAGCCTTTCAGTATTTACTCTACTTCCAGTCTTTTGTAGTAATTGATAGTGCATCACATTGACAATCCAAAATTCTGTGAGCCAGTCCATTAGATTAATGGTGAGACCACCAGCAGTGGAGCTGTGTGGTCTCAGGGTGTTGTGTGGACATAATGTGGACATAAGGCCCACATAATGCCTTGTCCAGGGGAGGAGGTGCTGGAGGCAGTGTGAGAAGGAACAGAGGCTGGGAAAGTGCACGGGAATCTGTGCCAGGTTGGGGGCTGACCCTTGCAGGCTGGTTCTCCACTTGCTGCTGTTCTGCAGTATTCAATCTTTTGATGTAAGCTGAATTGCCTTCCCCTGCAGCTGACCCAGCACGATGAGGAACAGCTACGTGCTTGTTCTTGCAGGAACGTGGCTTCAGGACAACACACCCTGGATCAATCAGCAGGCCATGTTGCCTAGGAATTTGTGCTCATATTATTTTGTGACTGTGTGTAACCATAACGATATGTGCTATGTGTTGTTTGTGACTGTGTAACCATAATGATATGTGCTGTGTGCTGTTTCTGACTGTGTAACCATAACGATATGTGCTATGTGCTGTTTGTGACTGTGTAACCATAACGATATGTGCTGTGTGCTGTTTGTGACTGTGTGTAACCATAACGATATGTGCTATGTGCTGTTTGTGACTGTGTAACCATAATGATATGTGCTGTGTGCTGTTTGTGACAGACAGACAGACATACTTAATTGATCCTGAGGGAAATTGGGTTTTGTTACAGCCACACCAACCAAAAATAGTGAAGAAATATAGCAATATAAAACCATAATTAATTAAATAATAAATTAATCATGACAAGTGGAAATAAGTCCAGGACCAGCCTATTCGCACAGGGTGTCTGACACTCCAAGGGAGGAGTTGTAAAGTTTGATGGCCACAGGCAGGAATGACTTCCTGTGACGCTGAGTGTTACATCTCGGTGGAATGAGTCTCTGGCTGAATGTACTCCTGTGCCTAACCAGTACATTATGGAGTGGATGGGAGTCATTGTCCAAGATGGCATGCAACTTGGACAGCATCCTCTTTTCAGACACCACAGTCAGAGAGCCCAGTTCCACCCCCACAACATCACTGGCCTCATGAATGAGTTTGTTGATTCTGTTGGTGTCAGCTACCCTCACCCTGCTGCCCCAGCACACAACAGCAAACATGATAGCACTGGCCACCACAGACTCATAGAACATCCTCAGCATCGTCCGCCCTTCATTAGACAGTCAGACTGTGTGTAATCATAATGATATGTGCTGTGTGCTGTTTGTGACTGTGCACTGTTTTGCAACTTAGACCCGAAAGCTGTGTACATGTGTACAGCTGATTGAAAATTAACCTTGAACTTGAAATTGATCTAACCTTATGTGACTTCATACCCATCAGCCTCCTCAGTTCAAGGGAAATCATGCTTGGACAATAAATAATGGTATTGTCAGTAGCATCTATGTCTTGTGATAGAATAAATAAAAAGTGAAGGACCCCAAAATTATATACTGAAAAAAATCAGCCTTGATTTAGGTATTTAAGTACCTGAAGGTGACTTTGCAGCCTGCAACTTTTTGACTTAGGAGCAAGAGGATTGCTCAGCTGGATCACAAAAGATTAATCACTGATTGCAAATCCATAACCTACATCAAAAAATGCCTGTTTTGAAATTTTGACTGAATCACAATGGCTATTTGTGAAAGAGGATTTGAGGTCCAACCCCAATAGACTTTCTCTGTGGACCTTGGTACTTCTATATTTCAAAAAATGAACCTTATTCACAATAAACATATATAAACAAAATCAGTGCAAAATTTTTACATTCTTAATATTATGTGGCCAATACATTCAGTAGTTTTAACACTTTGCTTTTTTTAAATTCTGTTGCTATGCTAGTGGCCCTCCAGGGTGATAGACTCTTTGAATATTTAGGGATCTTTCCCATGCAATGCAGCTCCCTCCAATTCCACTACCGGAAAGGCCTGAGATTATGGTCTTTCCCCACAGAACACTTGCGTTGGCTGCACCAAGTTTCAGTGCCTCTGTGCACCTTAGCACTTTTCATGCCATGCACTTTGGTCGTGCTGAAATGACATATTCCATTCACAGGGTTCTCCTGTCATCGGCTTCCCTCACCAATATGACTCATTCAGAGCTTGCTCAGAAAGAGTACTGCTATGTCCCAGAATGTGGATTACTGACTGATGGTTCAGCAGTTTTATTTGCATTTGCAGACAGAACAGAATGGCTGATAGGCTGACCTCACAGCAAAAAAAGAGACTCTGCATCTATTTGCACTGTTATCAGAGCCAATGTGTTATTCATTGTGCAAAGGGATATTGCAAATTCATAGGTTCTATTATTACTTGGTTAAATTAATGACTTCGAACCTCTGTCCCCTGGAGTTTTCATCGGCTGGACAAAGAACTGTTGTAAGTCTGGTGATCAAATAAGAGAAAACGTTGGATCATATGCACTGATTTTACACAAGCTGAAAATAAGGTAACTGCCAGACTCCATTACATAAAGCCTCTATTTAATTAGCTTTTTTTCTACGTTATGCTTGTTAGAGAGGCTACTCTCCTATTGTTCCTCAAAACTGGGAAACTGTGTCCATGTTGTTTGCTTTTTTCTCCAGGCTGTACCTGAAGTGGAGAAAGGAGCCTCCACTCAGTGGTCACTTTATTAGGTACACCCATATACTTGCTCATTAATGCAAATATCTAATTAGCCAATCATGTGGCAGCAACAATGCACAAAAGCATGTCAACGTGGTCAAGAGGTTCAGTTGCTGTTTAGGCACCACAGATCAGAATAGGGATCTAAGTGACTTTGACCATGGAATGATCGTTGGTGCCAGACAGAGTTGTTTGAATATCTTAGAAACTGCTGCTCCTCTGGGATTTTCACATACAACAGTCAATCTAGAGATAGATTACAGGTAATCTAGAGATTACCGAGAATGATGCAAAAAACAAAGAAATATCCAGTGGGCAGCAGTTCTATGGGAGAAAATCCCTTGTTAATAAGAGAGGTCAGAGGAAAATGGCCAGACTGGTTCAAGCTGACAGGAAGGTGACGGTACCTTAAATAACCATGTGTTACATCAGTGGTGTGCATAAGAGCATCTCTGAATGCCGAACCTTGAACTGATGGGCTACAGCATTAGAAGACCATGAACATATACTGAATAGCCACTTCACTTTATTAGGTCCAGGAAGTACCCAATGAAGTCTCTCTTCCCGCCATAATGGACATTTACACTACATGCTGCATCCGCAAAGGAAACGGCATTATGAAGGACCCCATGCACCCGTCATACAACCTCTTCTCCCTCCTGACATCTGGGAAAAGGCTCTGAAGCATTTGGACTCTCACGGCCAGACTATGTAACAGTTTCTTCCCCCAAGCTAACAGACTCCTCAATACCCGAAGCCTGGACTGACACCTTGCCCTACTGTCCTGTTTATTATTTATTGTAATGCCTGCACTTTTTTGTGCACTTTATGCAATCCTGTGTAGGTCTGTGGTCTAGTGTAGATTTCTCTGTGTTGTTTTGTTTTACATAGTTCAGTCTAGTTTTTGTACTGTGTCATGTAACACCATGGTCCTGAAAAACGTTGTCTCATTTTTACTATGTACTTTACCAGCAGTTATGGTTGAAATGACAATAAAAGTGACTTGACTTGACTTGAAGTGACCACTGAGTGTAAATGTGAGGATGATTCACTGCAAAGGTCTACTACCAGCTCCCTCAATGCCTCCTGATGAAGGAGGTCTGTGTAGAAAGATCTTTTCCCAGAGCAATAAAGCCTCTCTTCAGGCATGTTTGCCAAAAGATGAGTCAAGCATTCATACTTAGATTGCATCCCCCAACACCTGGGTACAATCTACAAAGAGATTTAAAGTTCCATAACAAAATACTAAATTCTACATGCACCCAATCTCCTTCTCACTAACTGCTGCCCTCCTTCTCCAAGAAACAGTACTCAGAAGAGAAACATAACAGATAGAGAAGTCCTCATAGTTATTGCTGTCAAAAACTGATTTTCCATAGTCTCTAAAACCAATCAAAACTTTGATCGTGGCAGGCCTGATGTTCTGAGTTGTGTATATTTCAAGGCAAAGAGACATGAATGGGCATGTAAAATTATGACATTTTAATTGGTTGTAGGAGAGACTGGCCCAGCAGCTCAGTATTCTGGGGTTCCATTGCCTTGGACGTGTTAGAGCACAAAGCTTTAAAGGGAGAGTGGTGGTGTTAATAGTCGGGGAAAATATCATGGCAGTGGTTAGACAGGATTAACTGGAGAGCTTGGCTAGTGAAGAAAGTTTCTGAGAATGCCAGGAAATTATAGGTTGGGGAGCCTGACATCAGTAGCAGGAAAGTTATTGGAAGGTATTCTAAGGGTTGGATATATAGGCATTTGGATAGATCGGGACGGTTTAGAAATAGTGAATAAGGCTTTTTGTGTGATATGTTGCATCTAACCAATCTTATACAGTTTTTTGAGGAGGCTATTAGGAATGTTGATGAAGGCAAGACAGATGATGTAGTCTAAAGTACATGGACTTTAGCAAGGCCTTAGACAAGGTCCTGCATGGGAGGTTAATAAAGAAGTTCCAATTGCTTGGCATTCAAGATGAAGTAGTAAATTGGATTGGACATTGGCTTCACAGGAGAAGCCAGAGAGTAGTAGTAAAAGGTTACCTCTCTGACTAGAGAATTGTGTCTAGTGGTGTGTTGCAGGGATTGGTGATGTTTTTGTTGTTGCCGGTCATCTATGTCAATGATCCAGATGATAATGTGGTAAACTGGATCACCAGTTTTGCAGATGACACCAAGATTGTGGGTGTAGTAGACAGCGAGGAAGATAATCAAAGATTGTAGCAGTTTTTAACCAGCTGGAAAATTAGGAAGTAAAATAGCAGATGGAATTTAATGCAGTTAAGTGAGAGATTTTGTGTCTTACACAGTGAACAGTAGGACACTGCTCACGCAGTAGAACAGAAAGATCTGGGAATACAGATCCACAACTCCTTAAAAGTGGCACCACAGGTAGATAACTATTTTAATTTAATTTTTTATTTATGGTCCTAAAGAAAACTTTTGGAACATTGGCCTTCGTAAATCAGTGTATTGAATACAGGAGTTCGGAAGCTATGCTGAGGTTGTAAGATATATTGGTGAGGCTTAATTTGGAGTATTGTATGCAGTTTTGGTCACCTACCTACAGGACAGATGAAATTAAGACTAAAAGTGTGTAGAACTTTACAAGGATGTTGAGGATCTGGGGAACTGAGTTACAGGGAAAGGTTAGATAGGTTTGGACTTTATTCCTTTGAGTATAGAAGATCGAGGGGAGATGTGATAGAGATATACAAAATTATGAGGGGTATAGATAAGGTAAATGCAAACAGGCTTTTTTTCACTGAGGTTGGGTAAAACTATAACTGGAGGGTATGGGTTAAGGGGAACATAAGGGGGAACTTCTTCACTCAGAGGGTGATGAGAGTGTGGAAAGAACCAACAGCAAAAGTGGTGGATGTGGGTTCAATTTCAGCATTGAAGATAAATTTGCATAGGTACATGGATGAGAATGTTGTGGAGGTATAGGATGATGGGACTAGGCAGATTAATGGTTCAGAATGGACTAGAGGGACTAAAGGGCCTTTAGCTGTGCTGTAACTCAAAGAAAGGCTATTGTTGGATCTGATCCAGAGGTTGAGCTCCAGAGTTCATTTGAGGCTCATGATTCCAGGATATCAATAGTCCATGAGGTGAATGGGTTCAGGAAACTAAATTATACAGCAGCTCCAAAGAAAAGCTGTTTTGAGGTTAATTTTCAATATGTTGCTGTAAGCCAACTGCAAATATGTAGAGGTAATGGCCCAAGTCTGAATCTGTTTTCAGTTTTCTCCTATGGCTAATCATTGCAGAATAGTTAACTTTATTTTAGCTTTCAATCCATTCTCAGAACTTTGGAAGAACTTCCACCTTTTAGAGATTCAAAATGCATTTATTATCAAAGTATGTATGCAGTATACAACCCTGAAATTTGTTTTCCCCACTCAGTCATCAGACAAAGAAGAACCATGGAACCAATCTGTTCAAAGAAAAACATCACACATCAACCCCCCTGCCCCCCCACCTTCCCCCATGAACAAAAAAGTCATGCAAGTGGCAACAAAAAATACAAGCCAAAATACTGAATATAATGCACAAAATCAAAGGGCATATTTCAGAATAGTTCAGCTTAGTGTTCATTATCTGCAGGCTGCCCGATTCAAAAATCGCCCAAAAGTAGCAACAAAAGAGAGCAAACAGCTCAAGAACACATGATAAACCTGAATTAGGGTCAAATCTACAAGCTGTGTCAACTAGACCTTGTTCCGGCACCATCCACCATTAGCATCAAGGGAGAGAGATAGAGATCACTCAAGTGCAAGGACCTTCCCTTGGGAACAGAGAGCGAGAGAGAGAAAGAGATTGTCACATGCAGGCATCTTCTCCGGCTGAGGGATGGCGCCGAACACCTCGATGATTTCAGTCTTCCTCAGCAAGATTGGCAAGAGATGGATTCGATCATGGGCTCACACCCTGTCTTTCTGGCTTCCCAGCCTCTATGCAGTACGCTTTGGTCGCAACTTTGTGGAGCACTCTCAGAGAGAGCAAAGAACCAGATCGCCTGATTGGCCCAAAATCACACTGCCGGCAGGTAGACAACAGGCTCTAATGGTAGCAGAACCACATTTGAAATAAAAAAGATGTAAAAGAAATGAAAGGAGCTGCTTCATATGCTGTCTTGAGGATGTCATCCTCAGTTGCATTGTTCTCTGTTACTATCTTCCATGTGTACTAAAAGGTGGCTTGACTGTTACTACCGATGAATCAGAAATTGGTAATGAAGTATTGTTTGTTTAGGCTCAGTTTGGAGCCAGCGACATAAGATACTACAATTACTTGGGTATTTATTGAGTGTTTCTTTTGAAAGAAGTGATCAAATCAAATGCTTAAGTTAAGGATACATCATTTGAACTAATTGGATGAAGAAGTCGCCAGACAAAAGATTTCTCTGTCTGCCCAATGTGTTAATTTATTTGACGGAATTCCGCTAGTAAAGCCTCATATAGACACATTAGGAACTTACAAAGGGAAAAGGAAAAGTAAATGTTCTTTGGGAAGAAGGCAGAGACTGCCTGGAAAGTTCTTTAAAAGCAAAGCTTGATAGATTTAGTAATCTTCGAAGTTCCGCAATACCTTAGTTGTTCAAGCTTGCCTAGTGTCTGCGTAGTCTTGATGAAGACTTCTGATATTAATTTGTTAAGTATTTTGTGGGCTTTCTGCACCTTTTCTTTTAAATCTTCTGATGTGTTGAATGCACCTTTGTATCTTGGACATTTTCCTGATATATATTGTCAGCCTGTATTTAAGATCCCCACTGAGGATTCTCCTTTTACACTGTAACATTCCGCAGCAAAACAATGGTAAGAAAGTTGAGCAACTGAGGCCTCTGCTGATATTATGCCACTGGAGGATGTTATTTGAACATATCTGAGAAATTATCCTTAGATTAGCCTCAGTCTAAAAGTTCAGGAGCAGCTTTGTGAAGGGATGAGGGCAGTTATACTCTGTCAAGCATGTCTTTCAACGGAACTGAATAGCTACTGCTGCAATTTATTCCGTGAGCTGACTATTTTTAATGTCATAAGGCATGAAATTAGAAGTAAATATATGTGTGTTCTTTTGCAGAAATTGATTGTGTTTAGAAATATTTCCCTGTGAATGAACTTGAATGTGATTTAACTCCTTGGAGTATTATCTGTGCTAACTCCATTTAGACGACTAGATTATTAAAATTAATAAAGTATTGTTTTTAAATTTAAATTTAACTGATAAATAATTAATGCAAAATAATCTTAGGAACCGGTTATACTTATAACTAGAAGTCTATTCTTGGGTTCAGATGTTGTTTGCTCAATGATAAACCCGATGTACGTTTAAATTGCTATTGTAGAAAATTGTCTTCCTGTATTCCATTTCCTTTTTTTTTCTCTTCGAATGTGTAAAAACATTCTAAAATAACTATTTTTCTTTCCCAGAACATCTCAAACAAATCCCAGCATAGCACCAATATGACACAGATAAAATTAATGAATGAGAAAACCAAACACGAGGAAATCCACAGATGCTGTAAGTTCAAGCAACACACACAAAATGCTGGTGGAACACAGCAGGCCAGCCAGCACCTATAGGAAGAAGCACTGTTGACGTTTCAGGCTGAGACCCTTTGCCAGGATTCAATTAATTCATTCATTTCATTATTACTTCATAAATAACATTCAATTCATTAATAAATTAATGAATGATACTGCATTTGCTGGTGACAAAGGTCCTCTGAACCTGTTTATAACCTTTGGCCATGCCATCCACATTGAACACACTGCTCCCAGCTATTATTTTGGACAGGAATGCTGCTGTGTGCTTTCATCCTTACCTATCTTGATCCAGTCAGAGGATCACCTCAAATGTTTCTTTTTCTTGCATCTATGCAATTAATTCTGGTGTCTTCAGAGCATTTTAGCACACTTCTATCTCTTAGCTGCATTGTCAAATTGATAACAATATATGCAGAGAAGATTTAGAGTCATAGAACATGCCATTCAGTCCATCTAGTCTTACCAAACTATTAATCTGTCTAGGACAGGCATGGGCAAACTACGGCCCACGGGCCATATGCAGCCCGTTAAGCTTTTTAATGCCCCCACAGAACTTGATGAAATTATATTAATAAACCTTGTTAACGTTTTTTCCCCACAATTCTGGCGTTTTCCCAATAGATGACGCACTCTATATACATTTGTGGCGACCCATTTCCTGGCACATCCGAACCGGCTCACAATTAGCCAGCGTTCCGGCTAAGGGGGATAGCCTGCGGAGATTTGTGAGCACAGAGCTTTGGAGCCTCTGCGCAGGGGGGCAGGTTGAGGGAGGCTTAAAAGTGAGGCTGGGGATTTCGAATAAAGTTTTTTTCTTCGACTGCAGTTACCGACTCCGTGTCGTAATTTTAGTGCTGCATGTAGCACACCGCTACACATTGACCTTTGTTGAGGTGCAGCGTATTACTCCACATTTGCGCTTTACTCTTTGTTCGGCTCGACCTATTTGTGTGAACAAGCGTTCAGCGTCGTGAACATCAACAAAGCCAGCCACAGATCCAAGTTAACTGACCAACACCTCAGATCCATCCTGAGAATCGCCACAACAAAACTAAATCCAGACTTTGATGCGCTGGCTAAAAAGGGAGACCAACAACACTGTTCCCACTGAAATTAAAAATAAGTTTCTTCGTTGTGTTATGTAAAAAATTCATTTGAAAATATTTTTTTCAATAAGCCTTACATGTTACATGTCATTTCTGTTAAGTGATGGACATGAGTAGTGCGCAGGTGCACGTACGTTCTCAAAATAAAAAATGCGCTCCAGATCAAATAACGCGCTCCGCATACTGGCACGCTGTCACTGTTCTGTCCTTGTGCTGGTCGTTGTTGAGTTTTGGCACAGGGGACAATTGAATAAGAAGGAGCAGGACAAGTAGACCTGCATCTCCTACCGTTTTTGAAATAAAGAGTAATGATGATAATATCTTGAAGGATAACAGAATTTTCAGTGCTTTAAGATAATAACTGTTACTATTAAAAAAAGCTGTATTTTATTCATTTAATTTTCAGTGTTTTAAAAGTCATTTCAATAAATAGCTAAATACCATAGGACTTCAAAGACAGATATTTTGTTGTAATGCATTTGTTCATTTTCAATTGAAATTAAAGCACATGTTTTCTACATATCCCATGATATTTTATTTTCTCTTACGAGGTGTATTACCAAAACACTCCGTCCATCTGCTCCTGGTCCGGCCCCCCTGCCAAATTTTAGAACCCTTTGTGGCCCACAAGTCAAAAAGTTTGCCCACCCCTGGTCTAGGACCATTGACTGGCATTTTGACCATGGCCAGTTCTAACAACTTTAACGCAGTCATACATTTCTTATTCTTCAGTTCTACCTATAAAGCTTCACTAAATGAGCTCTTCACTCTGTTCTGACTGAATAATGCCATTTCATTTTTTCATTAGGAGTGAGGCAAAACAATAGTGTGGTTACAGAGGAGGAGTGGATTGCTGTCTTGAGGCAAATTAATGTGAATAAATCCCCAGGGCCTGACATGGTGTTTCCTTGGAACCATGGAAGGCTAATGCTGAAATAAGGGCCCCAGCAGAAATACTTAAACCATCCTTAGCTGAGAGTGAGGTCTTAGTGGATTGGAAGATGGCTAATGTTGTTCTGTTGTTTAAGAAAGGTTCTAAGAATAAGACAGAAATTATAGGCTGGTGAGACTGACATCAGTAGTAGAAAAGTTTTAGTAAGATATTCTAAGGGGCCAGAAATATAAGTATTTGGATAAACAAGGACTGACTGGCAATAGTCAACGTGGCTTTGTGCTTGGTAAGTCATGCCTCATCAACCTTATAGAATTTTTCAAGGAAGTCACCAGGAAAATTGCTGAAGACAGGGCAAGGGAAGTTTTCTACATGGAGTTTAGCAAAGCCTTTGACAAGGTCCCACATGGGACGTTGGTCAAGCTAGTTCAATCACTTGGCATTCAAGTTGAGGTAGTAAATTGGATTAGCTATAAGCCATAAATCACCTCTTCCCCTTTAATCCTTCCCACTCTATCACACGTAAGATAATGGAACACTGGAACACTGAGCTGTCAGTCCTACCTCTCCTGCATCAAGCAAAGTCATAATTCCACATTCTGATCCATGCCCTAAGCTCATCTGCCTTTCTTGCAAAATTCCTGGCATTGAAATAATCACAGCTCAGAACGTTAGTCCCACCATTCTCAACTTTTTGACTCTTGACTTTGTGTGTAGGCTTAACAATATTTTTCACACAGCCACTCTGATATTTGCTCTGACGCTTTGGTTCCCATCCCACTGCATCTCCAAATTAAACCCTCCCATTCAGCAGTAGCAAACCCTCCAACCTGTCCTCCAGTTCAGGTACAAACTATCGCCTGTGTACAGGTCCCACCTTCCCTGGAAGAGAGCCCAATAATCCAAAATTTACTAGATTGTTATATAGAATGACATGGACTGGTATCCAGTGAAATACCTAGTCCAGTCCTTTTAGAAGAGTGAGAGAGGACATGAATGAAAGGTATGAGAACTTGAAGGTCTTGATAGGGTGTGTGTGAAGAGGACATTTCTTGTTGTGGAAGAATCTGGAACTAGAAGTCATTATTTAAAAATATGGAATATCCCATTTAAGACAGAGATGAGGCTTTTTTTTCTCATAGAAAATTGTGAGCTTTTGGAAATCTCTACCTCAGAGGGTTACACAAGTAAAGCATTCTTAAGGCAAAGTTAGATTGATTCTTGATAAACAAGGTGATAAAAGAAGTTACCTCTGGTAGAAAGAATGCAAAATGAAAGATTCAATCAATTAACCATGATCTTATTAAATGGGACTTCTTTTTTGTTTAAATCACTTAAATCAGTTTTGTGCATGCATAAACTGAGGTTAGAGTATTTGAGATTTATAATGTGATCCTAGGCTAAGTATTTCATCGCATGGCGGAAAGCTAGCTCAAGCGAATGAGTCTTATGCCATCCTTAACTGCCAGTGGATCTCAAGTCTAATCTTAAATGTGATTTAAATTAGCAGATGCTGTCCTAAACCTGACATGCCATTGATAGATTTGTCTGGTTTGTTTACCACAAACATCTGGAAGTTGACTGTGTAGGATATCTCATACAGCCTGATCTTTCTTTTATCTCTGCACAGGTCCGTTCTTCATTTCTCTCACTAATCACCTGTTCACAGAGATTGTAGTAAACAGCAGAATTCTTTCAGTAAAATGCTTTAATGAAAATCTGCAACTAATGATTATGGAGCAAATAAGAAATATTGTCAAAGTTACAAAGAAAACATTCTAAATGTCTCAGTGTCAACAGGACTAAATAAGAACATAAGAAAATTAACTGATTAAGTTAACTTTCCTTGCAACTCCTTTGGGCCATTCTTTAAAACTGGATACTTAATTTTATTTGCATGAAATTACATCATGACCTTTAGTCCCTCATTTTTACTCCTGTGTCATATGCAAGCTCTCAGACTAATTTGAGTACTCATGTTTGAAGATACCAAATATCTACAGGATTGAAGAACTTCAACCACTGGAGACTTTCCTCCATTTACCTCAATAAAAATTGTTTGGAAGACCAAGACTGATTTTATTCTAATGGATTATTTTTTTTTACAATGAAAGAATACATTGAAAATGAAGTACCTCCTTTTGATCATTCTGGCGAGACTGTCTGGCTCCATATAAAGATGGGAAGTCCAGTTTTCTAAACCTGCTGATTTTTTTCAATAATATTTCCAGTTGCAGAAATTTTACCCACATTTGGGAAAGACCATGTAACGGTAATATATCAAGTTCTATTTGCAGCTTTAAAAAGCAATCAGAGGAATTCTAACCCCTTTGTGGGTTTAAGTATCATTTGTTGCAGATGTGCCTTGTATTGTAGAAGTTGGAATTCCTATTTCTTTGGTAACTACTACTTTCTTCGATTCAAAATACCGACTTGCTAATGTTTTATGCCCCATATTAAAAAGGCAACACAATTTCTGAATTTTAATAACAATCACAATATACAGCTAATATAGTGTTTTAGAACTCTGCAAATAAGTCAAGCATAGAATAACAAAGGAAATGATTTGATATCACTTATGTGCTCTGTGGCTTTATTTTGGACTGACACCTGAAAGCTAATTTGTTTGCAATCTGGCAGAATTCATGGAGTTCAGCTCCATGAATATGAACGCCTTAACCTCATTTTGTACTTGCTCACACTTACCACTGGGACTCATTCTTCAGGAACCAGGTATGAAAACTCAATGTACCACCAGAAATATTATACACATTGCAGCAAGCTGAAAACAATTAAAATGTAGTATCAAACATTCAAGATTCTAGGTAACTATCCTTTGTACATCAGAAGGTTTGGTTTATCAGGTGCCAGATCATATTACAGCACATTCATCACCAGTATTTAATCTGAAATTATGGAAATCAAGACCACAATGTATTCTTTTAACCATTCTTTTCAGTGTCTTAATGAAGTCAGCACCATTGGTCACAACATTGATTCTGGCTTTTATTGATGGCAGATTTAATTCTAAAGAATTAAGCTTAAATTTCATGGCTGCTGTTCAGTCAGAGCTGTTGAAGGATAAGTGGCATAAGCCAAATAGGCTCTTGCCTCATTTGTCTAATTTGGAATGATTCTGCTCATTGGGTTTATAGAAAACCACCTCAGGAAACAGATGAAGGGAAAAGAGTGAGAATGTGAGAGGAATAAGCGAGTATTTCACAAAGAGAACAATGGCAAAGAGATTGTTTCTTGGCTCTGAATAAGCACCAGTGCTTGTGGTTCCCCAGACTGCTTGGAAAACACCTGCTGATCATTCCTGGCCAAAGGGATTTATAACCCCACCTAAGCACAATTACCACAATTCATTCTCATGTCATAGCCCCCTTCCAAATCTGAGACACATTTTGAATATTGCACAGTCACTTAAGTCCTGCAGAACTTCCAAATTTCCCTCATTTGCCTGCTGTTCCAATTTGTAACACACTTTAATCCACTTAATCCAGTTATTTAATTGGAATCACCTGCATATTTGCTCTATTATGCATTAATTTCCCAATTAAGCAATTTATTTTGCTTGATTCCACCTACTGGATAATTCAGATTTATTTTAAAGTACAAACAATTACATTGAATCATCTGGAGTTTATATTCTCTTGCCACAAACCAATTCAGGTGTACTTCAGATCAGATTACTTCAATTCAATACAGGCAGTATGGAAAAATACAGTTTGGGGCTAGTGGTAGGAACAGTGCCACCTAGAGACAATGCATTTTGGAGCAGTCTCAGCAGGCCAGGGCATTGTCAGTTTGAAGACTACAAACTTGCATTTAACACCATTCTAGCCGTTGGTACTGACTAGAATTCCTTCTGTTAGTCAGAAGTTTTGCAAGCCAAACCATATTCCATTTTGTAGAGCAGCTAGTTTGCATGGTGTTCTGTATGCAATTAAGCGTCGAAGCAGCGAAGACTGCAAACCATTCCAAGATTCAGCAATATCAACAGAGCTGAATGGGTTCCAACCCTTCTGTCAGCAAAATCAAGAGTATCACAGATTGTATGTCAGCACCTAGAATGACAGAAGCAACAGTTCAAGAGCAGATTTGAAATTAGTCCCACCTCAGTGAAATGTATCTACATAGTAGAGTGAATCATTGCTAACAACGACTTGGTACAGCATGCAAGGCATTAATGGAATTTTTCTAGCTCCTACTTAGACTTAGTCGATCCAAATGTTAGTAGGCCTCATTCCTTAGAATTCCCTCCGGTAACTCCCTTCCACTGATATCACGCTAACCGGTAGGTAGTTCCTTAGCTTGTCCTTGCCGCTCTTCTTAGGCAATGGAACAATATTAGCCGCATTCCAGACTTTGGGAACTTTACCAGTGCCTAAAAATAAAACAAATGAGCGGTAGGATCCATGGAAACTTGGCAGTGTGATTTTGGTATTGGCTACACCACAGAAACAGAAGGCAGTATCAGATGGATTGTATTCTGCTTGGCGGTCGGTAACCAATAGTGTTCTAGAGGGATCTGTTCTGGGACCCCTGGTCCTTGTGATTTTTATGAATGATTTGGATGAGGAAGTGGAATTGTGGGATGGTAAGTTTGCAGATGACATGTAAGTTGGTGGTGTTCTGGATAGTGTAAAAGGTAATCAGAGACTACAATGGGATTTGACAGGATGCAGAGGTGTGCTAAGGTGTGGCCAATGGAGTTCAATTTGGAAAAGTGTGAAGTGATACATTTTGGAAAGTTGAAGTTTAAGGTGAAGTACAAGGTTAATGGCAGGATCCGAACAGTGTAGAGGAAAAGAGTGATCTTGGGGTCCAACTCCATTGATCCCTCAAAGATGCTGCACGAGTTGATAAGGTGGTTTAGAATGCATATGGTCTGTTGACCTTCATTAATCAGGGGATTGAGTTCAAGAACCATAAAGTAATTTTGCAGCTCTATAAAACACTAGTTAGACCACATTTGGAGTATTGTGCTAATTTCTGGACACCTAATTGTAGGAAGGATGTGGAAGCATCAAAGGGAGTGCAGAGGAGATTTAGCAGAATGTTGCCTGGATTAGAGAATGTGCCTTACAAAGAGAGCTGGCTGGAGGACCATCATCTACCCTGTGGAGGTAGGATTCCGGGTCTTCATCTGTGCATCAACAGCAAGGTTACTCTGCGATATGGCAGTGACTGGAGCAAGGCCCAGGAGGCCCACCAAAGATTTACAAAGATTTAGCTGCAGAGGCAGAAAAGGGCAGCTTTCAGTTGTGGTTGAGGAGGAAGGACAGAAATTGGGAGACCGACTAACCCCACTGGAAGCTGTAGGGGGTGGCAGAGAGATGTTCCTGCCACTACTCTGCCTCCAGGAGATGTACCAGGGCTAAGTGAGTGAAATGTCATTGAGCAGTGGCCCCTGGATGATGACCCTGCAGCTGACATACGGGCACTGCTGAGGTGCAGCAGACAGCAATGCTAAACAGGGAACAACATCTTCCTGTAAATCTTATTGAGTAGGTCAGGGCATTTCTCTTTTGAGCGAAGGGGGATGAGAGGTGACTAGGCAGAAATGTATAAGATTATAAGAGGCATAGATTAAGTGGATAGCTTGCACCTTTTTCCCAGAATAGCATGGCATGGCATGACAATTGGGGAACCTTCTTTTAAGATGAGTGAAGGATGGTTTAAGGAAGATGTCAGAGTAGGCTTTCCTCACAGAGAGTGCTAAGTGTATGGAATGCACTGATGAGATTTGTGGTTGAGGCTGATACATCAGGGACATTAAGGAATACTTAGATGGGTACATGGTTGAAAGAAGTTTGGAGGGGGGAATGGTTAGGTTGATTGTGGAATAGGTTAAGTTGTCAATACAATATCATAGGCCGAAGAGCCTGTGCTATGCTGTACTGTTCCATGTTTCATGTTCTATGTTCTATGTTCTATGTTCAAATATCTAAACATGGGCCTTCACAATTTCCTTTCTAGCCTTCCACAGAATCTTAGAATCAAAAAAGCCAGGCCCTGGGTCTGTATACAACTTATAAATATGGCTGCACTATAAAGCTGTAGACAGCTCCTCCCTGATAAAATTAATGCTATTCAAATCTTCTCCACTTGTTTCAATTTATCTCTTGAGGAATCATGATTATTTTTCCACAATAAACACAGAGAAAGAAAACCCACCCATTTCCTGTGGCTCAATTTATTTGCTACTTTATTGATTTCTCAAGGACCTGCTCTCTCCCAAGTCCCCCTTTATCTCTTAATATAACTTTGTAACCTCTTGGAGTTTCCTTGCCTTGTCTATCACATCCACCTCACCCCTGTTCTTTACCTTCCTGGTTTCTCCCTTAAGATCATTCTCAGTCTTTTTATAGTCATCAAGGATTCACTCGACATGGACCACCTAAGCCCAATGCATGCTTCCTTGTTTTTCTTGACCAAAGCCTCAACTGCTCTCAGCAGTCAAGGTTTCCTTTATCCTTTAAGCTAACAGGAGCATGCGGCTCCTCCTATTTCCCATTTCAAATAGGCTCTCCAAATCGATCTCTGCTAAATCTTGTCTAATTATTCCCAGTTATTTCTGCTCCAGTTTAGGACTCTAACCTATGGGCCTGGTCTATCTTTTTTCAATCACTATCTTAAAACTGATAGAATTATGATCATTAGTCCCAAACTGATCTCTGACTGTCGCTTCAGTTATTCGCCCTGCCCTGCTCCAGTATTGCACCTTCCCAAGTAGGACATTCTATCTTTTAACTCAGAAAACATTCCTGGATACATTTCACAAATTCCATCGCATCTAAACTCTTAACACTCAAGATAGCCGAGTCATAAAATCTCCCAAAAATATAACACAATTATTCTTACAACTATGAGCAATTTCTCTAGACACCAGCTCCTCAATTTCCCACTGACTATACTGTGGGATCTACAGTATAGCCACGTTAGAAAGAACCTCTCCTTCTTATTTCTAAGTTCAGCCCATATAACCTCACTGGGCAACCCCAAAGAATGACATTTCTAAGTATTACTGTCATGTCCACCCTTAGAAAGCTACACCCTCTCCTTGCTTACCTGTACCTGTAACATCTGGAATATTGTCTGCCAGTCCTGCCTTTCTCTCAGCCATGTTTCTAACATGACATTAACAACCCAGTCATGTTAATCCATGCTCCAAGTCGGTCCGCCGTACTCGCTAAACCTTCAGCACTGAATAAGTGCAGCTCAACTGAGTGTTTATTTCCCTCTCTTTACAGTGCCCCGGCTATCCTGATTACTAAACTTGTTCTCACTGCCTCCTGCCTTACCCTATCAGATGTTCCTGCTCAGAGTCTCACCCCTCTGCCTATCAAATTTAAACCCTCCCGTGCAACACTAGCAAGTTTCCCTGCAAGGTTATTGGCCACTCTCTGATTCAAATTCAATGCGTCTCTCTGGAATAGGTCACTTGTAACCCAGAGGAGATGCCAGTGGTCCAAGAACCTGAATCCCAGCTCTTCATCCATACATTCATCTGGCCTAATTTCTATTTCTGGTCTTGATAACATGTTGCACTGGAAACTATCAGGAGATCACTGCCCTCTAGTTCTGCTTATAAACTGCTTACCTAGTTCCCTATGATCATTTTTCAGGACCTTATCTCTTTTTCTATCTACATGTACCCACATGTACACCACCCTCAGTCTTTTCACGCTCCTTCTGGAGAATTTTCTGTGGTAGCTCAAAGGTATTTTTGACCTTATCACCCAGGAGACATCACAACACCCTGGTGTCTCATACAGCATAAGATCATAAGATATAGGAGCAAAATGAGGCCATTCAGCCCATCAGGCTTGCTTGGCCTTTTCATCAAGTCTGAGTTCTGGCGCTGGTGAAGCACAGTGATGACATTTGGGTAGCAAATAAAATTTTTTTAAAATACTGTATTGATCACTGCAATCAACAGCCTGCAAATTCCCTTTTGGGGCTGAGCTGTTGAACTACCTGTATGATATGCCTTTATGCAGTGTTAACTGAAGTCTTGAATGTGCAGGATGGTTGTGGCATGGTGTGCACAGGCCGAGTTGAGGTGGCTTGGCCCAGGCACAAGAGTGGGGAAGGAACCAATGTTTGGTCATTCCTGGAGTGGACTTAGAGGCAATTTGATGTGACAGAACTGAGGTGAGGCAAGTAGAGACAATACAGAGATGAGGAGGCGGAGCCCAGGCCTGAGAGAGAGGAATGGCTCCTGACTTGAATGATTTAAGCACTGGGCCAGATTGAAAAGGTCAGAGTGTCAGGGCCAGAGGTGAGGGATGGACCAATTCAGCTTGTTGCTCCACCAGGTTTACTCATTTCTGCGCTGAACTAAGGCTGTGGCTGTGGACTCACTTTCATGACATTCTGAATGTTATTTGCTTACTTTGACTGTTTGCATGATTTGTTTCTTTCCCCCTGCACATTTGGTGTTTGACAGTCTTTAATTTAATGGGTTCTTTTGGGTTTCTATGTGGGTTACTGTAATTTCAAGGTTGTGTATAAGTATACATTGATAATAAATGTGATTTGAACTTTGGTTTATTCTGAACACCATTCTCTTACCTTCTCCCTGTAACCATTGATGCCCTGTCTAATCAAGAGCCTGTCAACCTTTGCTTTACATATGCTCAATGTACCTGTTTGGGTTACCTGGAAAAATTGGCGGTAGCAGGACATTGCATTCAGAATGGCCATAGGATTGACTTCAACAGCACAAAACTACTGTGCAGTGCCAGTGGCTTTTGGAACCATCTTGAGAAGGAAGCCATTGAAATAAAACTAAAGGAAAAGAATTTTAACAAAGATGAAGGTCTCACTCTAAGTAAGAACTGGAATTTGATTGTAAACAAGTTGGAAGAGCAGAAACCAGTTTGGATAAGGACTAACCATCAGGAGTGATGGATGACAGGAGCATATAAACTCCCAGACTAGAACTACCCAGGCATCATCCCTGATGAAGATGGCAGAGACTACCATCCAAACATCGGTTAAGATCGACATCTGAACCTGGTCGGAAGCTCGAGAAGTGTTTATTTGTGATATATGCCGGGAAAGCTTTAGATCTGCTTTCAACATCCACTAACTCTCCTTTGTCTATCCTACCTGTTATTTCTTCAAATAATTCCAACAGATTTATCTGGTAAGATTTCCCCTTAAGGAATCCATGCTGGGTTTGGTTTATTTTATAATGTGTCTCCAAGAACCCCAAAACCTCATCCTTAGGAATGGACTTCAAAATCTTCCCAACTACTGAGATCCAGCTAACTGCCCTAAACTTTCTTTTCTTCTTCCTCCCTTCCTTCTTAAAGAATGGAGAAACATTTGCAATTTTCTAGACCTCCTGAACTATTCCAGAATGCTTCCACTATCTCAGAATCCTAGATGTAGTCCATCTATCTGTCTTCGTATCTTTCAGCTTCTGGAGCACCTTCCTCAGTAGTAGCAATTACTTCTGGCCCGATACTCTTGAACACCTAGCATTCATCTAGTGTCTTCCACAGTGAAGAATGATACAAAATACTTATTAAGTTCATCTGCCATTTCTTTGCCCCCATTATTACTGCTCCAGCTTCATTTTCCAGCAGTATGATATCCATTCTCATCTCTCTTTTTGTTGTTGTTGTTGTTGTTGAGTCATTAAGTTGAGTCCGACTCTTCATGACCTCATGGACCATAGGGTCATTAGGTTTTCATGGCAAGATACAGAAGTAGATTTCCAGGCCTTTCTTCTGCACAGATACTGCTGCTGCCCAGGTTGGGGACTGGCTGGGTTTGAACTCAGGACCATCTGCCTTGAAGTCCAGTGCTGATGCCACTACACCACATATATGAAAAAATCTCTTGATATTCTGTTTTATATTATTGGCTAGCTTACCTGCCTATTGCAACTTTTCTTTTTTTCTATGGCTTTTTTAGTTGCCTGCTGTTGGTTTTTAAAAGCTTCACAATCCCCTAGCTTCCCTCTAAATGTTGCTATATTTTATGCCCTCTCTTTTATATTGTCTTTGACTTCACTTGTTAGCCATGTTTGCCTCATTTGCCCTTTAGAATACTTGTTCATCTTTGGGACGTATTTTCCCTGTGCCTTCTGAATTAACCCCAGTAACACCAGCCATTGCCGTTCTGCCATCATCCCTGACAGTGTCCCATTCCTATGAACTATGGCCAGGTCCTCTCTCATGTCTCTGTTATTGCCTTTACTCCACTGTAATACTGATACACCTGACTTTAGGTTCCCATCTCACTCTACAGGGTGAAGTCTATCATATTACGATCTCTGCCTCCCAAGAATTCCTCTACATTAAGCTCCCTAATCATAATTAGTTCATTACAGAACGCTCAATCCAGAATTGCTTTTCCCATAATGGGCAACCACAATCTGCTCTGAAAAACCATCTCATAGGCATATTACAAATTCCATCTCTTGGGATACAGTGCCAACTTAATTTTCCAAATCTACCTGCAAATTGAAATGCCCCAAGACTCTCGTAAATTTGCCGTTTTTATATGTCTTTTCTATCTTCCATTACAATTTGCACTCCATTGCCTCTCTCCTGCTTGGAGGTCTCTATTTAACTCCCATCAGGGTCTTTTTACCCTTTCTGTTTCTTAACTCTACCCAGAAGGACTCTACATCTTCTGGTCCTATATCATATCTTTCTAAGGATTTGATTTCATTTTTTTACCAACAATACCACCTCATTCCCTTTGCTTACTTGCCTATCCTTTTGACACAATGTATATCTTTGGATATTAAGCTCCCAACTGTGATCTCCTTTCATCCACCGATCAATGATGCCCACATCATACCTGCCAATCTCTAACGGCACTACAAGATCATTTACCATATTCTGTATACTGTGTGTATTTAAATATGACACCTTCAATGCTGTATTCATCACTTCTTGGTTTTTGTTAGCATGTTGTACTTCAATACATTCCATTGACTGCAATTTTGCCCAATCGTCTGCCTGCCCTTCCTCACAGGATCACTGCACACTACACCTTCTTGTATACCAACTGCTCCATCTTCATCCCTATCGCTCCACTTCCCATTCTGCTGATAAATTAGTTCAACCCTTCCCCAACAGCTCCAACAAACATGCCTGCTGTTAGAACACAGCCTGCATCTGTTGTCATTGAAATCTTTTGAGCCAAAGCCTGGACCCCTTTAGCACTGACCATTGCCATTCCTGTAATGGCCACCCTGCTTACATCTCGCTTCTTTTTATTGGACTTTGCCGAGAGCTTGATGGATCGTTCTGATCGCTGACTGCTGAATATCTCTAAAAGGTCCTGAGCTGTTTTAAATTTGCAAAACATCACCCAAATAAGTGACTGCTTACAATCATTGCAACTCACCAAAATATTCCCAAACCCCCTGAGTTTTCCTCCTTTGCAGCTGTAGGATCTCCAGTCTGTCTCCCGCACTATCGAGTTGTCCTATCACTAATACCTATCTGACTGCATCCCTTCTCTCTGAAACTCAGAGCCAGTCTGAGTGCCTGAGACCTGAATACTGCTGTTAGCCCCTGAAAAAAAATACCTTTAACAGTATCCAAGGACTGTTAGTAAGAGCAATAACCACGTGGGAATCCTTCACTGACTACTTGCTCTCCTTATTTCTCCTGGTGGTCACTTATCTGTCTGCAGCTTGAGCCTTGGTGCAACCACCACAGTAAAATTCTCATCTACGAAGTTCTCAGCCTGCAGATGGTCCTGAGTACATCCATCCCCAGCTCCAGTTCCTTAACTCTGTCTGTCAGTTGCTGCAGCTTGGTGCACTTTAACAGATGTAGTCATCAGCGAGACCATGAAGTTCCTCAGTTGCCACAAAAATGCAGACAGAGCAGTGCTTGAATAAATCCAGCTCCCCATGTCAGACCAGACATAAAACAGATCAAGAACGTTTTCAGCCTGAACTCTGAAAGGTCAGGCTACTACAGACTATGTTTCAAAAACACTTTAAGGGAAAGGAAAGAATTCAATAATCTGCTGCAGCTTTAGTCTCTATCAGGAAAAGTGCACTGTGAGACTAATGCTGAACAAAATTTACTGGTACCTAACTAGTGTACAGCCATTAGCAGCCTGTTAACCCCTAAGTTAAGACCAGCCATGCTGAGAAAGCACTAAACTATCAACCAAAGATTTAAGGTGCAATACAGTTGTTGTGGCCGGTCCTGATCAAGGGATCAAAAGTGGAAAGCTTGAGTAGTTTTGAGGTCCCGGTTATCAACATCTTTGAGGATTTATCCTGGCCTAAGATGCTGATACAATGGCAAAGAAGGCACACCAATGGCTATATTTAAATTGGAGTTTGAGGAGAATTGGTACATCATCAAAAACACTCACAAATTTCCACAGATGTACCACGGTGAACATTCTAACTGGTTGCATTACCCTCTGGTATGGGGGAGACACAGCACAGGATCGGAAAAAAAACTGCAGAGAATTGTAAACTCACTCAGCTCCATCATGAGCGTGAGCCCCCCCCCCCCCCCCGCCCCCCAGCGCTCAGCACACCTTCAAAAGGAAATGCCTCAAAAAGGGGTCATCCATCAGTAAGGACCCCCATCATCCAGGACATGCCCTCTTGTCATTAAGGAGCCTGAAGACAGACTCTCCTCATTTCAAAAACAGCTTGTTCCTCTCCGCCATCAGATTTATGAATGGACAATGAACCCGTGGACAGTAACTCACTATTGTTCTGTCTGTTTTTGCACTGCTTATTCATTTAGTTTATGAACCAGAGGTGATTGATAAGTTCGTGGCCCAAGGTGGAAGGCGTCAATTTTAGAAAACCTAGTACATTTATTTTTCACCCTCCCCTAGTGTTGCTATAATGTCCTCGTGGACCTCCTCGGGTGATAAGCCCTTGAGACTGAGGTAGCGGATGACTGCACAAAGGCCGATGTTGTCCATTTTCTCAGACAGTGCTTACTTGCAATTTTCAATTATCTGAAACAGAAATACCACAGAAGTTATGAAATTCAAACTTTCTGCATAATCACTCAAAGAGTTGAACTGCATGTACATGTAACGAGAGCTGTATAACTCATCTACAGCTACCTTAGGCCACAAACTTATCAATCACCCATCTGTGGACCACTTCTGGAGGTCCAGGACACCGACTTCTACAAAGAAGGGATCCGTATGCTCCACAACCGCTGGACTAAATGTGTAAATGTAAGAGGGGACTATATTGAAAAATAAATGTGCTAGGTTTTCTAAAATTGAATCCTTCTACCTTAGTCCACGAACTTATCAATCACCCCTCATATACACACATACAGTGGTGCTGGAAAGTTTGTGAACCCTGTCGAATTTTCTCTATTTCTGCATAAAAATGACCTGTGTAATCAGTTCTTATTTATGTATTGTAATTTAGAGTTTTATTACTCTGTATTGCAATGTACAACTGCCACAAAACAACAAATTTCACAGCCTATACCAATGTTATTAAACCTGGTCCTGATTCTGATCATAATCAGATTGGCATCAGCAATAAACTAATAATCTGCAAGGGCTATTGACATGTTTGAGGACAAAACACCAATTATTCATTTAGAATAGATGACACATATGCTAGTTGTAATCTAAGTACTGGAGAGCTCAGAACAGCTCAGCATTGTCCAGATGAACCTGAAGCCATCTGAATTTATCCATCAGAGAGGATAGGTTATTGACAGATATTCATCACAAGCATTCAGACTTCCTCAGCTATCTCAACAATACGTCCTTCCACCCTGCTTCCCGTAAGGACTCCATTCTATCTCTTAGTTCCTTCTTCTCTATCACTTTTGCTCTGTTGATGTGACTTTCCATGCTGGTGCTTAGAAAGTCTTTCTTCTTCCTGACTCTTAGCTTTTCCTTTATGATGGTAGAAAAAGCTCATGGCCAAAGTTCATCTGTTTTTTTTGTTTCTGATCGCTCCTTTTTGTTAGAGCATGCTTAATAGTTCCTTGGTGTCAGACCTGCATAGGCAGGCACCACCCAATCTCCACTCAGCTTCAAAGAGTCAAATTCTATTTGTTTCCAACTCATCCCCTGCAGCCTATTTAAACTCAGCTCTCATCCACAATTCCCTGTCATCCATCAAATCAGCCAGACTCAAATAGCTGTTCTTAGCTTTCAGTTAACTTTTTGCCTTGTCTTGTTAAGTATCTGGCTCTCATGGCGTGTTGTTTTGTAGTTTATTAGTAAATAATATTTGCTGCTAATCATCTCTGCTGTTGTGCTTTTGCATCAAACCTCCTCTGCATTTCCTGACAGGATGGGTGATCTAGCAATTAACTCAGCTGAGCTTGCTCGCCTAAAGGAAGACATCTGCTGACCCTCTGCTTAGCACTCCAAAGGAACTAACCTTTTCATTACCTTTTAACCCCATGTCAGCAAAATTCCGCCCTCTGAGCCCTGGATTCTGGTTTCAGAGTGCTTTGATGGATCCTCGAACCAATGTTGCAACTTCTTATCTTAGTGCATCTTACACATCAAGTTCCATTTTACAGACTGAGTCAAGATTAACTTCGTCACCTCTCTCTTGATTGGGCAAATTCTGACCTGGGCTGCCACTGAGACAATAAAACCACCATTTCCTTTACATTTCCTGAAACATGGCCTTCATCTCCACCTTTCCATTCTTCACTTTCAATAGGTCATTCTTTGCAATGACTACCAACCTCCACCAGGGTGCCAAAAAAGTGGACTGGCTGGTTAACTTGCCATTTGGATTCAGAAGGGTCTTAACACAAAATGAAGATTGTCCATTTTGCTCCATAGATGCTGCCTGATGCGTTGAATACCTCCAGCATCTTGTTTTTTGCTTGAGGCTTGGGATTTCAGTAAAGGATGACCAAGACATTGAAGAAGAAGAAGAAAGGAAAAATGGAATATGAGAGTAAACAAATAAGATATAAGAAAACTGACTAAAAGACTTAATTAAATGTATAAAAAAAAGGACCTAGCAAGGGTAAATTTGGGTGTGTTACAGATGAAAATGAAGCAATTTGAAATGGGCATAAAGACTGTAGGGGACCTAAACAAATACTTTGTGCCTTTTTACAAAAAAAGGTAGAAAAAAACTCCCAGAATTACAGAGGAACTAAAAATTACAGATGCAAATTAAAACTAGCATCTGTAAACTAATGCTATTAGGGTTGTTAATAAGCTCACAGCCATTAAACCCCATGAGCCAGATGACCCATGTTAATTTGGAAAGAGATGGCCATTGAAATGATGAAGGTTCTGCTTATCAAAACAATCTGCTGGAAGAACTCAGCAGGTCAAGCAGCATCTGTGAGAAAAAAAGAAGTAACTGTCAATGTTTCAGGTCAAAACCCTGCATCAGGACTGATTGACCTATTAAATTCTTTCAGCACATTTTTCCTCCAGATTTCGACATGTGGAGTCTCTTTGTCTTGAGGTTTCTGAGGCTACGTCCACACTAGACTGAATAATTTTGAAAATGCTGATCTCACGTAAATACTATAGGCATCCACACCACGCAGTTTTGAAAATACCTCCATCGACATTAGAATGGGTATTTGAGTAAATCTCCTCCTACTGGGCATGCGCAGGACACATCTACAGAAATCAGGCACCATGTTTGGTGTTGAATCTCGCTGTGAAAGTGCTCGTTCGTGCAGTTACAGATTAGAAAAACTTAAAAGGAAATTGCCAAACGATGGACAGCTGTTGGCTCTCGCACAGGAGGACTTAAAACTAAAAAAAAAACAAATACTGGAGCATATGGAGGCAACTGACAGGGAGTTCACAGGCAGTATGACTCAGCTGATGACAAACATTGAAAAACCAACTAACTCTGTTGCATTAATAAAGCACCTTGTTAAATATATAAAACATGTCTACATCAGTGTTATTTTGTATTTCCATACAATGTTACATTAGGCTGTTACACATCTATTGTCAGAGAAGTACTTTAAATAGGTAAACCACCTTCATACAAGCAAGGACAGAAAACAGGGCAAAGTGAATATACTTATTTATTCAGTAAGTTATGGGGCAAAGTATTTGGTGAGTACATTTCTAACTCTTCTGGTTTCAGTCTCTTTGCCGTCTGATCTGAAATTGTTAGATTGTGTGGGGGGGGGGGGGTTATGATCAAGAAAACAATGAAATGCCACACTGCCACCACCATCTGTTCCATCAAGACATGACAGCATTTTTAGAAATCTCCAGTTACCCTGTCCACACTGATCTGCCCAATCAGCGTTTTCAGATTTACACACTCTGGAGGGTGTTTTAGAAAAGCTCTGTTTTCGGGGGAGGAAAACACCATTTCAATGTGGATAGAGGGTCAAAATGAAGAGAAAAAGCTTCAGTTATGGATTTATCTGGTCTAGCGTGGACATAGCCTGATTATCTTCTTCAAAGCTCTCTGGATTCTGGAATTGGAGGGTAGATATTGTGCTCTTACATCTTTGGAAGGCAGGGAAGAGAAAACAATGAAAAGTTGACCTGTTAGTCTCACACTAATATCTGGGATAATATTGGGTAAATACAGGATGTAATTCCTTTGGAACATAATAATATGCTAGAAGACATTAATAACATGAAAAGAAAATTATGTTTGACCATTTGTATTCAATGAGGAAGGATCAACTTGGATAGCTTGAAGAGAGTCAGTGGATATGTTCTATTCTGATTTTCAGAGACTTTTGTTGCAATTCCACAAATGGATATATAAATAAGATAAGAGAATGGATAAAAAAGTTGGCAGCTGGAGAAATAAGAGATTGTCCACTTTTTGGCAAGCAAAGAAAAACAGAATAATGTTGGAAAGATGGTATTTAACATCAAAAACATTAAAAACAAAACAGTATTGATATTAAATGTTGAGCATTATAATACCTCAAAATCACTGAAAGACTTAAAATGCTAAAGTAAAATAAAGATATTGAATATCAACATAAAATAAAGCTTTTTTATTTCTAATCTCTGTATTTTTCTGCTTATTCTTTAATGACTGCATTCCTATTCAATTCCTTGTCATACATCTGTCTGTGAAATATTTTACTATTTCATTTTATATTCCTCGGTAAGTGAATTTCATTGTTTCTTTTGTAGTCCTGTTTGCTTTTGACTTTACACCTACAGTAACCCTTTTAGACAGTAGAGAAACTGCCAGATTTGTACTTAATATATACTTCCCTTACCCTCAACTATTCCCAAATCAATGCTCACAGGACAAAGTGTCACAAATGTTCTCTTCCAGTATTGGAAGTTTGTTCCAGCATTTGAACCATGGATGTCAACAGTTCCTTGTTTAAAAATTTCATCCTTTAAAACAAAACTCTCTGACTCCCAGTGGATGTTTTCAGCATCTAATTCTCTCAGTCAGAAGGATAAATTTATAAAATTCAATTGATGAATTATCATCTGTTTGTCCAGGATGAGGAAGAGTTACTTTCCCTGTGGCCTCTACAATGAAATTCCACCTGCAGTTAATTATTATGTCAACCTTACCAACATTGTAGTGTCAATAATGGTGAATACAGATATATGCTCATTATCTATCTGATTTGCAAATTGAAACACTGAATTGATAAAGAAGCAAACTGTTAACATTGAATTAATTACATACAGTGCAGTAGAAGGCTACACATCTTATAGAACATAGAGCATTACAACACAGTGCAGGCTCTTTGGCCCTCTATGTTGATCAAACCTATATAAAATCTATTCCTTGATCAATCTAACACATACCCCCTAACTTCCATTTTTCTTACATCCATATGCCCTGCTAAGAGTCTTTTAAAAGTCCCTTTTCTATCAACCTTTTCACCATGCCTAGCAGTGAAGTCCAGGCACCCACCACTCCCTGTGAAAAAATTACTTCTGATACCTGTTCTTCACTTTCCTCCACTCATCTTAAACAGGTGACCTCTGGTAATGGTCATTGCTACTCTAGGAAAAGAAATGTTGGCAATCCACTCTATCAATGCCTTTCATAATCTTTTAATCGAGACTATCAAGTTACCCCTCATTTTTTATTGCTCCAAAGAGAAAAGCTCTGCCTTGCACAACAGACACAGAATGCTATAGGAACAGTCAACATTTTAGGCTGAGACCCTTCACCAGGACTGGAAAAAAAATGAGAAATTAGAGCAAGAAGGTGGAGGAAGGGTCTTAAATGCAAAGATATATCTTCAACATGGTGATAATAGCAGTAACCTTCTTATCTTTCCATCATTGTTTTCTCTAACTTCCGGAAATTTTACACCTTCCACTTTCCTCTTCTTCCAACCCCCATGCTAGCTGTGCTCTCATTTTGTGCATGTTGCTTGGATTTCCAGCATCTGCAGATTTACTCTTGATGTTGTACAACATTTCCACAAAAGACATTTTCTAATCCAGGCAGCATCCCTGGTAAATCTCTTCTACAGCTTTGCTAAAGTTTCCAAATCCTTTCCTTAATGAGATGACCAGAACTAAATCCAATGCCCCAAGTGTGATCTAGCCTGCTTTATAGAGTTGCAACATTACCTCATGGCTTTTGAACTCAATCCCCCTAGTAATGAAGGCCAACATACCATAAGCCTTCTTAACCACCCTATCAACTTGCCCAGCATCCTTGAGGGATTTATGGGTCTGGATCCCAAAATCCCTCTATACTTCCACACTGCTAAATATCCTGCCATTATCCCTGTCCTCTGCAATCAAGTTTGAGCTTCCAAAGTGCATCACTTCACGCTTTTCTGGATTGAACTTCATCTGCTACATCTCTGTCCAACTCTGCATCCTATTGTAACTTATGACAACCTTTGAAACTATCCACAATACCTCCCTCCTTCATGTCGTCTGCAGACTTATTAACCCACTTCCTAATCCAAGTGATATATAAAAATCCAAAGAACATCTGTCATAGAACAGATCTTTGTGGAGCCCCACTGGTCACTAATATCCAAGCAGAATGCACTCCATACTCTTCCATCAGAACTATGCTAGTTATTTGAAAACATTCAATTAGTCCCACTTCATTGTTTCACCCACACTATCCTGCATTGTGGTACAGTAAAGTACTGCACACAAATACATTTGTCTCACTACAGGCAGGATGTAGTAATCTGAGGGAGAGTAACAAAAAGGGTCACCAGGTTTTTGCCTAGAATGGAAGGCTGTAACTACAAGGATAGAACATAGAACATTGCAACACAGTACAGGCTCTTCTGCCTATGATGTTGTGCTGAGCTGTTAACCAACTCCAAGATCAATCTAACCCCTCCCTCTGACATAGCTCTCCATTTTCCTTTCATCCATGTGACTATCTAAGTGACTAATAAATTCCCCTAATGTACCTCTACCATTGCCCCTGGCAGGGGCATTCCACACACCCACCACTTTCTATGTAAAAAAAAAACTAACTCTGACATCCCAACCCCCATGCTATATTCCATGTAAACAACATCCGCTGCCTTGCCTTCATCAACTTTCCAGGTAACTTCCTCAAAAAACTCTGTAAGACTGGTACAGGAGCCTTAGGTACCTTACCACCAGATTTTGGAACAATTATTACCCTTCAACCAACAGGCTCCTGAATTCAAGTGGGTAACTTCACTCACATCAACACTGAACTGATACCACAGCCTATGGACTCACTTTCAAGAACTCTTCAAGTCATGTTCTCAGTGTTATTTATTTATTTGTATTTGCACAGTTTGTCTTCTGTTACACATTGTTTGTTGGTCCTTGTTTATGTGTAGTTTTCCATTGATCTTTTGAATTGCTACTGCTGTGAGTGCCTATAAGAAAATGAATCTCAGTAGTATATGGTGACATGCATTAGATGTACATATTTTGATAATAATTTTACTTGGAATTCTTTGGACTTAACTGCCCTGGTGAGTGATGGAAACCATATTATTTGAAGTAATTAAAGTGGACGTGGATCAGTAGAGGGGAGCAGTATGGAAGAATAACTGAAGCCAGCACAGATCTCTTCTGATCATATTAACTGTTGTGGTAGGCTTGAAGGACACAATGAGCCAATCATGCTCCTATCTTTTTGTTCTTGTGCCAAATTATAAAATTGAAAAGAAATTCGAAAAGGTACATAGATAGGAAATGTAGCGTATTTAATATGTCAGTAATGTTTGAAAAATATTCTGCATATATTGGTTGATTAAGCATTCTTTATTTGTTTACATATATGGGTTATATGTAAGATGTATATGAATGGCATACGTCATTATGCCACCATGTCATATGTGAATACCTTACTAAAATAAAGAAAAAAAATCTAAGTAGACAAATATCCCTGCTCTTGTGTTTTTCTTTTGATCAATTTCTAGAGTTTTAAAATGTAACAGTGGCAACAAGGATGTTTTAAAGTGGACGTGAAATGACCACCACCTTTTGGAGCACTTCATGCTTTTCTTGGGAAGGGGTAAGAGATATTCGATTTTTTTAAAAAACCAGAAAACGGACAAAATTAGTAACCATTGAGTATGGCCCCATGTTCATAAACAATGAGCACCAGGTGATAATAATAATAAAACTAAAAAAAAACAGAAATGGCAGGCTACATCAGATAAATAGATATATTTGATTGAAAAACAGATAACTGGATGATGTATACTGAATGAATTGAGCAGTATTTTGAAGCAAATGAAAGAGCCAATGAAAAATGAGTGCTTGTGTTGCTGAGTGTGATGGGTGGAAAAGTATACAGTCTGCTTAGAAGTTTAACTGCTCCAACTAAACCAGCTGAAATTAGCTTTGCTGATATCATGAGTAAAATGCAAGAACATTTAGAACCAAGACCATTGTTGATTGGAAAACACTTTAGGTTTCATAAGTAGAATCAAAATGAAGGAGAATCCAGTTCAGCTTACATGGCTAAATTGAAGAAAATATCCAAGCATTGTCAGTTCAGGGATGGGTTTAATGATGCACTGAGAGATTGTTTAGTTTGTGGAATCTTACAAGAAATTGTTCAAAATGGCTCCTAACTGAAGCACATAAATGTGTTGAAATTGCTGTATCAATAAAAACAGCAGCCAGAGATGAAGTCTGGAATGAAAGTGAGTGCGAACAAAATTGCAATGACAAGACAGAAACCTACATGGTCAAAGAAATTGTGTTAATATTGTGGCAGGGTCTTACATACACCATATCGCTGCAGATTTAAGGGGAGAACTTTCAGACACGTACAAAGAGCATGTTAGGCAGGCAAAAATAAAAGGACTGCACAGGGAAGAGAAAAAGATAAGAAGTCAAACTGCAATTTCAAAAAGAGCACTCATCTGCCTGCTATTGATGAAAAATCTGATAATGATGAGAGTGACAAGGGACGAGGTAGACTTGAGATTTACTATGTGAAAACCGACAAGAGAGAAGCAACATGACTAACACTAGAGGTGAATGAAAAGTTAACTAAAATGGAACCGGACACTGGCTGTTTCAGTCGTTCCACAAAATGTGTTTGAATGGCATTTCAAAAATAATAACGGAAGCATGCAGGTATCCAACTAGAACTTTATACTGGAGAAAATATAGCTCCTGTGGGAATGACATTTTTACCTGTGAAATACAACCACAGAGTCACATTGGGCTTATACGTGGTAAAAACAGGAAGGGCAGCATTGTGGGCCTGTGAGTGGCTGAGACAACTACATCTTTATTGGAGATCTATCCACTATTTGCAAACCACATGCCCTGCAATAGTCAACTGAAAGCAAATTAAGAAGGGTATAGGATGAGGCCACAGCTGTGTTTCAAAGATGGCAATGGAAAACTCAAACACATCAAGAGAAAAATGATGTTAAATGGAAACACCATACCCAAGTTTTACAAAGCCTGTCCAGTTCCTTATATCATCTGTGATAAAGTAAAAGCAAGCAAGATCACATGGAAGCTGAAGAAATTCTTTCCAAGGTTGAGTAGAGATCATGGGCAAAACCAGTGGCCAAAGAGTATGGTTTTGTCAGGATCTGTGGTGACTTTAATGTCACTATCAACCCAGTAATGAAAGTAGAACAATACCCTCTGCCCAGGATAAAGTATACCTTTGCAAATCTTTCTGGAGGGAAACACTTCAGCAAAGTACATTTACGTAGCTGAGACGTACCTGCGGATGGAATTGGAAGAAGAGTCGAAAGTTTTTCTTAACATAAACACAAAGGACATTATCACAATAACAAGCCCATTTTTGGAGTAGTATCTGCACCTGCACTCTGGCAGAAAGCTACGGACTAGGTGCTGCAAGGCTGCCCAGGCACTCTGTGTTACCTGGATGACATCATTGTTTCTGTGAGGATGACAGGAACATCTCCAAAATCTCAAAACAGTGTTAAAAGATTAGAAGATTCTGGATTCAGAGCACAACATGACAAGTGTGAGTTCTTTAACCCAAGCATCACTTACCATGGTCTCACCAGTAGCACATGTGGATTGCAGAAGTGTGCTCAGAAAATTCAAGTTGTGATGGATACCTCATGGGCAAACTACATGTCACAGTTGCCATTCTTTTTAGGATTTGTCTATTACTATGAGAGGCTCCTGCCGACCCTGGCTACTATGTTCCTACCTTTGAACTGATTACTATAGATCAGGAATTAATGCCAAAGGAGGTAGCCTTCCTAAGGGCAAATAAAATGGTGATGTCAAATATGGTACTCACACATAATGATCCCCATTGTCCAGTAAATTTGCATGTGATCCCTCAACTTATGCTATAGGTGAAGTCACATCACATGTTATGAGTGATGGAAGTGAATATCCCATAGCCTTTGCATCACATTCACTTACCACTGCAGAGAGAAATTACACACAGATTTACAGAGAGGTCTTGAGTCTGGTTTGGAGTGTAAAACATTTCAACCAGTACTTTTAAGGGAGAGAGTTTATCCTCATTACTATCACTAACTACGAGTGTCCATTTTCAATCCACAGAAAGGTTTTCCTCTAACAGCAGCAGCATATATGCAGAAATCGGCTCTTTTTCTTGGAGGACACAATTACAAGATCAAATTCAAGAGGACAATGAATCATGGAAGTGCCCTTGGTAAAAAAAAATACCTGAAAAATTTACAAAAAAGGATACTTCTCTTGATGTATTCTCCCTAATGTAAATTGAAAGTCTCCCTGTTACAGCAAAGATGATCCAAAGGGAAAACAGAAAAAGACCCTACACTGTCTCAGGTTTACATGGTAACCCCAAATGGCTGGAGTGTGCAGCAGAAGTTCCAGTTCCCCCATTTTTACCAGCACCAGGATGAATTTGCCCTTCATGCCTGTAAGGAGTTTGCATGTTCTCCCCATGACCATGTGGGTTTCCTCCAGGTGCTCTGGTTTCCTCCCACAGTCTAAAGATATCCTGGTTGGTAGATTAATTGGTCATTGTAAATTATTCTGTGATTAGGCAGCTTGATATGCACTGTTCAGGATGCCAACACATCCAGATGATGCCAAAAGCAGTGCTTCTCCATCGCTGGGAATGGGCTAATTGTTCTGGCAGAGGATTCATGTGAATTTTCAGGACCATTCAAGGGTACCAAGTTCTTGGTAGTAGTGGATACAGCTGCTAAGTAGCCAGAAGTGCTGCTTATTACCTCCACTACAGTTTTGCACACTGTGAGTTTGTGGAGAAGCCTCTTCTCAAGGACTGTTGTTCCAGAACACTTAGTCAGTGATAATGGACCAACGTTTGCTGTGGAACAGTTTCAATCATTCCTGAAAATGAATGAAATAAGACATATTTCATCTGCACAATACCAGCCAGCTACAAATTGCTTACCGGAAAGGTTGCCCAGAGTATGAAGAAAGCATTGGGAGCAATATCAACAGAACACACAACTCTGACGGTGAATTAGAAGCCTGCCAATTCCTTGTGTATCACAATGCAGCACACTCCTCACCAGTGATGCTGCTCCTGGGTCATCTCTTGTGCTCATGCTTGGATCTACTGAAAACCCAATCTCAAAAGGAATATGCAGGACATACAGTTGAGACAAATTGAGAGCTCCTCAAACAAGGAGGTTTGATGTTTCACTCCTGGACAAGCAGTCTTAATGAGGGACTGCAGAGATGGCCAAGTGTGGGATCTTGGAAAGATTAAGGATCACTTTCCTATTCAGTTGAGATTGCATCTGATGTCATCTGGAGACGACACGTCAGTCAGTTGAGGACAGTAGAGTCAATTGTTAGAGAACAAAGGTAGCTATCACTGTCAGAACCACTTCCTGAAGTCTCAGAGACAACACCTACAACCATCACGGAAGAGGCCACAGAAACTGAGACTGTTTCACAACTACCAGTCTCACCTGCCAGCCGTTGCCTTGTCATTCAGCTGTCATTGCACTGAGTGTCCACTTCAATGTCTTCCCCGCTATGTTCTTATAATGGGTCCTAAACCAAGCTGAGGTTCTTGGGTAGGCTTTTTGGTGCCTTCCCTTCCATACAAGGTGGAATTTTCCAGTTCTTTAGTAATGTGGATGTGTAAATATGAATATGTTGTTTGTATACTGTATTTAAGGTAGCTACTTCTCTTTATTTTGTAATCTGATTGTAATTACATTGTGGAGTGTATCATATTCTAATTCACATGT
Source organism: Hypanus sabinus (assembly GCF_030144855.1). Taxonomy (NCBI): domain Eukaryota; kingdom Metazoa; phylum Chordata; class Chondrichthyes; order Myliobatiformes; family Dasyatidae; genus Hypanus; species Hypanus sabinus. The sequence goes on along the minus strand of NC_082715.1, from coordinate 98,773,012 downwards.
AGTCTAAAAGTTAACTTTGCGGAACTTAGTTATGTTGGCACTAAACAGCAACTCCTTTGCTTGCATCTTTGGAAAAAGCTCTATTTCCATCTTTAATACCTCTATTTTTCTCTTTCAGGGTTCTTTTGAAGACCCTGACCTGGAGTTATACATTGACTTAGGTTCTTTGCGAGAATGGAAACCGCTCTCAGGATTTCATGACTGGCCATTATTTAATATGCCAAGGATGCAGCCTAAGAGCTTAGCTCACCTTCAAAGGTCCGGGACCTCATGGCTCTGAAGGCGGGCGGATTGAAGGTTGGTGTTCCGGCAGGAAATCGGTGTGTTGTAGAAGTTGGAAGATCTCTGACTGTGTGCCCATAAACCTGAGATCTTTGGGCACAGAGCTCGGAAAAAGCGATGCAATAGTCTTTTAACATTGTAAACCAGCAAGTTGTTTGTAGTGTCTCCCCTCTCACTGCGAAATGGAGACACCTCTTTCTCCTTTATTAGGGAGAGAAAGAGCCTGTGGTATGTCGAACATTGGGTGAACAAGTAGTCTTTTGGGTACTGCAAGCCTGTGTCTTTGCTGTTGTTTCGTTGCACGCCTGAGTACTCAGTGTTGGGTGCCGATGCTTTTTTTTGCTGGTGGGGGGAGGAGGGAAATCGTTGCTTGCTGCCACTTACATGCAGGAGGCAGGGGAGCTGGGGGTGACTTTGGGGTTCTTATATTTAACTGTTGTTCATTCTTTGGGCACACTCCTCTGTTTTCGTGGATGACTGTGAAGGAAAAGCATTTCAGGATGTATATTGTATACATTTCTCTGACATTAAATGTACCTTTGAAATTGAAGTTGGTATGCCCTGGTGCCTGAAAGGTGGGTCTCATTGCCCTCAATGAGAGAGAGATGGGGCTGCCAGGAGTTCATGCTGGACAAAAGCGGTATGGAGCCATTACTATGTATTCTCTTTGTGAATACTGACAGTTTTCTTTTCTATATTTTCACTAACTTTTGTAATTTTTCATTTTTGGTGTGCCTAATGAACACCCTTGCACTAAAGTGCTAAGCAATTCCAGACATTTTTCTCATTGGTCATAGCCTATGTATGTAATAAATCTCCACAGCAATTAAATCTTTAGGCCTTAATGGGACAATTTAAAATTTACTATGCTGCGGATGTCTATATAGCAGTTGTAATAAATAGTATACTGTACATCTATATAAATATATATATAGACTAGAGGGCAATGCATTTCATATTTGGGTAGAGATGCATTCTATATTCAAGCAGGGAGGTGTGTACTGTATTTAATATTTCAGTAATATTTAAATAGCATTGTAAATACATAGCTGATTAAGCATTCTTTGTTTACATAAATCTTTTTGGTTTATAAGTAAGAAGTAGGTGAATGGCATATGTCATTATGGCACCATGTCATATATGAAGGCCTCACATAAAGAAGGGGAAGAAAACTAAGTCGGCAAGTATCCTGGCTCCTGGGTTTTTCTTTCTATTAACTTGTTCTGGAGTTACAAAACATAACAAGAGAGGCATAGATAAGTGCACACTAATGTGAGCATATAGGATTAGCTTTGATAGGCATTATTGGTAACACTGACGAAGTGGGATGAAAGAGAATGTTTCTGTGCTTTACAATTCTATGACCCTGTGATTGGGTACATATATCAAGCTAAGTCCCTGCTTCTGTCAGAAGCACCACCATAGAATCAGCTCAGCAGGACAATGCAGAACAGTAAAGCCATCTTCAGGTTCAGACAATAATCAGAAACTACAACTGTTTCACACCCTCGTGATTTATAATGTCAAAGTATAATCTTGTTCAAAATATTGCTCTATAATTTTCTTTTCTAAGTATTGATAGTCCTTGTTCTGCTTGTGGGCAGTGATGTAATTTTGTATCTTCGATTATGATAAGCGATAGCTTAAAATATAATCATGCAATGTTAGACATTAGGCTAAACTCTTCTCTGGTCATGAAATGGTTGTGTTTATCATTCATTATCATTCTTTACTGTTCAGCTTCAAGAATCTCAAATAATCATCCAACTGTTGAGTCTCTTCTCTGATTATTTTCTCATTTTAATGAGTTTTATCCTTTTCAATTCCAAGTCAGCTTGAAACCACCATTTCATAGATCGAAAAGTGTAGCTTTGAACAGCAGTTAAGGTGAAGCAGATGGATCCTGGAAATACAAATATAAAAGCAAACATTACCCTCTACAAACTGCCTATTATAACTGTAGTGTTCTCGCTCAGGTGTAAGAGAACTCTGAACTAAACACCAAGGTAAACCGTAGTCAATGAAAACAGGATCGCAGTAAGATTAACCGTTTACTGTTCACTCTTCCACATTAACATATGGTGAAAACTGTTGATCAAACAATACAAAATGTATACAGCATTTGTTTCCTTCTTGATATCACATTTACATCGTAAATACTTGCAAAAGTAAAATTACAACTACATTACATTAAAGTGCAGCAAACAGTCAGAATCTACCTACACCATTGACTGCTTTAAATACACTTCAACACAAACTATCCGCAACTCTTTAACTAACGAAAACATAAACCTTATCAACCGTCATTACTTTTAACATAATCAGCATTAACATTTTTAATTCAACACAACGATTATCTCATGAACTTACGGCGTTGCTTCACTGATGTTTCTAGTGCGTAGAAAGAAAACTTTTCTTGTGCTGATCCTGCACACGTGAGCCCCCTCCTTCCCATTTCTCCAAACCGGTATTTTCCGACAAGACGCGGCGAAACCGGGTGTGACGTCATCGCATGCCGCGATATATCACAGACAATGAATTTACTTTAAACAATCTTAACTTTAACTAGAAAATGCTAACAAACAAATTACTAAAGCAAAAATATTATAAACTAAACAAATGCCATAAAGGCAATACAATAACCTTTGGGCTTTTTAGCTCCACTTCTCTGGAGTGCAGTCTAAAACAGAAATGAGCAGTGAGACTGTACTGGTATTAGCACTGATACTGCATGGCCATTCATTTTCAGCCCCATGTTTCACATTCACCTCCTGAACACCACATCAGGTTCTGAAGAAAGGTCACTGATCTCAAACCATAATGCTGTTTCTCCTCCTCCTCAGGTTCCACCTGATCTGTGGAGTGTTTTGGATACTTTCAGGTTTTGCTTTAGAGCTTATGCTACACAGATTCAGGGCCAAATAAAATCTATTTCTGCTCATAATGTTGATTCAGCTGCATACCTTCTTGCTGTGCACTCCTATAAACGTTTGTGGTTCCTGGATTATAATATCTTCTGCCTCAGCCCTCTCTCACTGCCACCAGTGTTCCTCTACCCTAACATTATTATTTTTCACCACACATACAAATATACAATTGCTCTGCCTTTTAATTAGTACAGGCCTTGTCTGTCTGTAACCCATCTCTGTATTCTCATCTATTTGCCCTTCTTATCATGAATCTATCAATCTCTGCCATAAAAAATATTCAAGGGCTTTGTTTCCACCACTCCTAGGAGTGGAGAGTTCCAAAGGCAATTTAGCACCAGAGATGAAAGAATTTTAGCTCACCTCTTTTCTTAAATGAACACCTTATTTTTTTTAATATAACCATATAACAATTACGGCACGGAAACAGGCCATCTCGGCCCTTCTAGTCCATGCCGACGCTTATACTCACCAAGTCCCACTGACCCGCACTCAGCCCATAACCCTCCATTCCTTTCCTGTCCATATACCTATCCAATTTTACTTTAAATGACAATACCGAACCAGCCTCTACCACTTCTACTGGAAGCTCATTCCACACAGGTAGTGTGGAAAGCTTGTGACATATAGTGACAAAATAGTGACACAAAGTTTGAGATTCGCCAACATCATTCAATCAGAACTGCTCAAAATTTTAACTGTTTCACTCTGCTCCCTTCTCAACAAACCTAGCCTGTCGAACCTTTCCTGATAAATTAGATTTTTTTTGATTAAAAGGTTCAGATCTGTATTACTGTTTCTTTTTTCACAGATGCAGCCTGATTTTGGAATGCTTCCAACACTTCCCACTTTTATTTTGTACCTTTTTATTTTGTGTTTTTTTTTTCCTTTACGACCCTTTGTCTAGTACAGGCATGGGCAAACTACGGCCCGCGGGCCATATGCGGCCCGTTAAGCTTTTTAATCCGGCCCGCAGAACTTGATGAAATTATATTAATAAACCTTGTTAACGTTTTTTCCCCGCAATTCTGGCATTTTCCCAATAGATGACGCACTCTATATACATTGACCTTTGTTGAGGTGCAGCGTATTACTCCACATTTGCGCTTTACTTTGTGACCTTGTGGCGACCCATTTCCTGGCACATCCGAACCGGCTCACAATTAGCCAGAGTTCCGGCTAAGGGAGATAGCCTGCGGGGATTTGCGAGCACAGAGCTCCGCATACTGGCGCGCTCTCACTGTTCTGTCATTGTGCGGGTCGTTGTTGAGTTTTGGCACAGGGGACAATTGAATAAGAAGGAGCAGGACAAGTAGACCTGCATCTCCTACCGTTTTTGAAATAAAGACAGTCAGGAGGAGAGTGATGATGATAATATCTTGAAGGATAACAGAATTTTCAGTGCTTTAAAATAATAACTGTTACTATTAAAAAAAGCTGTATTTTATTCATTTAATTTTCAGTGTTTTAAAAGTCATTTCAATAAATAGCTAAATACCATGGGACTTCAAAGACAGATATTTTGTTGTAATGCATTTGTTCATTTTCAATTGAAATTAAAGCACACGTTTTCTACATATCCCATGATATTTTATTTTTTCTTATGAGGTGTATTACCAAAACACTCCGTCCATCTGCTCCTGGTCCGGCCCCCCTGTCAAATTTTAGAACCCTTTGTGGCCCTCAAGTCAAACAGTTTGCCCACCCCTGGTCTAGGACCATTGACTGGCATAGTGTTCCTCAAAGGCTCATGGATTCAAGTTCAATCCTGACCTCAGGTACTCTCTGTGGAGCTTGTACTTTCTCTCTGTGATCCCTGGCTTTTCCTGCAGGTGTTCCAGTTTCTTTCTAAATCCCAAAGAAATGCTGGTAGATTGAGTAGCTACTATAAAATTACTCATAAGCACAGGCAAAAAAAATCAAAGGAGGTTGGTAAGCATGTTGGAGAGCATGTGAGCAGGGCCATAGGAAGAGACAGAGTAGAACTGATTGATTGCTCTGCTGGGAGCTGGCTCGGACCTGAATAGTTTAATAGTCTTATTCTGTGTCCTGATAAATAAACCTTCTCTGACATTAGCATTAAGTGAGCAAATCAATCTCATACAAAGTCTCCATTAGGTCCTACATAATGGGAGCATAACATCTTTTGCACACATGTTGAACACCTGAGTTCGTGCAGTCTTTCATTTATTCTATTATTGTCATTATTCTATTATGGATTTACTGAGTATGCCCACAAGAAAATGAATCTCAGGTTTGAATATGGTGACATATATGTATTTTGATAATAAGACCATAAGACAAAGGAGCAGAAGTCGGCCATTTGGCCCATCGAGTCTGCTCCGCCATTTCATCATGAGCTGATCCAATCTCCCCTTTAGTCCCATTCCCCCACCTTCTCACCATAACCTTTGAAACCCTGACTACTCAGATAACTATCAATCTCTGCCTTAAATACACCCAATGACTTGGCCTCCACTGCCGCCCGTGGCAACAAATTCCATAGATTCACCACCCTCTGGCTAAAATTTTTCTTTTTTCACATCTCTGTTCTGAATGGGCGCCCTGTAATCCTCAAGTCATGTCCTCTCGTACTAGACTGCCCCACCGTGGGAAACAACTTTGCCACATCCACTCTGTCCATGCCTTTAAACATTCAAAATGTTTCTATGAGGTCCCCCCTCAATCTTCTAAACTCCAAGGAGTATAGTCCAAGAGCGGTCAAACGTTCCTCATATGTTAACCCTCTCATTCCCGGAATCATTCTAGTGAATCTTCTCTGAACCCTCTCCAATGTCAGCACATCCTTTCTTAAATAAGGTACCCAAAACTGCACACAGTATTCCAAGTGAGGTCTTACCAGTGCCTTATAGAGCCTCAACATTACATCCCTGCTCCTATACTCTATCCCTCTAGAAATGAATGCCAACATTGCATTTGCCTTCTTCACCACTGACTCAACCTGGAGGTTAACCTTATGGGTATCCTGCACGAGGATTCCCAAGTTGCATCTCAGAACTTTGAATTCTCTCCCCATTTAAATAATAGTCTGCCCGTTTATTTCTTCTACCAAAGTGCATGACCGTACACTTACCGACATTGTAATTCTTTTTGCCACTTCTTTGCCCATTCCCCCAATCTATCCAAGTCTCTCTGCAGACTCTCTGTTTCCTCAGCACTACCAGCCCCTCCACCTATCTTTGTATCATCAGCAAACTTAGCCACAAAGCCTTCTATGCCATAATCCAAATCAATATACAATGTAAAAAGAAGCGGCCCCAACACGGACTCCTGTGGAACACCACTGGTAACCGGCAGCCAACCAGAATGGGATCCCTTTATTACCACTCTCTGTTTCCTGCCAATCACCCAACGGTCTATCCACGTATGTAACTTTCCCATAATTCCATAGGCTCTTATCTTGTTCAGCAGCCTCATGTGCGGCACCTTGTCAAAGGCCTTCTGAAAATCCAAATACGCAACATCCACTGCATCTCCCTGGTCTAGCCTACTTGTAATTTCCACAAAAAATTGCAATAGGTTTGTCAGACAGGATTTTCCTTTAAGGAAACTATGCTGAGTTCTGCCTATCTTGTCATATTCCTCCAGGTACTCCGTAACCACAACCTTGACAATTGACTCCAACAGCTTCCCAACCACCGACGTCAAGCTAACAGGTCTATAATTTCCTTTTTGCTTCCTTGCCCCCTTCTTAAATAGCGGAGTGACATTTGCAATCTTCCAGTCCTCTGGAAGCAGGCCAAAATCTATTGACTTTTGAAAGATCATTGCTAGTGCCTCCGCAATCTCCACTGCTACTTCCTTCAGAACATGAGGGTGCATTCCATCTGGTCCAGGAGACTTATCTACCCTTAGACTATTCAGCTTTCTGAGTACTTTCTCTGTCGTAATTGTGACTGCGCAAATTTCTCTTCCCTTACATCCTTGAATATCCAGTATGTTGCTGATGTCTTCCTCAGTGAAGACTGATGCAAAATACTCGTTCAGTTCCTCCACCATCTCCTTATCTCCCATTGCAATTTCTCCAGCATCATTTTCTATTGGTCCTATATCTACTCTCACCTTAGTCTATCTCACTCTCACCTAAATTTACCTTGAACTTTGAACTTTATTTTTGTATTCAGTTCCAAACCAATAAACAATAATCTTTCACTACCTTAACTTGCTGCATCCTTTTATGAAACATGCATCAGTTTAGACATGTTGTTTCCCAATTAGAAATCAATTTTACTTTGAGTGGTGTCTTTTACCTTTGGCATTATTACTTAATTTATATTCTATTCTCAAGTGCATTTTTGGTTTGTTAATGATACAAAGAACAGCCTCTCATTTTGGCTTCTTCCCCCTTCCTTTCCAGACCCGATGAAGAGTCTCAACTCAAAATATCAACTGTTAGTTCCTCTCCATTGATGCTGAGTTCCCATCATTTTGCATGTAATACATTTTTCTTTCATCCAGGTACAGTAATACTCCAATAATCCAGGATTGGAAAATAAAACAGATGTGTCCCTTTAAACTCACCAGTTTATGTACCTTGTACTTGCGTTAAAATTATCTATTTCTCTGTAACATTTATAATGCTATGCATCTTTATTGTTGTCCAATAGTCTGGATAATCTGACGGTTTGATCCACCAAAGTCCTGAGGATACTGATTTATTAGAATTTTGTTTCCAGGCAATATGCCAAAATTACAGGGTTACCATAATCTTTCTCGCAGCTCTTTAACCTAAAAATAAAAGCAATGGAAAATGGGTGGTTGAGGTAAGTTATTAAGCAAATATCCGTCTTTGTTTTCCCCATCAGCTAGAGATCAACACAATGACTCTGGATAAGACAACAATTAACAAATTCAGGTGCTGAAGTAATCTTGGAGCCCAATGTTCTAAGGTTAGCCGCACAAGCCCAAAGAGCTCATGACCGATCTGCACTCGCAGTATGAATTAAAACATTGTAATAAACTGTGTCTGCAAATGATGACACATCCAAGCCACATGTCATTAAACCTTAAAGATTATTTTTTGCAATGTTAGTATATATAGTGAGCCTAACAGTGAGGGAAAAAATTACTCCTAAATCCACTATTTTATGTTTCTCCGGTACAGATTCTTGGGTTTCACTAATACATTTACAAGAAGTCCTTGGCTTTGCACCACATATTTAATAAATTCTAAACAAAACATCAGTTATTCTCAGATTCCTAACCTCAGTATAATTCCAGGTTGCTGCCGATCTCTGCCACAGCTCACAGTATGTTGCTCAATACAGTAATAGGACAGGCCACCCAAGATCAATACTCAATCCTCAAAATTTCAACTGCATTTCCTTCAATCTACAGGAACAGAGAGAGCAAATGTCCATTTGCTTGTATTAAAGGCCTCCCCTGAGTGCAGACTTGCAAAGATTGCACTCGTCCTTAAAGAGGTCTGGTTAGTATCTGTCAGCTGCGAATGCCTGGCTGTATCCAGGAGGGTCTCCTAGTTAGACATTGACTTTTTGATCCCTGAAACAACTTTCCTACCCCTCTCCCATCAATGCAGGATGCACTCATGTAGATGGAAGAGTTTTGCTACTGATCTATGTCTCTGGCTGCAAAGCCCACAGCGCTGGGTGTCTCACTGAGGACAGTGAGAACTTGCAGTACATCGGTAAGGGATTTTGCACTGAAATTGACAAAGTAATTTTCAGCACAATAGCGCATAGGAAAACCTGACAATGCTGTCGCATGAATCTTGCTTACTAAGTGACATTGAGCAGTATTGTCAACAGGGGTTTCTAATTCTGGGCATCTAATCCAATGTGGCGCCCTCTCAAGGGGATTTGTGGCAACTGTGATCACACAAGCAGTCCAGGGTCTCTCCACCTAATCAGATTAAGAATCTCCACCAAGAACTGTGCAGAATAAAATAACATGAAATTATAATTGCAAGTAAATTGATTTATGGCAAACAAAATAAATACTTCCGGACTTATATGGGACTGCATGTGTGTGTATTGTATATTTTAGTTCACTGCATTTATTTCTTATTGAGGAAATGGAACTTCAGACTCAGCAATTGAATTTATCAGTGCCAAAGAGTTTACTCAGTCTTACTTATTATTTATGGTACTGTTTGGAACTTACTCTCCTGTTGTCATTAACTTTTTCTGTCCATCATTGGTGCTCAATGGTGCAATAATAATGGGTATTAACTTTGAATTCACATCATTACCACACTGCCTGTGGAGGAGAAAATTATCACTAGATACCACCAACAGCTATTAACAGCTGTATTTACCAAGTAATAACAGTGAGCACTGACATTCTTGACAATGTGAACACTATGAATTCTTGACTCATGTAACAGCCCAAAAAGCTGGAATCTTGACCAGTACTGTCCAACAATGTCCAAGCAAGTGAAAATGTGGCATGGGGAAACTCAGAATTCTGGGTCCTTTGATATTTAGACATGGAAGGAGATTGATCGGGTGGCAGGGGTGGAGAACTGAAAAAGAGCGAGCTTTGCAAAATGACTCAAAGTGTTTGGAAGGAAGATCACTTCAGACCAATCACTAACAAGATAAAATCTGCAGATGGTGGAAATCCAAGAAAAACACACAAACAATGCTGGAGGAACTCAGCAGGCCTGGCAGCATCTCTGGAAAAGAGTACAGTCAATGTTTTGGGCTGAGACCCTTCATCAGAATGTGTGTGTAATATTAGGTTATGAGGTGAGATTGTAAAAAGCTCTCACTTTATATCTTAAAAGGTTGAATTCCTATCCTAAATTAAGAAATGGGATAACCTCTCAAGTAGGATTAATGCTGGAGATAGGTGCTATGGAAATCTTTGTTATTATTTTGATGACTTGATGTACTCTTGAACTGACAAGGTAATCTAAGTATTTTCTCAAACTTATTAAACACACATTATGATTGCAAGATTCTCTCAAATTTTTAATATAAGTTAAACAAATTTATTTGCTGTCTCTGTTTCTATAGCTTGACTCCTCTATTATGCTGCACAATCCTACGGAGAAATTGAATTTAGTGGTACATGCTAGATTCTGCTTCCCCTTGCAGTAACACCAATCAAGACAGAAAGATGGGTGCTCCACCTGATCTCATGGACTGGATTAAAGTTATTTCTCTCCCACATCCCTGGGGATCCTTGCCTGACAGGAGCATCTTTCAGAAGTATAGTTGCTGTATATGATTTTCTAGCTGGCCATTCAAGAATAATCATCCACAGCTCAAGCTTAACTTGCAAGTTTATATTGGGATAAAGTTTCCCACAGAGAGTGTCATGTCGTAGTATTTCTCTAATAGTTCACATTCAACATAGGTGTAAGGGACATACTCTGATCCTCCAAATGTATTATTCTGGTCTTTGATATCCTTGATAATGTCTTTATTGACATGTCGTCGACCTCCCTGAACAATTATCCCTTGCAATGATGGCACCCAGTGTGTATCATCTACAAAATAATTCTGTAGTTACTTGTCCAGCCTACTCTGCCAGCATTCTCGCAAAGTCCACCTCTGCCACCAAAATACCAAAGCAGCAGATAAACGGGAACACCACTTCCAGCAGGTTCCCCTCTGAGATGCACACCACCCTGATTTGGAAATGTTTTACTGGTCCTTGGTTGTCAATGGATTCAAATCCACTGCTGCAGCACCTTCAGCAATTCAAGAAGGTGCTTCAGCATCACTCTCTTGAGGACAGTCAGGGATGAGCAAAGAATTCTAGTTTTTCTGTGGCATCTAGATCCTAAAAATAACTCAATTAAAGTCATATTATAGTACTCCATCAGAAATTTATGTGCCTTCACATAAATAGCACTTTGTCAGTCTGGGCTCTGAGTACAGCAGTTGGGATATGATGTTGCTTTTTGTATAAGTCATTGCTGAAGCCTCACCTGGGGTTCTGTGTACTGTTTTAGTCACCCCAATATAGGAAAGATGTGGTTGAACAGGAAAGAGTGCAGAAAAAGGTGTATAAGGATGTTGCGAGGACTAGAGTGCTTGAGCTAAAGAGAGAGGTAAGTCAGTCTAGGCTTTTATTCCTTGGAATGTAGGAAAATGAGGGCTGATGATATAGAAGTGCTTGGAATTATGAGAAGCATAGATAAGGTAAATGGTAACAGCCTTCTCCCCGGGGTGGGGTGAGTCCAAAACTAGGAAATATCGATTTAGGCTGAGAGAGAAATGGATTTAAAAGGGCCCTGAAGGACAAGTTTTTCATGTAGATAGTGGAAAGTATAATGAAACAATTCTCCCAGAAGAAGTCTGAAACAAGTACAATAATATTATTTAAGAACCACTTGGATAGATACTTGAAGGGGGCAGTGCTTAAAGTGATATGGGCCAAATGCAGGAAAGTGGGATTAGCTTTGTGGGCACAATTCTTGGAATGAATTCATTGGGCCAAGTGGCCTGTATCCATGCTGCATTGCTCTGTAACTCTATTAATCTAGTATCTCATGACGAAATCACCCTATAAATTAAACAACCCCATCATGAACTGATGCAAAGGTCAGATTGACATTTGTTCAAAAAGATTACTTAAAGTAGCAAATTGGTGTTTACTTAATCACAATGCTTAAATTCAATGGCTTTTATGTCAATTGACATTCAATGCATTTTGCAAATTATCAAAAGTAAATTGCATAATCTCAGAATGTTGAATTTGATAGCGGACATCTCTGTGTGAGCTTGAATCCCAAAGATGTGAAAATAAAGCAGTCACAGTTGAATTTGTTGATAATGTAGCCTAAATATTTCATAAATTTTCTAAATGGGAAGAAGATTCAAAATGCAGAGGTGCAAAATGACTAGAGAGTCCTTGTGCAGGATTCCATAAAGCTTAACTTGCAGGGTGAGTTGGTGATAAGCAAGCTAAATGCAATGTTAGCATTCATTTCGAGAGGATAAGAATATAAAAACAAGGATGTGATGCTGAGGTCAGATTGTACTTGGAGAGTTGTAAGTATTATTGGGCTCCTTATTTAAGTAAAGATAGGCTGGCATTGGGGAGGGTTCAGAGGAGGTTCATGAAAATGATTCCGGGAATGAAAGGGTTAATGTATGAGGCGTATTTGATAGTTCTGGAGTTTAGAAGAATGAGGGGGATATCATTGAAACATATTGAATAACGAAAGGCCTGGCTGGAGGGAATATGGAGAGAATGTCTCCTATAGTTGGTGATTCTAGGAGCAGAGGGAAGAGCCTCAGAAGAGAGCAACGTAAATGTAGGACAGAACTGAGCAAGAATTTCTTTATCCAGAGGGAGGTGAATCTGAAGAATTCTTTGCTCCTGATGGCTGGGGAGGCCAAGTCATTGAGTATCTGTTGTGAAATTGAACACAATTATCTTTCCCGTGTAGCCTGCAATTTCTGCCTTTTTTAAATTTATGATTATCATCACCCGATCCTCACTGTTCACGAAGCCGTGAATTTATTTCCACAGGCAGCTGTGGAGACCAGATCATTGGGTGCATTTAAGGCAGAGCTTGATCTGTTCTTGAAAGGACATGGCATCAAAGATTATAGCGAGAAGGCTGGGGAGTGGGGCAGAAGAGGGGAAAAAAGAATCAGCCCATGACTGAATGGTAGAGCAGACTTGATGAACCAAATGATCTAAATTTGCTCCTATGTCTTATGGCCTAATTTAGTCTGTTTTCTGCCTTTTTTTTTGAAACTTGACTATTTCTGTCCATTGCAGAAGGAGGACAAAAAATGCATCAAATTTTTCTAACCTTGAATGTCCTGCTGCATTTTGTTTTAACTTGAATGTCTCACTGCGCTTCAACAGGTAGGTAGTCGTCTTGGGCTTGTTTAAATCTTCCTTGTCACCATTGATATGTTTTGTAACCCCAAAACATAAAAGTAATTGAAATAAAAACATGGGAGCCCAAGACAAGTGAGTTTAATTTCACTTCTACTTTATCAAGATGCAAGTGAATGATGACATATGCCATTCATGTAACTTAACATATAACCCATAATTTAAATAAGTAAGTAAGCTTAGTCAAACAATATCAGAGTCAGAATCAGAATCAGATTTAATATCACCGTCATACATCGAGAAATTTGTTAACTTTACAGCAGCAGTACAAAAAAGTACATGATAAATAAATATAGGAAAAATAACTGAGTTATGTTTAGTTCATATATGTATATTAAATAGACAATTCTCAAACCTTGCCCTCTGGTACTGGACTCTCCCAGCATCTGGAACATATTTCCTGCCTCTATCTTGTCCAATCCCTTAATAATCTTATATGTTTCAATCAGATCCCCTCTCAATCTCCTTAATTCCAGCATGTACAAGCCCAGTCTCTCTAACCTCTCTGCGTAAGACAGTCCAGACATCCCAGGAATTAACCTCGTGAATTTACACTGCACTTCCTCTACAGCCAGGATGTCCTTCCTTAACCCTGGAGACCAAAACTGTACACAATACTCCAGGTGTGGTCTCACCAGGGCTCTGTACAAATGCAAGAGGATTTCCTCGCTCTTGTACTCAATTCCCTTTGTGATAAAGGCCAACATTCCATTAGCCGTCTTCACTGCCTGCTGCACTTGCTCATTCACCTTCAGTGACTGATGAACAAGGACTCCTAGACCTCTTTGTATTTCTCCCTTACCTAACTCTACACCATTCAGATAATAATCTGCCTTCCTGTTCTTACTCCCAATGTGGATAACCTCACACTTATTCACATTAAACGTCATCTGCCAAGTATCTGCCCACTCACCCAGCCGATCCAAGTCATCCTGAATTCTCCTAACATCCTCATCACATGTCACACTGCCACCCAGCTTAGTATCATCAGCAAATTTGCTGATGTTATTCTCAATGCCTTCATCTAAATCGTTGACGTAAATTGTAAACAGCTGTGGTCCCAATACCGAGCCCTGTGGCACCCCACTAGTCACCACCTGCCATTCCGAGAAACACCCATTCACCGCTACCCTTTGCTTTCTATCTGCCAACCAGTTTTCTATCCATGTCAATGTCTTCCCCCCAATGCCAAGAGCTTTGATTTTACCCACCAATCTCCTATGTGGGACCTTATCAAATGCCTTCTGAAAATCAAGGTACACTACATCCACTGGATCTCCCTTGTCTAACTTCCTGGTTACATCCTCAAAAAACTCCAATACATTAGTCAAGCATGATTTACCCTTGGTAAATCCATGCTGGCTCAGCCCAATCCTATCACTGCTATCTAGATATGCCACTATTTCATCTTTAATAATGGACTCTAGCATCATCCCCACTACTGATGTTATGCTGACAGGTCGATAGTTCTCTGTTTTCTCCCTCCCTCCTTTCTTAAAAAGTGGGATAACATTAGCCATTCTCTAATCCTCAGGAACTGATCCTGAATCTGAGGAACATTGGAAAATGATTACCAATGCATCCACTATTTCCAGGGCCACCTCCTTTAGTACCCTAGGATGCAGATCATCTAGACCTGGGGATTTGTCAGCCTTCAGTCCCATCAGTCTACTCTTCACCATTTCCTTCCTAATGTCAATCTGCTTCATTTCCTCTGTTTCCCTATGTCCTTGGCACATCCATACATCTGGGAGATTGCTTGTGTCTTCCTTAGTGAAGGCAGATCTAAAGTACTTATTAAATTCTCTGTTCCCCATAACAATTTCACCCAATTCATTCTTCCAGGGCCCAACATTGTTCTTAACTATCTTCTTTCTCTTCACATACCTAAAAAAGCTTTTGCTATCCTCCTTTATATTCCTGGCTAGCTTGCGTTTGTACCTCATTTTTTCTCCCCATATTGCCCTTTTAGTTAAGTTCTGTTGTTCCTTAAAAATTTCCCAATCATCTGTCCTCCCACTCACCTTAGCTCTGTCATACTTCCTTTTTTTTAATACTATGCAATCTCTGACTTCCTTTGTCAACCACTGTGGCCCCTTTCTCCCCTTTGAATCCTTCCTTCTCTAGGGGATGAACTGATTTTGCATCTTGTACATTACTCCCAAGAATACCTGCCATTGCTGTTCCACTGTCTTTTCTGCTAGGATATCCGTCCAGTTAACTTTGGCCAGCTCCTCCCTCATGGCTCCATAGTCTCCTTTGTTCAACTGCAACACTGACACGTCCGAGCTGCCCTTATCCTTCTCAAATTGCAGATAAAAACTTATCATATTATGATCACTACCTCCTAATGGCTCCTTTACTTCAAGATCGCTTATCAAATCCTGTTCATTACATAACACTAAATCCAGAATAGCCTTGTCCCTGGTCGGCTCTCGTACAAGCTTTTCCAAGAATGGATCCCGTAGGCACTCTACAAACTCCCTATCCTGGGGTCCAGCACCAACCTGATTCTCCCAGTTCACCTGCATGCTGAAATCCCCCATAACTACTGCGACATTACCTTTGCGACATGCCAATGTTAACTCCCTATTCAACTTGCACCCAATATCCATGCTACTGTTTGGTGGCCTGTAGACAACACCCATTAGGGTTCTTTTGCCCTTACTGTTCCTCAGTTTTATCTACACAGACTCCACTTCTCCTGATCCTATGTCCCCCCTTGCAAAGGGCTTAATCTCATTCCTCACCAACAGGGAGGAATAGTTAAGCTAAAAAACGTAATGCAAAAAAAAAAATCAGAAATAAAAAAGTAGTGAGGTAGTGTTCATGGGTTTAATGTTCATTTAGAAATCGGGTGACAGAGGGGAAGAAGCTGTTCCTGAGTCACTGAGCGTGTGTCTTCAGGCTTCTGTACCACCTTCCCAACTGTAACAGTGTGAAGGGGGCCTGTCCTGACGGTGACGATCCTTAATGATGGACACTGTCTTGCTGAAGCACCACTCCTTGAAGAAGTCTTGGTTACTGCAGAGGTTAGTACCCATGATGAAGCTGACTAATTTTATAAGCTTCAACAACATACTTTGATCTTGAGCCGTACCCACCCCCCAATATCAGACAGTCAGAATGCTATCCATGGTACATTTGTAGAAATTTTCAAGTGCTTTAGGTGACAAACTAAATCTCCTCAAACTCCTAATGAAATACAGCCACTGTCTTGTCCTCTTTTTAGCTGCATCAATATGTTGCATTCTGGTTAGGTCCTCAGAGATCTTGACACCCAGGAGTTTGAAATTGTTCTGTTACGTACCCGTAACTGGGTCACTTACCAGCAAAGATAGAGAGGTCTGTTGAAGTCTGATGGTACTATTTTAACAGTATTTATTGGTAAAAATACACAAAAATAATATCAATGCAAACATACAGATACTATACATCATCAATACTAGATCAAAAGGTGCGGGTATAATAATAATCAATAAGAAATAGCTCTACCATTGTCTAGGGGGTAATGTATTGTCCGATGGAAATATAAAAGTCACTCAAGTTCATTCAGGCAGCAGCTTTTGGTTGGAGAGAGAGACGGATTGTTAGAACTTGCCAGTTTTTCCTTTTTATGATGTCGATCCTTCGAAATGTCGTTGGTGGTGGTTTCTCCTTTTAGCTAAAACCGTTCTTCAGTGGTAAGGCCCACCAATTCTGAGGCAAAAGGATGCACGCGGGCCCCCCACCGGCTGTCGCTATTAAACGCTGTCACGGGATTTCTAGCGTTTCTCCTGTTGCGTCTAAAGTGGTTGTTCCCCAGACCCTCTTTTATCCTTACTCACGGGGTCTCAGATGTCAATCAGGTTGGGATGATGCAATCCCTCAACCAGCCCACTTTGGTCATTCCCTGAGGGCTTCAATGAATAGTACAGTACTCAATACACAATTCTGTCTCCCAGAGACAATGGCCGTTATCCGTGGCTTTATCTTTTGGAGGCCCAGGACACATTCCAAACCTTGAGGATCCTGCGTGTCTCTCTCTCATTTCCTGGGTCGCAGACCCGAATTAATAGCGATCTTGCAATTCTCAAAAAGGAGGGGCCAACTTTGTACCCTTCGGCCCCTCAGAGTTGTGGCACATTCGTAACACCCCCTTTCTTCAAAGCTTTTTTACCAGCGGTGAAAACGAAGTAATACAGAGTCTTACAGGATTTTAGAGTCTAACACAATACAAAAGTTTTTTTTCACTACAGAGTAATACAGTTATACATTCAATTCAGCATCTAAACAGTTAACGATTACATTGTCACTTCCTTTAATATCTTAACATCTTGTACCTTACTAAAGTCTTGTAGCATCAGACTTCAATTTAATAACCACCTATTTTTATTTCTTTCCTTCAGCAAACAAAAACTAAAGAGTTGTGATCTTAGCTTACGTGTATACTACAAAAGTTCATGCAAATACTAATTTTTATGTTACTTACAAACTTAACAGTCAAGCTTCCATGGGGGTTGTCTTGATTATTTACATGCTTTGTCAAAATCCCTTAAAACCGGCTTCTGCTATTTGAAAATGGCATCCCATTAACCCTCGCCTCTTTCCAGTTAATTCCCACATGGTGAGCTTGTGCACCCTGGCGAAATAGGCTTTCGTCCGCTCCTTCCACAGGAGTTATTTTATCAACAATGTGTTCCAAACTTAGACCATTTTCCGAATTTCCACCCAATTCTTTAATTTTACGCAAGTTGCTAGTTTTCTCTTCAGGACCCTTCAGGTTATTAGTTCTCAATGCCAGCGATCCCGCTTTGTTCAAACAGCATTTCAAATTCTGCGGTTTCACACCACACTCTGGAATAACAATAGCGTGTGTGGTCCCTTTACCTTCCAACTCAACCTGTAATTGATTCACAGGTACCGCCGTACCAAGCTATTGTCTCTGTAGTCTGGTTGCTGTTTGTGACATCAGTCCAGACTTTAAATTTTCTTCATTCAATTTGGGAACTACAATTTCCCCTTTTCCTTCAATAATAATATTCACCTCACCACCTTTTATCTCCTCACTAACTTTTAACGCACCTTCGAGCACAAACAACTGGGAACTCTCACTTCCCACTATTACCAAGGTTAACCCTTTCTTCACTGAACCAAGTCCATCTGACCCACAAGGACTGCATTCATTTTCAACTGAATCAAATACCTCAGACTTTTTCTGAGCTCCATTACTAGGTTCAGTACCACGTGCATCCACATCTTGGACACACTCAAACGGGACATTTACCTCTTCCAGGCTTTCAATACCCATACCCTTTCCAAATTCTAAATTCTCCTGATCCTCCCAGCTACTCTCTGGGCAACTCCCTTCCGGAGCAAACTCAACCCCATAGGCTAAAACAACCTCATCTGCCAACCCAGCGGACTTCTTCAAGGTAATGGCATCCTTTTCATCTAGGACTGCCCTCGTTTCATTATCGGGAATACCTTTAGAATTTTCAACTTCTTCAAACAGTTGTACCAAACCAGACAGATCATCCATGTTCAAATCCGGAACTTTTAACAGCTTTATTTTGTGCCTCTATAACTTTTCTCCTCGCTAAGGGCAGGTCTACCTCCTTTCCTTTACTCTCTTTCACTTTACTACTCTTCATTTTACCACCCTCTAAACCCTTGTGGTACAGGGTCAGTAAAAATGTCTCGGCCAAATCGATACTGGCTGGACTTAAACTGCTCTCGTTCTCAGCTGCCTTTCTCGACATGCTGCGAGTGATCGCGCATGCAGGATAGATCTTGGAATCTAGGGGCGGGACCTCAACACTCACAGGCTGGCTTGTCAGCTTCATTGCTGACGAAACCTTCCCACCAGCTAAATTGTTACCAAGAAGGACATCCGCGTCAGTACTCGGGAATTCTGATTGCACCCCCATTTCATCTGGTCCAGATACCAGCTCACAATTTATAATGATCCTATGCAAGGACACCGTTTCTGTCCCTTTTCCTATTCCTTTCAAAGCTACCATTCCCGTCTTGCGACCAAACTCCAGTACCTTACTGTTAATCAATGACAGTTCAGCACCCGTGTCTCTCCAGATCTGCATGGGAACTGGTGGGTCTCCCTCTCTCACAGACACAGTTCCGTTTGACATATAAGTCTCAGTCCCTTCTCGTACTCTGTCTACCCGGGGCTCTCTTGTCGATTTACTGATCACCATGGCACATCCAATAGGGACTGCTGCTTTCCATTTGCCTGTCTCCTTCCTTGGAGCAAAGCACCTAGATGCAATATGTCCCCTCTTTCCACAATTAAAACAGGTCAAGCCCGGAAATCTCTGGCCGTCTTGCCTCTCCTCCTCAATCTTACCACTAGCTCCCGGCGGGACCTCTGCCTCAGCCGACGGGATTTCTCTATCATTCCCACAGTCTCTCTGGTAATTTTTATTCGAGGAAAACATTGTCTTGTGGGTTAGGACATATTCATCTGCAAACCTACCAAATTCGGAGATGGACTTATTCGGCTTCTCATTCAAATACATCCGGATATCCTCCGAAACACAACCTTTAAATTCCTCAATCAGAATTAACTCCCTGAGACGCCAAAAATCTTCATCCACTATTTCTGCTGCACACTAACGATCCAAGAGCACAACCTTCTCATAGGCAAACTCGGTATACGTCTGATTCCACCCTTTCTTTAAATTTCTGAACTTTTGTCTATACGCTTCAGGTACCAATTTGTAAGTCCAAAGAATGGCCTCCTTTACTTTTTCATAATTCTCCGCCTCTTCCTCCTCCATAGACAACGCCGCATATGCCCCTTGTGCCTTCCCTTTTAACACACTTTGTAACAACGCCACCCACTGCTCTTTGGGCCTCTTCTGATTTCACTGCCACCTTTTCAAAAAGCAAGAAATAACTATCAACATCCGTCTCCTCGAACGGAGGTACTACCCTCAGCTCCCGACTAACATCAAACTGCTCCTCTCGGTCTGACCCTTGAGCTCTTCACTCTTGCCTTAACTTCTTCATATCCAAGTCATGTTGCCTCTGTTTCTCTGCCTCCTCATACTCTCTCTCTTCTTCTCGGCTCTTTCCTTTTCTTTCTCAGCTGCTTCCAGCTGTTTTAACTGAATTTCATCCTCTCTTTGTTTCTCAGCTCTTTCCTGCTCCCTTTTCACCTCTAACGCCTTTAGCTGGAGCTCATGCTCCCGTTGCTTCTCGGCTCTTTCTTTCTCATTCTCAGCTGCTTCCAGCTGCCTTAATTTAATTTCATGTTCCAAACTTAATTTCTCCAACTCTAACTGAGCCGTCCCACTGGCTGGTACCTTTTCAGGGATATTTTCCAATACCTCAGCAGAAAACACATTCTTCACAATATAATACTGAGTTATGGCTCTCCGCACCTCCAAATTTTTCATCGACAACCTCACCTCTGCGAGGCTTAGTCCTTTCGCAATATTTATTAATTTCGACTTGGTGGCCGCCTCCAGCACCTCCAAAGTCAGGTTTTCTATAAATTCATCCACGTCCATCTTTGCTGGTTTCCCGTCTGGCTACCCGCGTAACCAGATCCAAGTTTGGACTTACAAGCCCGATTCACTGGCCCCCCAATTTGGTATCAAATCCCAAGATGAGAACCCCAAGTTGTTACGTACCCCATAACTGGGTAACTTACCAGCAAAGATAGAGAGGTCCGTTGAAGTCTGATGGTACTATTTTAACAGTATTTATTGGTAAAAATACACAAAAATAATATCAATGCAAACATACAGATACTATACATTGTCAATACTAGATCAAAAGGTGTGGGTATAATAATAATCAATAAGAAATAGCTCTACCATTGTCTAGGGGGTAATGTATTGTCCGATGGAAATATAAAAGTCACTCAAGTTCATTCAGGCGGCAGCTTTTGGTTGGAGAGAGAGACGGATTTCTCTCTTGCCAGTTTTTCCTTTTTATGATGTCGATCCTTCGAAATGTCGTTGGTGGTGGTTTCTCATTTTAACTAAAACCGTTCTTCAGTGGTAAGGCCCACCAATTCCAAGGTAAATGGAAAAGGACGCACGCGGGCCCCCCACCGGCTGTCGCTATTAAACGCTGTCACGGGATTTCTAGCGTTTCTCCTGGTGCATCTAAAGGGGTTGTTCCCCAGCCCCTCTTTTATCCTTACTCACGGGGTCTCAGATGTCAATCAGGTTGGAATAGTGCCATGCCTCAACCAGCCCACTTTGGTTATTCCCTGAGGGCTTCAATGAATAGTACAGTACTCAATACACAATTCTGTCTCCCAGAGACAATGGCCGTTATCCGTGGCTTTGTCTTTCGGAGGCCCAGGACACATTCCAAACCTTGAGGATCCTGCGTGTCTCTCTCTCATTTCCTGGGTTTCCAGACCCTAATTAATAGCTATCTTGCGATTCTCAAAAAGGAGGGGGCTACTTTGTACCCTTCGGCCCCTCAGAGTTGTGGCACATTTGTAATAGTTCACTCCCTCCACTTCTGATCCCTTAATGGGAATTGATTTATATTCCCCCATCTTACACTTTCTGAAGTCCAGTCAGCTACTTACAATATATTTACAATATTGCTCAAATATTACTGAAATATTAAATACACAACAGATATATTCTTGGTTAATCAGTTCATCAAAGGACATAGGGAGAAGACAGCAGAATAGGTTGAGGAGGATAATAAATCAGCCATAATGGAATAGTGGAAATGGCTCAATGGGCTGTCTCACCAAATTCTGCTCCAAAGTTTAAGTAGTTACATCCTAAAGCCCTGCCTTTTTAGGGCCCCCCAGTAGACAAAGATTCTCTAAAAACCTGCCCTTGACACACGGCCTATGTCTTTGATATTAAATGTCATGATGAGACTTTGGAAAAGAATTACTTCTTGGCAAAGTCAAAATTCACCATCACCTCAATGTTTTAGCACTGCATTTGGTCGATTGAAGGAAAAGGTATTTGAATATCAAAATCTCAAACCTGGAACAAAACTCAAAGTTCAAAGTAAATTTATTATCAAAGTATGTGCAGTATATGTCACCATATAAAACTCTGAGATTCATTTTCATGTGGGCATTCAGAGTAAATGTAATAAAAACTCAACAGAATCAATGAAAGACCACACTCAACTGGATGGACAAACAACCAATGTTCAAAAGGCAATACAAAAAGAAAGAAAAAAAAACAATTATATTGATAATAATTGGTCTGTAACTAATCTGGAAGTTTACAAAAATAATGAGAATTGAAATGACAAATTTCAGAAAAGATTATGTACATTCAAATGCACTTATATTAAGACTATCTAGGACAGAAGGGGGAAGAGGAATAAAGGACATTAAAAGTATACACAACAGTCAAATAAAGCTGTCATCAGCAAAAACAAGAATCAGCATTCCTCGCAAGCATTTGCAATTCTGATAAGTATATGTAAATGAGAAAACAACCCGGAAAAATGATGACATTATCACTATTGAAGAAAAAGTTCACCAATGGAAGAGCATGACCCTCCATGGTAGGTCATGCTTACCATACACATGATCTGAGCAGACTAGAAGTCAACAAGGAAGCATCGAACACTAGGCTCAGAGTTGGAGACTTCTCTCCAGAAACAAGATTCCTTGTGGCAATACAGGACTAGATGGTTAACATGAAAAATTATCAAAAATACATGACAAAAGACCAATATATTTGAGATGGTAAGTGTAGAAAATGCCAAGAGAAAAACCAAAAACAATCCAACATATTACTGGATCCTGTAGCAGTTTAACTCAGTCTGATTACTTATACAGGCACAATCAAATAGCAAACATCATTCATCAAGATCTTGCTTTAAAATACAAACTCATAAATTAAATCACATCTTACTCTAAATACAAGCCTGATCCAGTTTTACAGTCAGAATACCACAAATTGTATCATGACTGATCAGTTATTAGAGATAGGACAATCCATAATAATCATCCATACATAACAATACACGATAAACAAGCAAGAACAAATTATTTGATAGATAATCCTATTCCAAACACCCATAACTTACAGATATCAGTAAGTGAAAACAGCAGAAATATGCTGAATTAAAAGAGGAAATTGGAGCATGAACAAGGTATACATTGACCTGATAGTAATATCTACAACTGGTGTCCTCCCAAAAGCACTATACATTAGCATTAAACAATTAGAGCTGCACAACAATACAGGGGGACCCCGCTTTACGAAAGTTCGCTTTACACCACTTGACTTTCACTAAAGACCTACATCAGTATCCGTTTTTGCTAACCAAAAGAAATCTGAAGAGGATTTTCACTTTTATGAAAAAAAGCATCCTCTTTAAACTTATATTTACCCCGAGAAAAACTATCATGACCGTGAAGCCTTGCGTGGGCAGGTGTGTGTGTATGCAAATCTTCAGAAGGTCACAATTCTAAACACCACTACAATAGTCTGAAAGTTCTTAGCAATTGACAAATGATGTTGCCTGGCTATGCCCACACCTCAGGTTTTACCAGCTTGAGCTAAGAAAAAATATAAAAATAACAATAACAATAATAATTATTATAATAATAATAAATCTGAGGCTTCCATTGGCCAGATTGGAACTTGGAAATTGCATCCTAGCTGTCTAGGTATGCAAGCTTGGGCAGTACAATATGGAGAGCAAGCTGCTTCCCATGTAACAAGCTCCCCCTCTCCACATATCTGATGAACTCAGGGGAACAACAGTCTGGTACCAGCTGCATCAAAAGAGTTTGTACACGATGCTGGAAGAACTCAGCAGGTCAGGCAGCATCTGTGAGAAAAGAGTAGCCAACATTTCAGGCCGAGACCCTTCATCAGGAATGGGGGGGAAGAGAGGGCTGAAGCCCAGTAAGAGAGATAGGGGAGGGGGAAGGGCTAGAGGCGCCAGGTGGGAAACCAATCAGAGGAAGGATAAAGGGGGGAGGGGATAAGCATGAAAGAACTGTAGAGGTAAAGGAGCAGAAAGTTGAAAGGGGAGAGAGGCAGAGAGGGACCTGGGATAGGGGAAGGGGGATGGGAGGGGGAGGGAATTACTGGAAATTGGAGAATTCAATGTTCATACCACCAGGCTGGAGGCTACCCAGACGGTAGATGAGGTGTTGCTCCTCCAACCTGAGTTTGGCCTCATCATGGCAGTAGAGGAGGCCATGTATGGACATATCTAGATGGGAATGAGAGGCAGAGTTGAAGTGGGTGGCAACTGGGAGATCCTGTCTATTGTGACGGACAGAGCGCAGGTGCTCAACAAAGCGGTCCCCCAATCTGCGTCGGGTCTCGCCGATGTAGAGGAGGTCGCACCGGGAGTACCAGATGCAATAGACAACACCAGCAGACTCACAGGTGAAGTGTTGCCTCACCTGGAAGGACTGTCTGGGGCGCGGAATGGTGGTAAGGGGAGAAGTGTGGGAACAGGTGTAGCATTTGTGCTTACAGGGGATAAGTGTCGGGTGGGAGTTCTGTAGGGAGGGACGTGTGGAGCAGGTCAGTTAATATTGAACTCAATGTTGCACTGCCTTAGGTAGTCCAGCTCTGGAATTTTCCCTCAGAGTTTACTCCTGAAGCCTTCCCCACGTGAGTGGGTATGGTCACAAGGCAGTGGAGGTTTGAGATCAGAGTATTCCTTCTCCTAAGTGAGCTGCCAGCACAGCTGATGAGCCTCATCTGCCCAAAGTGACTGGTTAAAAGTTGCTAGTAACCCACCTTTGTCCCTTCTCCTGTCAGAGGAAATGGTTCTGTCAGGTTTAGTAGCTAAGCCACACATTAAGGAAGGAACTGGACTTGGCTGTCGGAGGCTATTTGAAGTGCACACCATTGGGAGCATTTAATAGGTAGTAGGTGCTTGTCCCCATTACCATGCCTGACTATAACAACCTAAAGGAACCAATAGTAAATAAATAAACAATAAACATTGAGAAGATGAGATGAAGAGTCCGTGAAAGTGAGTCCATAGGTTGCGGGAACAGTTTTATAATGGAGTGAGTGCATTGAGTGAAATTATCTATCTAGATCAAAAGCCTGATGGTTGAGGGGTAATAAGTGCAGCTGAATCTGGCAGTGTAGATTCTGAGGCTCTGGTAGCTTTTTGTTAAGCAAAAAGAGAGTATGGCCTCGATGGTGGGTCATTGATAATGGATCCTACTTTCCTATGACAACGCTGTGGTATATATGCTCAATGGTGGGGTAGCATTTGCCCATAATGGACTAGTCTGTATCCATTTCTTTTGGTAGGCTTTTCCATTTCATGCCAGGCCAAAAGGCAACCAGTCAATATACTGCTCACTGGACATCTATAGAAGTTGTCAAAGTTTTAGAAAACATGTCAAAGCTTCACACACTTCTAAGAAAGTAGAGGCATTGGTGTGCTTGCTTCATACTGGCACGTACCTGCTGGGCCCAAGACAGATCCACTGAAATCTCCACCTCTGATTCCCCAACGAGGACTCACTCATGGACCTCCTGTTTCCTCCTCTTGGTCAATAATCATCTCCACAGTCTTGCTGACATTGAGCACGAGGTTGTTGTTATGCCACCACTCAGCCAGATTTTCAATCTCCCTCCTATATGCTGATTCATCACCACATTTGATTTGGCCAATGACAGTGGGGGTGTCTGCAAACTTAAATATGGTATTGAAGTTGAGCTTGGCCTCACAATCATAAATATAAAATGAGTAGAACAAAGCACACCACCCTGTGGTCCACTCTGCTATGATGATTCTAGATGAGATGTCATTGCTAATCTGAACTGACTGGGGTCTACAAGTGAGGAAATTGAGGATCCAATTGCACAAGGAGATATTGAGGCCAATATGTCCTTGTGCAATATCTTGAAGCTTATTGATTAGTTTTGGATGGATGATAGTATTGAATGCCAAGATGTAGTCAATAAAGAGCATCCTAATGTATGCATCTTCTCTATCTAGATGTTCCAATGTTGAGTGAAGAGCCAATGAAATGGCATCTGCCATTTGTGTGCAATCACATGTTGTGATTGTAGGCAAATTTGGGCAGTTCCAAGTTGCTTCTAAGTAGGAATTGCTAGGTTTCATCACCAGCCTCTCAAAGCATTTTATCACAGTGGATGTAAGTGCTACTGGATGATAGTCATTGAGGCATGAAAACCTCTCCTCATATTGCTGAAGAGAGAGTTTAAAGATATCAGTGATTACTGACGTTCCACATGTTAGTGGTGATCCCAACCCTCCTATATGGGAATACCCACAGCCCCCCAGACTCCTCATAGAGGCATAACACAGAAACAGGTTCTTCATCTCAACTGGTCCCTGGCAACCATAGCATTCTCCATGCTAGTCCCAGTTACCTACATTCAGTACATTAGTTCCAAGCCTATCCCTCCAATGTACCTATCCGAATGCCTCTTAAATATTGCTATTACATCTACATTGACCACTGCATCCTTCTTAATGCCTCAAAGTTGGCCTTGCTCCAATTCAGAGCTTAAACCTTTCGACTTGTCCTATCTTTTACCAGAATTATTTTAAAACTAATCGAATTGTGGTCACAGGATTCAAATTGTTCTCCAACTGCCACTTCGGTTGCCTGGCCTGCTTTGTTGCCTTAGAGGAGGTGCAGTACTGCTCCTTTTCTAATTTGTGTGAGGAAACTGTCCTGGATGCACCACACAAGTTCAGCCGCATCCAGGCTCTTTACATTCTGGGTGACCCAGATGATATCAGGAAAATTGAAATCTCCAGCTCTCACCATCCATCTATTCTCACAACCACATGAAATTCCTTCACACTTCTGCTTCTCAAATTCCTGCTATTAGATGTCTCTAAAGCCTACCAGATAACCATCCCCTTCTTATTTTTAAGTTCTACCCAAATGGCCTTGATAGATAAGTCCTCAAAATATCCTCTCTAAGCACAGCTGTTATGACCTCCATTATCAAAAAGGCAACAAACCTTCTTCTTTAACTTGTTCTTGTCTAAAGCATGGGTATCCCAGAACATTGAGCTGTCAGTCCTGCCTTTCTTTCTACCATATTTCTGTTATGAGCAGAATATGTCAGTCTCTAGAGGCAATCCAAGTGCATTGAAATAGATGTGATTTAAAGCAGGGATCTTATCTGTCCTTTGACCATAAAAATGCCTATCCTGATCGCTACATATATCGTTGACTTCTCAGTGTCTTTGCTTTCTCGAATCCTATCCTGTTGCCAGTCTAGTTGAAACTTTCCGTAATGGAAAAGCAAATTACTCCACTAGGGTATTGGGCTGTCTGTCTCTGGTTCATGTGCAACTCAGCCCTCTTGTACAGATTGCCTCTACCTCAGAAGAAGCAGATCAAAGAATCTGATTCCATGCCCCCTGACCCAGCTCTTAGCTAACTTTCTATACTCATTCTGCAGGACCTCATCCCTTGTTCTACCTATGTTGTTTGTACCAAGGGTATAATGACAATAAATGAATGAATTTCAAAAAATAGCATGGAACCGGCCCTTCCGGCCCAACGAGCCACATCAGCCAGAAACCCATTTAACAGTAGCCTAAGCACAGGACAATTTACAAGGACCAATTCACCTACTAGCCAGTACGTCTTTGGAATATGATGGGGAACTAGAGAACCCAGGAAGGGTGTAGGTGCTCATGGGAAAGACGGCCAAATTTCTTATGGACAGCAGCAGAACTGAACTCTGAGTTCCAATGTCTTGAGCTGTAATAGCGTTGCGCTAAGTGCTATGCTACTGTAGCACACTGATCTGAAAAGAAACACAATAAACATAAAATAAGCTCTCTATACTATGCACTGAACCTTAGAATATTGCATTCCTAAAACCCAAGATCTATCCTATGAAGAGGGACTGCAAACTGCAAATGCTCCATGAAATGAAAAGCACAAACCTATCAAGGCCTGTTGCCACATTTTATAAGACAATTACCGTTCTCAAACCAAGCACATTTCAGGAGCTTTCATCAATTTCTTTTTATACCGATCCCCCTATAGCAAATTGCTCAAGGGTTTTATAATGATAAGCTGTAATACATTTCTCAAAGAAAATAAAGAGAAAACTTAAGCAAGGATAATTAAACATCAACAGAACTATGGAGTATCAAGCTATATTTCATAGAAAGTCCCACGGTCCAAACTGCACGTGTTGGGATTATATCGCAGACTGTTCCTCAAACAAAGCAAATATATTTGAGGCTCTTAAAGGACTGAACTTAAAGCCAGTATGAAAAGAGTTTGCTTATTCAAAAAAGCATCCCTGCTCCATTACAATATAAGAATAAGTTTATTTTATGCTTAATCCTAAATAATCAATGTAGCCTGTTGTTATGGAAACAAATTGAACAATCCATTGTCCTTCCAATGTTAAGTGTTCTTGGTGTTTTGTTTCCCCAGAGCTATTTATACAAATAATCCTCCAATGGACTGGCCAAAATCTCCTATAATGCTTACAATGACAATAATATTTTATTCAGGAGATTTAGTTCAAAATCATATCAACAAAACCACATCTGATCATTGTCAATATCAAGTGAATGTTCATGCTCTGTGTACTAAGTATCCTAAACTTTCATCAACATACTGTAAGTTAGCCAAAAATATCATAACGTAGAGGCTGTCAATTTGTCCTGTACATATACCTTCATAGACCTTCATTATTTTTCTTTATAAAATAGACCAGCTGCAGTTGAAAGATGTATTTTCAGTTCATTACTGTATTCATTATCTCATTGCTATTTCTGGAAGAGTGCTGTGTGCAAATTGGCTGGCTTTGCAAGACTGACTATATTTTAGGAGTACTTCATTGGTTACACAGTGCACTGGAACTTTCTAAGGCCTCAATGTATAAATCAAATCTTTTTTCCTGTTGCTTCCTGGTATGATGATATTGAGTGTACCATTCTAGGTTCCTTAACTTAAGTCAAGACCTTAAAGTCTTATCTGTTGTAAGTGTTTACGAGTACATGCCTTTTAGGGAAGTTATGCTATTTTGGCCTATATTTCAAAGACAAACATGCACAAAGAGTTCAATCTCTTTTCCAAAGGGGTTTATCTGTCAATAATCACTATTTTGAGTAGTGGGATTCTGTTCAAGGAGAAGATATTTCTAACTAAAGAAGCAGATTAACCATTATTATCATATTTTTAATGAAGCATATTTCATATTGAGGACCAAATACTATAGAGATTATAATTTTACATAGGAATCCCAAAACATAAATAAAATTCTTGTAAATCATAGCACTGGACAATAGACACAGAAAGAAGACTCCGAGTAAAGATCCTTTGAGGACCAAATCTGAGGAGAAAGTTCCTGTCTTCATCTTTGTGAATCTTTCTGACTACTTTTACGCTTTCTTTTATATTATCTTTTCTCAGCAATATGTAATGATATTATTTATACATGTTGTTTTCCAAATATTGCCGTGTTAGTCCTAATCAGGTCAGCGTAAATGGGATTGTTTCTCTTAATCATGCGGAGTGGTTGGACAAAGGTTACTGATTAGAAAGTTAAACAATCTTTTGCCGTGCTTGAACATATGCAGTTTAGAAAAGAGCGAACCTTGGACAGTTTTACTTTCTGCTGAACTTAAAAGATGAGGTCAGTTTGGACCTGGGCAGTGAGTATCCATCATACTGGGAAATATGAAGATGTAACCAAACATCAGAGCTGCCGCACATTCTGGCCAAATGCAATGACTCTACAATCATTCTTATTGAGTGACAAAAGAATTTGCAGAAACAAAAACAGATGTTGAACACTCTACTGCAGTCCACTTACAGTCCACAGGACCCAGGTGGCAAGTTTAAAAAATACTTTGGTCTTCTTCTAGCAAACACCAAGGAAGGATACAAATGCCATTCCTTACTTAATATCATCACTGATTTTTTTGGTTTTTTTTCCCCTCAGTTGTGAATGAATCTATGGTGCAGATTATCTGCCTTTATCCATTGTTTCTATTTTAGATTTCACATTTGCTTAAACTGATGTTGACCTGAATAATAAATTACAACTATCAGAACTAAATGACCTTACATTATTTCTGAAGGTGTCTGTGCTCAAGTAATTAACATAGAAGAAAGTCTACTGCCTGAAGTGTGACAGGATTTATTTCAGTATGAAGGTACATTTTGTTGCCTGTTGCAGTCAGGTGTAAAAGAATACAAAATTCATTGGTAAATTGGTACAGTAATCCGGCTTATTATTGAAATGCATACAGAGATGCAGTAAATAATTTTGTTTTGCATACCATTCATGCAGTTTATTTCGTAACAATAGTGAATTGAAGTATTTAAGACATAGCAGCAGAATTAGGTTATCTGACCCATCAAGTCCACTCCACCATTTAATCATAGCTGATCCATTTCCCTCTCAGCTCTAGTCTCCTGCTTTTTCCCTGTATCCCTTCATGTCCTAATTAATGAAGAATCTATGAACCTCTGCTTTAAATATATTCAATGACTTGGCCTTCACAGCCACCTGTGGCAATGATTTACCACTCTCTGGCTTCAGAAATTCCTCCTCATCTCCATTCTAAATGGATAGTAATCTATTCTGGGGTTGTGTTCTCTGCTCCTGCACTCATGCACATCATCTCCACATCTACTCTATTGTGTCCTTCCATAGACTCTCTGCTTCCTCAACAGTACTTGCTCTATCACCTATCTTCATATCATCCACAAACACATCTATCCAGTTATCCAAATCATTCACATATAATGTAAAAAGAAGCTGCCCCAACACAGACCTCTGTGGGACATCATTAGTCACCGGCAGCCAACTAGAAAAGGATCCCTTTAAGCCCACTCTTCACTCTTGCCCATCAGCCAATGTTCTAACCATGCTAGCATCTTTCCTGTAATACCATGGTCTCTTAACTTGCTAAACAGCCTTATGTGTGGTACCTTGTCTAAGGCCTTCTGAAGATCCAAGTACAAAACATCCACTGATCTCCTTTATCCGTCCTGCTTGTTACTTCCTTGAAGAATTCCAACAGGTTTTTTCAGGCAAGTTTTTCCTGTTTATTTATTAATCATCCAATTGCCACGACATAGAGAAACAGATCACGTTAAAGTTATTTTAATTTCTGTACACCAGCCACTATGGCGTGCTTTAATAGCTGAAATGTATACAGATCCTGTGTCCAAGTTGTTGATAAGTTCCGAAAATGGGGCTTTACTTCATTTTAACCTGGGAGAGTCCAGTACCAGAGGGCATGGTTTGAGAATAAGGGGCAGATTATTTAGGACCGAGTTAAGGAAAAACTTCTTCTCCC
The DNA here is from genome assembly GCF_030144855.1 of Hypanus sabinus. Classification (NCBI taxonomy): domain Eukaryota; kingdom Metazoa; phylum Chordata; class Chondrichthyes; order Myliobatiformes; family Dasyatidae; genus Hypanus; species Hypanus sabinus. Next base: position 98,741,696 of record NC_082715.1, on the reverse strand, counting down.
AGAGAGTTGTGGGGGTCTGGAATGCACTGCCTCAGAAGGCAGTGGAGGCCAATTCTCTGGATGCTTTCAAGAAGGAGCTAGGTAGGTATCTTATGGATAAGGGAATCAAGGGATATGGGGACAAGGCAGGAACAGGGTATTGATAGTAGATGATCAGCCATGATCTCAGAATGGCAGTGCAGGCTCGAAGGGCCGAATGGTCTACTTCTGCACCTATTGTCTATTGTCTATTGTCTATTTAAGAAAAAACCCATTTTCATGGAGCAATATAAAATACATGAAAACATTTTGAACTATGATTAAAATAACACTGGGCCTATTTTTGGAAACAAATTTTAGCAAGCTTGCAAATCCTCTAACATTCATAATGAAAGACTATTCTCAATGACCAGAGCACAACTATCCAAATGGTGATGCCAGCAAGCTTGACTTCCACTTCGTCTTTCCACTTGACTGTTGTGATTTCAGCATATAGTGGATGCTTTGGCTGTACAATTCCATACGTTCTGCAGAGATTCCCAAAAAAGGGACACGGATTGTGAATCTTGAACCGGGGATAGGGTGGAGCATAATATCAGGACATAGGATCACTAGTTAAATCTAACTTGAGAAGGAATTTCTTCACTCAGAGGGACATGACTCTATTCCAGCATGTTGTGGAGGTTGATTATTAAGTACACTCAAGGTGCAGCTGCACCGATTTTGGGAATCAACGATCAGGTAAAATGTTCCGTAGATGAAATTCTTTATAATATAGTCCTTTCAACTCTTCTAAATTCTAGAGAGGACAGGCCCACTCTCCTAACACTGTTGACATTTCTCACCCCAGAATCAATCTAATTTCTAAACATACTTTACAAGGCTTTGCAAGTGTTTTCTGACTTGTTTATTGATGGATTAGGCCCATCTACCTTACCATCTACCTTATTCCATCATATTTGTATTCTTTTGTACTTTGAATAAAGCAAACTGTGTTATTTATCAAGACTACTTGATCTATTTAGTCAATTGATTCCTTTGGATATACTAGAGGACTTGAAGTGATTAAGTTAATGGAATAATTATCTGGGAAAGGTGTGCTAATGATCCAGAGAGCTGGCTTCAAATTACACCACATGGTAATGGTGCAATATAAATTTTAGAAAATAAAAAATGCTGTGACACAAATGGAATTGCGCTCATTGTGTTTGAAACAAAATTGTTGGTATACAGGTACACCAAATAATTTAGGCAGGCTATTTTTTTTAAAGATATTTCTAGGGAGGGTTGATGTAACTTTATAGAACATAAATAAAATTGATTGTAAGGGAACACTATAAAGAGAGAAAAGATGTAAAAAGGAGGTAAGCTAGCCAATAATATAAAAGAAGATAATAATTTTTTTTTCAAATAGACGGAGTAAAAGAAAGACAAGAATAGATAGTGGACCCATGGAAAATTAGGCTGGAAAGGTAGTAATGGGGAAAAAATAAATATCAGACGAACTTAATAAGTATTTTGTGTCAGTCTATTCACTGTGGAAGACACAAGAAATATGCCAGAAATTCAAGAGTGCCAGGGGGCAGAAGTGCATGCAGTTGCTATTTACTAAGGAAAAGGTGCTTAGGAAGCCGTAAAGTCTCAAGGTAGATACGTTACCAGATGGACTATACCCCATGGTTCTGAAAAGATAGCTGAAAAGATTTTGGAGCCATTAGTAATGATTTTTCAAGAATCATTAGATTCTGGAATAGCTCATGAGGACTAGAAAATTGCAAGTATCATTCCACTCTTTAATAACTAGAGAGGAACAGTAAATAAATTTTAGGATAGTTAGCCTGACCTCAGTGGTTGAGAAGATACTGAAGTCTGGTATAAAGGATGACGTTTTGAGGTACTTAGAGGAGGAAAAAAACATTGGCCAAATTCAGCATGGTTTCCTTAAGGGGAATTCTTGCCTGAAAAACCTATTGGAATTCTTTGAGTAAATAACTAGATCAATGAGAGTCAGTGGATGTTGTGTACTTGGATTTTTAGAAGGTCTTCGACAAAGTGCCACCCATGAGGTTGCTTAACAAGTTAAGAGCCCAGGGTATTATAAAAAAGATACTAGCACGGATTGAATATTGGCTGACTGGCAGGAGACAACATTCTGTAGAATGCCAGTGACCATTGATGTTCCATAGGGGTCAGTGTTGGGACCACTCTTTTCATGTTATATGTCAATGATTTGGATAACAGATTTGATGGCTTTGTGGCCAAGTTTGCTGAAGATACAAAGATAGGAATAGGGGCAGAAATTCTGTCTGAAACAGCGTATCCACAGGATGACTTGAGCAGATTAGAGGAACGAGCAAAGAAATGGCAGATGGAATATAGTGTAGGGAAGTGTATGGTCATGTACTTTGGTAGAAGGAATAAAGGAATGGACTATTTTCTAAATGGGGAGAAAATTCATAAACCAGATATGCAAGGGGATTTGGGAGTCCTTGTGCAAGATTCTCCAATTGTTATCTTACAGGTTGTGTCAGTGGCGAGGAAGGCAAATGTAGTGTTTGCATTCATTTTGAGAGAACAACTATAAAAAAACAAAAGAAGTGATGTTGAGGCTTTATAAAGCACTACCTACAAAATGCTGGAGGAACTCAGCTGGTCATGCAGTATCTGTGGAAATACATAAACAGTTGACTTTTTGGGCTGAGACCCTTCTTTGGGACTGGAAAGGACGGAGGAAGATGCCAGAATAAAAATGTAGGGGGAAGGCATTGTCAGACCACATTGGAACATTATGCCAGTCAGCATCTGTCAAAAACAGAACAGTCAATGTTTCCGATGAGACCCTTCAGCAAGACTGGAGAAAAAAAGATGAGGAGTAGAATCGAACAGCACCTTATCTTCTGTCTGAATAGCCAGTAAGGTATTGTTTGACTGTGCTCCTCATTTTTCTTTCAGGGAGAGGGTGACAGGGAGAATAAGGTTGAGAGTGATAATAAATCAGCCATGATGGAATGGCAGGGCAGACTTGATGGGCTGAATAGCCTATGTCTTATGGTCTTATGGTTTAATGAGAGGAACCCAGAGTACTGTAAGTGGCTTTGGTCTCTGCATTTCAGCAATGATGCATTCAAATTCAGTGCACTATGAACTGAATGTGTTTGGCTGATTCCTGGGTCCAACGGGACAATGTATGAGGAGAGGCTGAAAAGGCTGACCTAGTCCTAGTAAAGTTTCAGAAACCCAAACTTTTTGTTCTGAAACATATAATATTTGAGGATGATGGTTAGGGTGTGTTCTGAAATAATGGTTCCCCAAATGAGGATATCTGAAACTAGAGAATATAGTTCGAGAGAAAGGGCTTATTTAGGATAGGCATGAGTCAGAATCAGAATCAGGTTTATTATCACTGGTATGTGTCGTAAAATTTGTTAACTTAGCAGCAGCAGTTCAATGCAACAGAATGGCAGAGAAGAATCAAGGAGGTGAAAGACCCACTCCTTGTTATGTTTCTTATTTTCTTATGTGTTCCTTAAACTTCATCACTATACAGTATCTTAGTCATCATTTAGTTAGCAAGCTATTTCTATCCTTTACTGAAAAGTGATATATACTGAGAGGCAGTCTCCTACTTGGTGGTTTCCAGCAGAAATCAAAGAGTTTACCATTACAGTTGCATTTTTTTTAAACAAATCAAAGTATTGTAGTAATGTCATTACTATAACAATAAGATCTATTTTTATTAACTGTCACTGTGAGTCATTGAGACCCAGGCTAATTCTTCTGCCACATCACTCACTTCACTAAATGAAATATTTTAATACTGGGGAGAGGACGACGACTGGCATCTGTGTTCATAAGAGACAGAGGTTGCTTAAGTAGTTTAACAAAACAAAGCTATTATTGTCTTACAGCCTCATTATATGCAAAAATACAGAAATTTCTGTTCTAATGTTTTCATATACATTTATTTATTTCTTCAGATCTGGGTATTGCTGGCAAGAGCAACATTTATTGCCTGTTCCTAAATGCCTCGAGAAGGTGGCAGTGAAAAGCCATGTCTGATAACAACCATAATCCCTGTAGTGAAGATACACCCACGGTGCTGTACAGTCCAGAGTTCCACGATTTAGACTGTAAAGTGAAGAACAGGTCAGGCTGTTGAGGAATTTGAAGGAGAACCTACTGAACTACAGCAATGCTTCCATGCATCTCCTTCTCGCTGGTAGAATTTGTGGGTTTAGGAGATGCTGTCAGAAATTTTATGGCAAATAAACACAGTGTCTTTTTTAATAGACGATGTGCACTACAGCCATTGGTGAGAGAGAGTGAATGCTTAGAATGTTAGACGGCATGTCAATTAGATGTGCTGCTGCTTTGTCCCGGATAGTTAAAGACAGAGTCATATAGAGATACAGCCCGAATATAGGCCCTTTCATCCACCAAGCCCATGCCAGCTATCAAAAGCTCTTTTCACACTACTCCTCCCCTAACAAATGTTATTCTGTCCAAATTCCCATCCACTTTATCCTCCCTCTTCAGACCCTGACCTGGCCCCACAGGTTCTATTACTCAATCTTGTACATGTTGGGTGAAATCTACAGTAGTCATTTGAGCACCATCCTGCTGTGGAGGAAAATGGACTATACGGAGCAAGCCCATGCAATCAGAAGGAGAATGTGCAAACTCCACAAAGACAGGACTGGATGTCAATTTCAAATCCGAGTTTCTGGAGTTCTGCTAGCCGCTCCAAGTTTCCTGAAAGTGGCTAGCATTTTCCTCATTCCTTTGAGCGGAGGGTTTTCCATCATGTCTCTGGCTTGTAGCCAGTGGAAAGTCCTCGAAGAGTTGAGTCACTGGTCACAGGATACCCAGTCTCTGATCAGTCTCCATGCTCGACTTCACTAATGGAATAGGATCTTAGAATCAAATACTTGCACTGGGGAAAATAGGAGAGGAATTTAAACATTTTCATGTTAACAACTTTGGTGCTGTTTTTCAATAATTGCTATTCATGTCCAATATCTTTTTTGAAGACCTGATTTCAATAAAATAAATCTCTTAAGTCACCAAAATATTGTACATCTTCCCAGTGACCTGTTCAGTGAACATGAAGAAACTTGTCTCCTCTCAAGGGTCTGAACTAATATGTTCATCCACTGACCACACTGTTCCACCCAGCAGAAACAGCAGGTACATACGCTGCTGCTCATGCTGCTGTAAATTAGTTAGCTTTCTCTGTTGTAAGGGATGGCAAAACAAATACATCACAGTGAGACTAGGAGAACATTAACACAAGTTTTCAGCTCTGATATTTGGTATAAAGATTGACTACACCTCCAGAAAACACTTTCAGGATGAGAAGAGGCTACCATTGTTAAGAATTTTCTTGACATAAGGCCCAGAAGGATTGTTTCCTTGTTTGTTCAATGAATATGATAATTACTCTGGACCTCAATGATATAACCTGGAAGAGTGTGTGTGTGTGTGTGTGTGTGTGTGTGTGTGTGTGTGTGTGTGTGTGTGTGTGTGTGTGTGTGTGTGTGTGTGTGTGTGTGTGTGTGTGTGTGTGTGAGAGAGAGCGAGAAAGAAAGAAAGAAGTGGATGGCCAGACTACTGAGAAGGATACAGAGCAGAATCACTCCTGTATTTGCATAATGAACATTAGTTGCTTTGAGTGGTGACATTTCAGTGGGCATCAGCTTCAGTGGCCTACCTCTGATTACTCATAGAGTTGAAGAAGGCCGGATCCACAACAGTCATTTGATCCCAATTAGTAAGGCGTGAATCATCCTAAAACTCATCAATATGGAAACATTCCCCATGCTGAACTACTAAAAGAAACTGCTGGTGAGAGCAACATATAACGCAGACCTGTCTCTCGACAGCACACTGACAGGTAAAGGACACAGAGGGCTAGGTTTTACAGGCAGTAACCTGACAACGTAGTATTTAATAACCAGCCCATGTATCACTGAGAGAAACTCATGGCATTTTCCTAGGAGAGGCCTTATTTAGAATGCAGGACAGCATTCAGGCTATGACTGGGTTCTTGCCACGGCTGGTAGGAGAAAGTGCAGGGCTTATGCTGGAGTAGCAGTTAAACCCCTGTGTTTAAAGAGCCAGAGGCATGAGCACAGAAGGAAAATCTCTGAAATGGCAAAAGATCTCATATTAGAGCACTCCTTCACAGGAAATCTGAAAGTGATTCAATACCTTTGAAGAGCGGTTGCTATTATGTGGTTAGATAATAGAAAAATGGGGGACTATGTAGGAGGGAAGGGTTAGACTGATCTTAGAGTAAGTTATAAGATCAGTACAACATCGTGGGGAGCAGGAGCTTGTGTTATACTGTAATGTTTTATGTTATACAGTATGTTCTCTGTTTTTAATTATTTAGTCAATAACTTACATACATAAAATACATAAAGTACATGCAGTCTGGACTTCCTGAAGAAAAAAAAGATGCATTGAAAGGCTCAATGTAGTGGCTATCTGATGTACAGAGGAATCTCGAGATGCTGGTCTATAGCTCCCTGAAAATGGCACTATATGTAATTGAATAGTAAAGAAGATGCAGTGCATGATTGTTTCGTTAGTAGGGGCATTAGGTATAAAAGTTATCAGCTGTAAAAAATTGTTTATGTTGCAACTGTGAGAAATTGGTTAGACTACAGTTGTAATATTTATAGAACATAGGATCAGGCCCCTCAGTCCAGGGATCTGGAATGACCATAATATTAATTTGCTTGCACACAATTTGTATCCCTCCATTCCCCATCTGTTTTTCTGCCTGTCTGAATGTTGCTTAAATGTTGTGATTCTAAGTTGTATGAGGATTTTAAGTATTGTGTGCATTTATGGTTGCTGGATTACAGGTGGGATGTGGAGTCTTTGGAAAGTGTGTACAAGAGGTTCACCAGAATATTGTTTGAATTGGTCATAGGAAATAGACTTTTTGGTGGTGGAGGGAGGAGGGTATAGTTGGTTGGAAGCAGGTGCAGAAGAAATGTTTAAGAGGATTTGAGACAGTCTGTGGCTCACAAACCCAGAAATTAACCAAAACTGTACTATTGCAGCATGCTCTTAGATATGACCATAAGACCATAGGAGCAGAATTAAACATTTGGTTTATTGAATCTACTCTGCCTTTCCATTATCGCTGATCCATTCTCCCTCTTAGCCTCATTCTCCTGCCTCCTCCCTGTACCCCTTCATACTCAGACTAATCAAGAATCTATCAACTTCTGCTTTCAATATACCCAGTGATTTGTCAGCCAGAGCTACCTGTGGCAATGATTTCAACTCTGACTAAAGAATTTCCTCCCAATTTCCGTAACCAAGAGCTTGCTCAAGGTACAAACTGTGAAACTAGGAGGATAGGGGGACATATTTTCACCCTGTATAGTTTTTGACCTTCCACTGACCTATATTTACGATACTATAATGAGATAGCCTTTATGTTGAAGAGTAAATCAATTATTAACCATTGTAAAGAAAATGCAGCTCTGTTCCTGTTGGAAGAACTTAGAACAGTAAACAGTGGACCTCCTCTCTCTCTCCTCCCCACCATAACTCTCTTAACTTATTTTCATAGCTTGCACATTCATTCTCTTTCCACAGATGCAGTCTGACTTGTTGAACGCTTCTATCATTTTCTGTTTTTATTTCAGATTTTCTTGCATCTGCATTTTTTTTCATCTCATGCCTGGGGACTTGCTCCTTACACATGGAATTTCATGTTAATTTGTGGTTAGATGATTTCAACAATCATTGTGATAATGCTGGGGAATACTGAAGCTTACTTACTCCCACCTGAAATGTAGCTCCATTATGACAATGATAGTCCGCTGATGTTAACTTCCCAAGAAAAAGCCATTCTAAGCATAACATTAATGTAACTGTGAAAGATGTGTTGACCAATCAGAAGGTAATTCACAATTTTGAGGTTGCAATATTTAAAAAATTGTAACAAATCCTAACCAGACAGGAGTCAGAGAGAGAGCCAATCACTTTTTGCTGAAGCTGAAGAAAGAACATGAAATTCAGTTTTAGGTCAAAGAAGTAGCTGGAGCCATCAATGTTAACATCCAAAAGGGGTTTACTTTAAAAGTAAAGCCTCTCAACACAAGAGCACTGCAATCAAGAAATCATGAGATGGTCAGCCACAGAGATTAGACCTCCTCAAATTGTCAAACAGACACAAAGACAGAGTTATACATGGAGCTCATGATGCAACACAGAGAAGCAGACTACTCTACCCTGGTGTCTGTAGAGTAAGGAATTTTTGTCATTACTTGTGAAAGTTTCTTGTCAGGATCATTCTACATCTAGGAATAATTCAAATAATGGCCTATATAGCCAGAGGAGGATACTCATTCTTAGGTTCATATTCCTGATCATTAATTTTTCATTCGCTCCTTCATAGGACGCAAAATCAGAATGTAAGTATGTTGATACTGTCATAATAACATCACTGTCACATGGGCGGTGCTGACCGTAGCTAAGATTTGGGAGTTTCTTGCATTGTTTAAATTCTTGAGCCCTTGAATATTTTCTAAAGTGCCCATCATTATGGCTTAACCAGTATTCAAAGTTAATGTTTTTGGCCAAAGGACAAAATCTCCTGAATGATCCATTTCACACTTTGATTTAACCTAACCCAATGTAGATATTTGAAAACAGACACAGAAAAAGTGGAAACTCTTACCAGGTCAGACAACATGTCTGGAGTGGGAAACAGAGTTAACGTTTCATAATGATAACCTTCCATCTCATTGACCTTCAAAATATCTTGGGCGGCACAGAGGTTAACTTATTGCTATTGCAGGGTCAGTGACCCGGGTTCAATTCCCAGTGCTGCCTGTAAGGAGTTTGTGTATTCTCTCTGTGATGCCTGGGTTTCCTCCAAGTGCTCCCGTTTCCTCTCACAATCCGAAAATGTGCAGGCAGTAAGTTAATTAGTCACTTGGGTGTAATTGGACAGCGTGGCCTCATAGAGGTGGAAGGGTCTGTTACTATGTATTTTACTTAGTAAGATTATAACATTCTTAGCCAAAAACCTCCAGACTGTCTAGCCCACTTATCCATTGTATTCCCTTTGCACATTTTCAACAACCTTGAATTCTATTGCTTTCAAAAGTCTGGTTGATTCCTTCTTAATGAACACTAAGATTTCTTGTGCTAGTATCCATGCCAGCAATCTTTTCCATACACTTGCCACCCTTTTGTCAACAATAAAACTTAGTCTTTTTACTGGAGACATAAGAGACTGCAGACACTGGAATCTGGAGCAGCAAACAATTTGCTGCAGATCTTAGCTGGTCAACCAGCAGCTGCAGGAAGAAAGGAATTGTCAACATTTTGGGTTGATATCTTGCATTTGATTCTGATCAGTCTCTAAGTTCCTCCTGATGATTGGTTGTTGTTTTTTTTTTCCTCAGAACTTTTTACATTAACTTTGATTTGTTGATATGACTTCCTGGCAGGAAATCTCACTGAATTTGTCCATCCTTTCATGATTTCAACCACTTGCATCTTTAAATTTCTTCAAGAGACAGAAGGCACAGGATGGATTGTCTCTCCTGAAACTTCATGCCACTAAATGGTGGGATTGGCCTTGTAGGATTTACAAGTCCTTATTCTAACAAGTTATTATTAATTTTGAAAACTGAGTAAATAAAATTACATGCATTATTCCAAATGTGGTCTCACCAGAGTAAAGCACAGCTTTAAAATAATCACTGAGGATTATATACAAGAGAACATCTGCAGACGCTGGAAATCAAAGCAACACACACAAAATACTAGGGGAGCTCAGCAGGCCAGGTAGCATCTATGGTAAAGCATTCTGACAAAGGGTCTTGGCACAAAATGTCAACTGTTTACTCTTTTCCCTAGATGCTGTCTGGCCTACTGAGGATTATGCCAACCTACATGTCATGCATCTGAACATTGTGTTTACAATTTTAGTAACCTAGAAGCTTTGAACTGTTGACTTTAGCACTTAGTCCATTAGAACATTGAGCTTTTTACCATATTTTGACAGCCAAATTTATTTTTCCAATTAGCAAAGAATTCACGTCAAGCTCCTTCTATTATAATTCCCTTTGTAAGTGACCTTGCCACTGATTAGACGTTGATAGCCATTGTCACTGCTTCCACTTAGATATTCTACAGATTTTGATGCACTGTATACATACACATCCTTTACAAAAAGTCTTGTATTTACACATATAAACACAGCAAATAAACAGTAGCCTCCTCTGCAGTAAATTGCAGAGTGGCTGTTTCAAAGAACAAAGTAATTTTATTATCATAGTACATATACAACTCTGAGATTAATTTTCTTGCAGGCATACTCAATAGATCCAATAACTATAGAAGAATCAATGTAAAACCACACATCAGGGCAGACAACAAACTGTACAAATACAAAAAAGAATGAAAATAATAATAATAATAATAATAATAATAATAACAATAATAATAATTATTATTATTATTATTATTATTATTATTATTATTATTATTATTATTAAACAATCAATATCAAGAACATGAGGTGAAGAGTCCTTGAAAGTGAGTTCATAGTTTGAGGGAACAGTTCAGTGATGGGGCAAGTGAAGTTGAGTGAAGCTAACCCCTCTGGTTCAAGAGCCTGATGGTTGACGGGTAATAACTGTTCCTGACCCTGGTGGTGTGAACCCTGAGGCTCATGTAGCTTTTTCCGTTGGCAGCAGCAAGAAGAGAGCATGACCTAGGTGGTGGTTAGATATAAAATATAAGTGCTTAGATTACTCTTTTATGAAGTGAAAGCAAACACATATCCACATACTGTTGCATTGCTTTAGGACACAACATGTTTTCAAAGCAGCAGTATACTTTCTACATTGTAATTTGTGGCACAAATATAAAAAAAGTTTTTTTTTTATTGCTCTTATTTTTGGTGGAAACATCTGCAAATTGACAGTTTAGCTCCTTGGTTTTTCATTCATGTAGTAAACCTTTCAAAAACCAACCATGGTGTAGTGCTACAAGTCAGCTTACTGTCCTCTTTCACCATCAGTCTTCACAATTCCCATCACAACACATTCAGGAGCTATTTAAAACCCTGATTTAAATTGTTTGGCTTTTTTTTTGCTTCAATATAAGGGGCATTAATTAAAGATTCCGACGCCAAGCTCTGTCAGTCTCTTGACATATTTTCCAGCAGTTTCTTTACAAGTCTAGCCTATGTGACAGACATTTTAATTTACTTATTTTAATTATTCTCCCTCTTGCGTCGATGCATTGTGCTTTCTAATCAATCTCTCAGTGGAACTTCTTCAGACGAGAAACTAAGAGACAATTTGCAATGCATTTTTTCTCCAGGACATGTTCGGCATTTGTTTTAAAGCTCTGTTGCCATAGATAAGTAATAATGATTTTCAATCTCTACTCACGTAAGAAATGAAAGCTTTCCCCTTCTTGCAGAGAGGGAACGGAACATATGAATCTATTGTATGTTTTCTTGTACTATTGTGTGCTTTTTATTTACTGTTTTACTACCCACAGCTTAACTGGATGCTTAAATACTTTATTTTTTTGTGATCTCTTAATTAATTAAAGAGGTTGATGGCTATAGATGAACCGGACTAAACAGGCATCAGTCAGTCTTCAATGTGGATCTCCCATTGAATACAGGGAGTCCAGAAATAAATGGAGCCTGTTTAGCCTAACATAGCCTGATGTCATCTGACTGCCCATTGCACACTTTACATAGAATGTTTCCTGAAAGCCTGTGCATTATCACAATCCCTTTTGCAAGTGCTTATAATGAGCAGAGGAGAAAGGGCAAAAAAAAGAGTGTGTTTCATATTCCAGTGGACCAGGGAGCTCGAAATTATGGCAGCAGCAGGCTGAATATTGCTAACAATACAGGAGTTCTTTTACTCCAATTATTAAAGTATTATGACAGCCTTCAAAATATTACTCCTCCACTTAATGAAAGTTTATTTCATGACATCTCATAAATAATTAGGCATAAATCTGAAAACAGTTACGATTAAGAACTGTAAAAGATCTACTTTAACTCTGTAGCCTTTATAGACAGAATGATTAAAACTGAACTGTGCAGAAACCTGAATGCTGGAGGATTTTCCAGTATATTGAATATAAATTGTTTGGAGCCTGGAATTTCCGTTCAAAGAAAATTTATATTTGCTCTGCACATTATCTGGATCCTGAGAGTTAGTGAATAATATAATTGTTCAGCCAAGACATATATGTGGGCAGTCAAACAAGCTAGGAGTGAATGAAAAAAAACATGAGCATGGAAACTATGAATATACTGTGTAGTTCTACAGATACCATAAAATCACAACTGTGGACATTATGGAGAATCCCATTGTGAAATGTGCAGCAGAGGTAGCACGTTGGAATGTCTTTACTGTGAATTCAATATCTCAAAATCTATACACAGGTCAGAATAATTGCTGAAGGAGGCTTTTGGGTTCATTTTCCTCATCCTCCATTACCATTGTGAATGTTGAAATGCATTTATCATAATATTGTTAAATTTTGAGCAAATTAGCAGCTAATGTTTATAAAATTATCAGGTATACACAACAGGAGAAATAAGAAAAACAACTCCAGATCTAGTTAGATCACACAGCATTTGATAAAACCTTATAATTTTAAAAACATTTAACAACCCAAAAGCTGTATGAAAAGACAGAGTGTCTGATGAAGGGTTTTCAAGATGAAATGTAAGTGTTGTTTCTCTTCCTGCAGATATAGCCTGACCTGTTATTTCCATTATATTTTGATTTTATTTCAGATTTCCAGTATCTGAAGTTTTTTTTTGATTTGTACATTTCATAGAAACTTGACAGGAGAGGGTAGTTACTAACAGTTATGGGAAAAAAATCAGAAGAGATTCAGAGAATGACTGGGGATTGAGGTTTGCCTTTCATTGCTGATAATTCTTTCCCATCACCTTTGCAATTCCTCTCTCGATTCACTTGAAATAGTGTTTTAGCCCAGCAGGTAATAGATGCTCTGTTGGAATATTCGTTCTGCTCCATGGGCAACTTATTGAACTGATGGGCTTTTACTTGTGAAATGGAAAATGGTAGAGGATTTTGCAAGTTGCTCTACAAATGATACATCTAGGTGGAAGTCTTTTGGGCCAATATCTAGGGTTGACTCTTGGAATGATTTCCAGTTTTATGAGTTTCATTAGCTTGGATGTGATAGAGAGGGAGGAAAAAGTGATGGAGGGGATACACTGCAGATAAGGAAGAATGTTAAAACAGTACTCAGGAAAAAAAAACATACTGGAGGGTTTATCCACAGAAACACTCTGGGTAGAGCTCCAAAATAAAAAAGTGTCATTTCACTGATTTCATTGTCCAATACATCCCCCAATTAGCCTCCGACAGTAACAGATAAGTATTCAGATGATAGAAAACTGCAGAAACAATAGGGTTGTCATAATGCGGATTTTAACTTCCCCAGCTTTGATTTGAACTTATTTAAGAAGCTTAGATGAGGTATGATCTCTTGAGTGCATCCAACAGGGATCATAAAACAACATATGGAGAGTTGAACTTGAGAAGAAAGCATACGGGACCTTCATGGGAAATGATGGGATTTCTTCAGTGCATCCAACAGGGGACCTTGAAACAGTGTATGAAAAGTCTATCTGGAGAAGAAAACATGAAGGGCTTGTATGGGAAAGTAACCAGGCGAGCAGTTAGCATCTTCAAGCTCCTATACCTCTTCCCCAATAGTGCTAATGAGACAAGGGCATGCTTCAGGTTGTGAGGGTCTTAAATAATGAGTTGAAGGTTATAGTGCCTCTTGAAAAAGTCCTGGATTGTGAGGAGAGTTGTGCCCATGATGCTGTTTTACTTTGCAGCTGGTGAAACCCAATTGATCACCAGCAGATAGGTTGTGGTAAATCAATGGCTCATAATAGCACTTTTTCATCATGTTGCTAGATAATATGAATAGATTATTGGGACATTTTTTCAGTCAGACAAGTTGTAGGTTAGATGCCAGTTTGCAGATGTAGTAAAATAGCTTAAATATGCTCTACTCAGTCCTGGAACAGAAGTCCCCTTTTCTGCAGTAGAGATTTTGTTGAGGCTAATGCATACAGTGCTCTCACAAGACTCTCTTGAATTGAGTTGGAGCTATTTAATAAATCAAGAGACTCCTGGAGTCCCAAATGTGCCTGGACCATGCAATAAAGTTCTATAATTTCTCATGATTCATTTCAATTAAAGACAACAGAGAAATGTTTTGAAGTGGGGTATCTCCATGCAGTTGAATGAAGGGTGTTAATCACTGCTAATAAAATGATCATAGCTTGAAACCAGTCTTCCATTTTACACATAGAAGTTCAACAATTACCGCAAACAATTGGGCTACTCTATGTATCTCAAATGACCCATGGGTCTTTCTACCATTAACATTTATTGTTTTCAATAAAAGACATTATTGTTTTCCTTGACCCCAAACTCCTCCTTATTTAGAATATCACATAATGCCAAAGTGAAGACAAGAAAACTCTAACTCATAATCTCCAAATGAAGGAAGTCTAGGCATGAGACTGAAAGTATCAAATATATTCCTCATTTTTCACTGCTTTTTATGGAATGATATTTGTTTTATATTTGAATGAGTTACAGATATACAGGAGATGCTAATTTAGTCTCTTAGTCACCTCTAGGCCATTTAATCTCAGTCTTTCTTGAACTGACTGGGAGCTATTTAAGAAATCAAGAGACTCCTGGTTTCAGTGAGCTGTCTTAGAATAAGAGAGCAGACAATATCTGAATCCTATATCCTCACTGTCACATGTTGGCCTTTTCTGTGAATGCTGACTATTGCAGATGCTGGAAATCTGAAATCAAACTGGAAATTTTATCCAGTCATTCAGCATTGGTGGGGATGGAAAAGAGTTAAGGTTTCAAGGATGCATCTCTCATATGGAAGTTGCCAAACTTGCTGAATATTGTCCCTGTGTCTCTCTGCAGTGGAAACTGCCGGAGCTCAGACTTCATTCCGCCGTCTGTAAAACCTTTGCTCATTTGCTTATCAACTAAGAATTTCACTGAACTTAACAGTAGCCCATCTTCAACTCAAGATAATTTTCAAAGTATCAGAATTTCTTACTGCTTATATTCCTTCTCATTTACTGAGACGTTACACTTACCATCCCTTCTCAGCCCCCAAATCCTCACATTGAAAATTGTTGGTTGTATCGTTGTTCTCATCCATGGCCTCACTGTTCCCTGGAGCTATGATCTTCAAATACCACTAGACTCTAGTTCATCTCATTCTATGCCTTGTGCATCTTCCTTACATAAAATTAACTATTGACTAAAGCTGCTATATCCCACTTTCAGAGATATATTTCTTATGAATCATCACTTTCCCTTCCTTCTTGAAAACCAATATAAAACTTTTTTTCAAAGCCTCTATTTTGTTAAGAGGATAAAGAAATCCAGCATATCACTGTTGGCCGTTACCAATTTTTAATGACGCACCATAGAAAGAATCCTATTTGGATGCATCACGGCTTGATCCTGCCAGAGATTAAATCACAGAAATTTGTGGACACATCATGAAAACCAACCTCCTCTCCATGGACTCTGTCTAAACTTCTCACTAAGTTGGTAAAGCAGCCAACATAATCAAAGACCCGCGGCACCCCTGACATTCTTCTTAGAAACACAGAAAACCTACAGCACAATACAGGCCCTTCGGCCCACAAATCTGTGCCGAACATGGCCTTATCTTAGAAATTACTAGGCTTACCCATAGCCCTCTATTTTTCTAAGTTCTATGTTCTTATCTAGGAGTCTCTTAAAAGATCGCATTGCCAATCCACCACCGTCACCAGTAGCCCATTCTACGCACTCACCACTCTCTGTGTAAAAACTTACCCCTGACATCTCCTCTATACCTACTTCCAAGCACCTTAAAACTGTGCCCTCTCATGATAGCCAGTTCAGCTCTGAGAAAAAGCTTCTGACTATCCACACATTCAATGCTTCTTATACACCTTTATCAGGTCACCTCTCATCCTCTGTCACTCCAAGGAGAAAAGGCTGAGTTTACTTAACCTATTCTCATAAGGCATACTCCCCTATCCAGGCAACATCCTTGTAAATCTCTGCTGCACCCTTTCGATGGTTTCCACATCCTTCCTGTAGTGAGGTGACCAGACTGAGCACAGTACTCCAGGCGGAGTCTGACCAGGGTCCTATATAGCTGCAACATTACCTCTTGGCTCTTAAACTCAATCCTACGATTGATGAAGGCCAATGCACGGTACACCTTCTTAACCACAGAGTCAACCTGCACAGCAGTTTTGAGTGTCCTATGGAGTCGGAACCCAAGATCCTTCTGATCCTCCACACTGTCAAGAGTCTTATATTCTGTCATCATGTTTGACCTACCAAAATGAACCACCACACACTTATTTGGGTTGAATAACATCTACCACTTCCCAGCCCAGGTTTTCACCTGTTAATGTCCCACTGTAACCTTTAACAGCCCTCCACACTATCCACAACACCTCCGACCTTTGTGTCATCAGCAAATTTACCATCCCCCCACTCCCTCATCCAGGTCATTATAGAAATCATGAAGAGTAAGGGTCCCAGAACAGATCCCTGAGGCACACCACTGGTCACCGGCCTCCATGCAGAATATGACCTGTCTACAACCGCTCTTTGCTTTCTGTGGGAAAGCCAGTTCTGGATCCACAAAACAATGTCCCCTTGGATCCCATGCATCTTACTTTCTCAATAAGCCTTGCATGGGGTACCTTATCCAATGCCTTGCTGAAATCCATATACACTACTACTGCTCTACCTTCATCAATGTGTTTAATCACATCTGCAAAAAATTCAATCAGGCTCATAAGGCCTGACCTGCCTTTGACAAAGCCATGCTGACTATTCCTAATCATATTATGCCTCTCCAAATGCTCATAAATCCTGCCTCTCAGGATCTTCTCCATCATCTTACCAACCACTGAAGTAAGACTCATTGGTCTATAATTTTCTCTTGAATAAGGGAACAACATTTGCAACCCTCCAATCCTCTGGAACCTGTTCCGTCCCCATTGATGATGCAAAGATCATCACCAGAGGCTCAGCAGTCTCCTCCCTCACCTCCCACAGTAGCCTGGGGTATATCTTGTCCAGTCACAGTGACCTATCCAACTTGATGCTTTCCAAAAGCTCCAGAACATCCTCTTTCTTAATATCTACATGCTCAAGCTTTTCAGTCTACTGTAAGTCATCACTACCATTGCCAAGATCCTTTTCTGTAGTGAATTCTGAAGCAAGGTATTCATTAAGTACCTCTGCTATCTCCTCTGGTTCCATACACACTTTTCCACGATCACACTTGATTGGTCCTCTTCCCTCATGTCTTCTCCTCTTGTTCTTCACGTACTTATAGAATGCCTTGGGCTTCTCCTAAATCCTGTCCGCCAAGGCCTCCTCATGTCCCCTTCTGGCTCTCCTAATTTCATTCTTAAGCTCCTTCCTGCTAGCCTTATAATCTTTTAGATCTCTATTATTACCTAGTTTTTTGAACCTTTCGTAAGCTTTTCTTTTCTTCTCAACTAGATTTACAACAGCCTTTGTACACCACAATTCCTGTACCCTACCATCCTCTCCCTGTTTCATTGGAACATATTGAATCTGAATCTGTCTCTTTCTACTCTGTCTTATGCTCCTTGACACCCACTCTATAAAGCTGTCTCCTTTTGAACTCTTCTCGCTGTTCTAACTGGCTGACATTCACGCGCTTGTGCCATCATGCCCCGATCAAACCGCTGATGAATTAACACTTCTTCCCTCTCTTGCTTAGCAGGAGATACAAAGGTCTGAAAGCTCCTATTAACATGTTCAAGGACAGCTTCTAATAATACAATACTAAGATAGACTGTTGACCTCATAATCTACCATGTCATGGCCTTGCGTTTTGCTGTCTGCCTGCATTGCACTTTCTCTGTAACTGTCACATGATATTCTGCATTCTGTTAATGCTTTTCCCTTGTTATTGATGTACCAATGTGATGAAATGATCTCCATGATGACATATCAAGCAAAATAGTTTGCTGTACCTCAGTACATATGACAATAATAAGACAATTTGTCAATTTATTTACTAGTTTATAAAATTACCTCTTTGACAAAGTTACCACTAGTTCTTGAGCAAAATTCTCTTGCTATATGCTTCACATAACTAAGAATGCTTCCCCAATCAAAAGGCATCAAATCCTTGATGGATTTGCAGTGTGTGGGAAAAGGTAACACAGATACAGACTCTCATATAGTCGTTACTACACTTCTCGAAGGATTCAAGGGAGTATTGCCTTTATTTGGCTCTTTTCACATGGTTAGACCATTTCAGAGCACGTTACTCCCTATGAAGTCTGGAACTCTTTAATATGCAAGCACTCTCATATGCAACCTGGCTCTATGAATCTTTGAGCTGTCTTTTAATTGGCAGCACTTTGGCTTATGAGTCAGAGGGTTGTGGGTTTAAGTCCCTGAGCAGAGGCAATTTGCATGTAGAAAACTTTAATATAAATAAAGGATGATAAAGGCCATGTATTTTGTTTTTTTTTGATTTTGATTAAAGAGTAGTTTTTACTCACGCTAGGTATCACTTCCTGCTCTTTTTCATCACAGGGGATGAGATTTGCCTGAATGAATATTGAGGATGCTGGTTTATTGTCTCATCCAAGAAATGGGATCTCCATTAGACCAGCCCTCCCTGATAAATCACTGGAGTGCAGTTCAGAGTTCATACTTAAGCCTCTGTTCAAAACCCACAATCCTCTGACTCATAAACAAGAGTGCTCCCAACTAAGATACAGCTTAAAGCACCCTGGAGCCTTAAAGAGATATAGACTAGTAAAAAGCTGCTTTGGTCCTTTGAGTCCATACTGACCAAAATGATGAACGTTTATCTCCTTCCATAGATGCTGCTTAGCTTGCTGTTCCTCCAGCATTTTGTGTGTGTTCCGCTGTATTAATCCCACTTTTTAAAAATTTTCCCAACATTCTCTTCAGCACTCGTTAGGTTCTACCATTCACCTAAATACCAGGGGATACTTGGTGCTTGATTGATGCTGCCTTCTTGAGCATCATTTCCTGAAGATGTCATCAATCATGGGGAGGGTTGTGATCATGATGGAGCTGGCTGAGCCTACAATCATCTGCAGCCTCATTCAATATTGCACTTTGGAACCTTCATACCAGCCTGTGTTGTAACCAGTAGAATACCCTCCATCACACATCTATAGAAATCTGCAAGAGTTTTAGTGACATACTAAATCTCTTCAAACCCCTAATGAAGTGGTACCACTGATTTGTCTTCTTCATGACTGCATCAATGTGATGAGCCCAAGATAAATCTTTTGAGATATTGCTGCCCAGGAATGTGAATCTGCTTACCCTTTCTACTACTGTCCCTCAATGAGGACTGGTGCACGTTCTCCCAACTTCCTCTTCCTGAAATCCACAATCAGTTCCTTATCCTTGCTGATGTTGAATGGGAGGTTGTTGTTGCAAAACCATTCAACCAGGCTGATCTGTCTTACTCTTGTACTCCTCCTTGTCACCATCTGAGATTTTGCCAATAACAGTGGTGTCATCAGTGAATTTATTTGGCATTTGAGTTGTGCCCAGCCAAAAAGTCATGAGTGTAGATAAAACAGGAAAGTTGACTAAACATGCTTATTGCATGCAAAGTAGATCTGAAATTATTTTGTAATTTGCAGAATCATTACAGAACAGAAGGGGGGCATTTGGTCTTTTAGATCTTCCTCCAGTCTGTACCATTCTTCTGTTTTGTCCCCATTGCATTTTATCACCTTCACAACAGAGAAAAGAAGCCAGAAGCAGATCCAGTTGCCTTAACATCTTCCAAAGTGAAAATGTTTGAAACAACATTATGGAAAGACTCTTCAAAAAAATTCCAAGTAATCCTGGGAGCATATACACAGTTTTATGAAAGAAAAATTAAATGGACATCTTTCCATAATAGTATGTGCAGTGTATACATAGAATCATTGATATTTGCAGAAGGTATTTGATAAAATGTCCTATCAAAGTTCATTGCAGAAAATCACAGTTTATGGAAAGGGACACTGGTGTGGACAGAAGATTAATTGGAAACAGATTGTAAGCAGAGGAAGACACAGGAGACTGCACGTTTTGGAATCTGGAGCAACAATCTACTTGAATACATTGAGGTGGGGGGAGAAAGATCAAGACCTTGCGTCAGTAGGCATATTTGTAACTTTTACCAGGGGCCTCAACTTGTTCTAATTCATATAACTGACTTGGATGAAGGGAGTTCAAAGTTCAAAATAATTTTACTATCAAATTACACCTCTGTCATCATATACAACCCTGAGCTTAATTTACTTGCAGATATTCACAGCAAATACAAGAAACACAACTGAGTCAATGAAAAACCACACCTAACAGGACAGACAAATAATCAATGGGTAAAAGACAATAAACTGCAAATACAAAAAGAAAGAAAAGAGAAATGATGATAATAATAATAATAATAATAATAATAATAATAATAGTAACAATACAGTAATAAACACTACCTAGAACAGAAGGGGGAAGAGGAATAATGGACATTAAAAATCTACACAACAGTCAGATAAAACTTTGAAAGACATACTTTCAACTACAAATACAGGATTCAGCACTCCACACATGTATATATAATTCTGATAGTACACACCACTAAACTTAATAAAAGCACAACCCAGAAAAGTGAAGAAATTCTCACTATTGAAGAAAAAAGGTAAACCAATGGTCGAGCATGACCTTCCATGGAAGATATGCCCACAATCTGAGCAGAATAGATGTTGACAAGAAAGTGCAAGATTTGGAGACCTCTTTTCAGAAACAGGATTGCTTGTGGCAAAACAGGACCAGGTGGATAACACAAAAGGTTATCAAAAATACATAATAAAAGACCAACAAATTCAAGACATTAAATGTCGAAAAAGCTAAGAAAATAAACAGAAACAATCCAACACATTACAGGATCCCATGGCAGTTCAACACAATCTGATTACTTACACAGGCACAATCAAGTGGCAAATATCATTAATCAAAATCTTGCTTTAAAATACAAAACATAAAATAAATCATACCTTACTATAAATACAAGACTGATCCAGTTTTAGTCAGAATGTCACAAATAATATTATGACCAATCCATTATTACAGATAGGACAATCCATATTAACTGTCATGAGACAGATTAAACAAGCAAGAATAACTTATTTAATAGTAATAGCCATTCCAAACACATATAACTTACAGAAATCAATAGATGAAAGACACTAGAAATATGCTGAGTTAAAAGCGGAGATTGAAAGGCCTTGGAATATAAACAGGGTATACATTATCCCAATAGTAATGTCAAGAACTGTTATCATTCCAAAGTCACGACACAATTAGGGCTACACAGTAATATCTATATAAATCTTCAGAAAGCCACAATACTAACCACCAAAATAGTCCAAAATTTCCTAGCAATTTAGAAATGAATATGCTTGACTAGGCCTGTACTTCAGGTTTCATCAGCTTGAGCTGGGAAAAAATAAAAGATATAAAACTAAATAGCAATTAATATTGAGAACATGAGATGAGGAATCCTTGAAAGTGAGTCGATAAGTTGTGGAAACAGTTCAGTGATTGGATGAACGATGTTGAGTGAGGTTATCCCCCCGGGTTCAAGAGCATGATGGTTGAGGGGTAATAATTGTTCTTGAACCTGGTGGTGTGGGTACTAAGGCTGCAGGACCTTTTTCCAAATAAGAGCAGTGAGAAGTGAGAATAGCCTGTATAGTGGGAGTTCTTAATGATGGATGGTAATTTCCTGCGATAGCATTCCATATAGATATGGTCGATGGTGAGATGGAGTGGACCATATCTGCTACTTTTTGTAGGCTTTTTCATTCAAGAGCATTGGTGTTTCCATACCAGACTGCAATGCAACCAGTCAATATACTCTCCACCACCTTTCTATAGAAGTTTATCAAAATTTCAGATTACATATCAAATTTTCACAAACTTCTAAGAAAGCAAATGCACTCCCATCCTTTCTTCACAATGCTACTTAAAGATAGACTCAGGACATATCTTCTGAAATGATGACACAGAGCAATTTAAAGTTGCTGACCCTCCCGATCTCTGCTCCCCAAATGAGCACGGCTCATGAACCTTTAACTTCCTCCTTCTGAGGCCAACTTGTCTATAACAGTTTTTAAAAAGTCCATGACAACCGTGGTGTATTGATTTAGGTCCTCTGATAAGTCCATGAACACAGCCCAGTCCACCAACTCAAAGCATTCTCTAGGTGCTCCTCTGGCTCCTGAGACCACCAATTCGTTGTCCTTATCTCTGTAACCTTGCTCTTTAGCTCCCTTATCTCTGCAACTAAAGAGCAAGGTTCCAGAGATAAGGGAGACAAAGTGTAGAGGCCAAATTAGGTGATGTTTTATAAGTGAGTAGGGAAGTTTTTTCTAATCAAGAAAACCTTTTTTCTACATAGCTCTGTTCACCTTCCTTTCTATTGGAAATCTACTTGCATGCTGTCTTTCCCAATTCTGCCAATGGTGCACAGGTCCAAAATGTTACAAGTGTTTCTCTTCCCACAGATGTTGCCTGACTTGTAGAAATTTTCTCACATTTCCTACGTTTGTGAAGAAGACATAAGGAGGCTACAGGATATAATAGAATGATCTGGCAAGTGGAATATATTGTATCAAAAACTGTCAAAGGATAATATCATTTTTGGAGATGTCTTCACTTTGGAAGATGTTAAGGGAACTGGATCAGCCTTCTGTCTTCTGTCTCCTTCCCTTTTGAGAATCAGAAAATGGCATATGGACAAAACTGACAGTAGTTCAGTGAAGGCCTAAGTGCAGGAAGTGTCACACTGCAGGAGCCATTACTGTTAACCCAGCCTTAACTTCTCCTCCACCTCTCCAATGAAATTCAGGGCTGATTTCAGCTTTCTCTCTCCACCGTCTCCATTTTGATGGTCAAGTCTTACAGACAGGAGTTTAGAGATGGCCCGATTGCAGAAGGAGAGACACAGTTAATTGAGTTTGAGTAAGAACCGTACAAACAAAGGGAAAATAATAAAACACTAAGCTAACAGGGCCACTAACAAAAAGCTCTCAAACTAACTAAAAACTAACACCATAATTGCAGCTTGAAAGCAGTAACTTGGAATTAAATTAATACCTTTCCTTTAATAGCATCTGTCTAAATCACTAACATACTTCGATCAAGACTTGACAAGACAGAAGCAAAAGAAAAAGAGATAAACACTATTACAAAGAAATCCTAATTAGCTGGAATGTGTGCATGATTGCCGTCTTCTTTCAGCTACCCGCCTGCAAGAGCACCCAGGCTCCACGGATGCGTCCAAGGTGTGGCAAGTTAAGAACATAAGAATGTATGAAATAGGAGCAGGAGTGGGCCATTTGACCTGTTGAGCCTGCTCTGCCATTCAATAAGATCATGGCTGATCTGGCTATGGACTCATCTCCACCTACCTTCCTTTCCTCCATAAACCTTAATTCCCCTGCTATGCAAAAATCTATCCAACCTTGTCTTAAATTGTATTGCACAACCTTGTATTGCACAATTTGCTTTTCCATTCAATTTAGTATCATCAGCAAACTCAAATACATTACACTCGATCCCCGCTTCCAGATCGTTAATGTATATCCTGAACAGTTGCGTGCCCAGCACCTACCCCTGCGGCACACCACTCACCACTGATTGCCAACCAGCGGAACCCCCATGTATTCCATCTCTTTGCTTTCTCTTAGTTAACCTATCCTCTATCCATGCTAATACATCACCCTCAACTCTGTGCATTGTTATCTTATGGATATGTCTTTTAGGCCAAACACCAGCAGAATCAACAAGATGGAAGGAGAACTATCTTGTTGCCCTCTGGCACATTGGAGGGGTACTGTGAAAAGGTGAATCTTGCTGGTGCCAGAAGCCAACCATCCGGAGTCTTGATATCAATATTCTCTCTCAATTGTTGAGTGGGAACTCTGTATCTTTGAGCCCAAGAGATATCCATGAGGTTCTAGCAATCCTGGAGTCAATAAATGCCAGAAGCTCATGAGTCTGGGACCACCAAGACAGGGAAGCTGGGAGAAATACTCGATTAGAAGATGTTTACAGGGAGAATCAATCTATCAGAATTCTGCTTCTTGCTGGGTTTTACTGGGTTCTTGTGTCATAATGCTCGCAAGTATCCTTGGAATGTCATAGTAGAGGCAGCAACCTTTTCTCCTGTGCTGACCTTGTTCCTCCTGAGAGAGCTGCTGGCTGCCTCTTGCATGGGCTCCTCCATGGACTGTATACTGGGAGAAGAGGTGAAGACAGGCTGAGTAGGAGGCCCAGGGCATTCTTTCTGTGTGCCACTTCTCTTCTTGGTTGTCATTTCGAGTGGCCAGATTTAACAGGCTGGTGTGTTAATCATGTACTGTGATCTCATGCTGGACCTCTGTGCTCAGCCCATGCTGGAAAGCGGGGATGAGATCTCACATTCCACACCGTCTCAACTGCAAGAGTGCAGAACTTTACTGCATAGTCCTTCACTGTCCCTCCCTCTTGATGCAGGTCCACTGGGTAGCCTCCTGACCCAGCACTGGAAGGTCAAACACTCTCTCGGACTGGATTACAACCTCCTGGAAAGACTGGACTGCAGGGGAACCTTGTTTTCATAGGGTGCTGACCAGGCTGAGTGGGAATCTGTCTAAGAGATTCACTATGTAAGCTAGTCTATGAGCATCATCACTGAACTGACCAGGCTGGGACTGGGAAATCACCTTACACTGGGTAATAAAGTTTCTACAGTCATTGGGGTTACTGGCATGCCTGCCTGGTAGAGGAATGCTCGGTTTAAAGGAATTAGGACATTAGTGGATGAGGTTGATGAGACTGCGACAGAGGAGGATGGGACAGGTGCTGGCCCTGGCAGAGTGTGGTGAACTACATATACCTGTCTGGACACGCCCCCTGCTGACTGCTCCTGTGGCTCCTCCCACAGACCCCTGTAAAAAGGCGATCAAGGCCTGAGCCCAGCCTCTCAGTCTCCAGGATGTAGTATGGTGGTCACTCACTGCTTGTTCCTTCTTCCAGTCAATAAAAGCCGATATCTCACCTTACCTCTCAGAGTGAGTTATTGATGGTGCATCACAGAGAGCTGCTGAATTTTGGCTTTGAGAGCAATACTGGTTGCCACCAGATTCTGGCTGTCTGTCGTGAGGTGCTGAAGTGTCAATGTGCGTGCTGGCACATCTTCTTCCAGCTTGGACTGGGCTTGCTGTTTTAGGTGTAGTTATCACACTGAGGGAACCATTACTGTCAGCTCAACCTCCTCTGACTCTAACTTCTCCTCCATCTAACCCGTGAGATCAGGGCTGACTCGGTTGTTCTCTCTCTATGCAGCAGTGTCCCTAGTTGTGATTAAAACAGAGGAATTGCATAGAGTGGAGCTCTGCAGAAAGATCTGACGGATCAAGTGCCCTTCTTCTGTTCTGTAATGATTGCAAGAGTCATAAAATAATTCCATGCCATCATTAAATTTCTTACTTCCAGCTGATCAACCTCCTTGTCCATTCAAAAGATTCTCTGCTCAAAGGAACCATATCCCCTTCCATAGTCCCAGAGTTCAAGAGTACAAAAGACAGGCTCTTCAGCCCAACTTGTCCATGCCAACCCAATTTTCTATTTGAGCCAGTCTCATTTCCCTATGTTTGGCCTATATCCCTCCAAACACTTACGTTCTATGTATGTAACTAAATTTGTTTTTTAACATTGTACTTGTGCTCTCCTTTACCCCTTGCTCTGGCAACTTACTCCATACATCCACCACTTTGTGAAAAACTTACTGTTCAGGTCCTCTTTAGATCTTTCTCTTTCCCTTTAAACCAAAACCCTCTCATTTCCAACTCTCCTACATTTGGATAAACACTCTGACTATTGAATATGACTAATTCTGTTATCTTTACACCAAGTACCTTCTTGATTGACACATTTCCCTGTCTGACTGTTCTATGCCACTTTCTCATTCTCCCTCATACCATAAGTGAATTTTTTATTCCACATAGCTTGAACATAAAAGATAAATACACAATACACAGCACAATACAAACTCCTATGGCTCATGATGTTATGCCAATCTTTTAACCTACTCTAAGATCAATATAATCCATCCTTCCCCCAAAGTCTTCCTTTTTCCTTTCATCCAGGTGCCAAATGTGATGTGATCTCTCCCTTGATACAACCAATTGCCTCTATTGTTTTTTTCATATTTAAGTATTATTTGAGTAATCTTGTAAATATGTTGTTTAATTAAGTCTTCTTGTTCATTTAAGTAATTTGTGATGGGTTATATATGAAAATATGTGAATTACATACATCATCATACTATCCCATGAAGCTTGCTTAAAATGAACACAAGGTTAGGTCCGTATTTTGGACTCCCATGTCTTCTTTGGAAGTAGTTCAATGTTTTGAAGTTATAATACATAACAGCCTCTCTATTCAATCAAATCCACAATAACATTACATTTTCCTTTCTCCCTGATAATCAAAAAGGTCACTGCAGATATGTTGGACTGAAGGATTCGTTGTTGTACTGTGTGGTGCGGTGTTGCTGTACTAAATTTATACCTCTGCTCCTGACCCGTTCCTCTCTCCAATCACCCACTTCCATCTGTCTGGTTTCCTTATTCAGTCAGCTAATTATTCAGATCAACAAATTCCATTTTACATCTGGTCCTTGCCTCTGTATCAACCAATTTCCTTTTCAGTCTGACAATTTGCCTCTGCAGCAATAGATTTATCTGATGGTGTCGCCCATGCCTTTGGTGTGCCTCAAAGAAAATAAATCCACAAGGAAATTTTTTGAGAATTTACCACAGTCTGTTTACAGCTTGCCACTTTATTGCCCTATAAAAATAGAGATCGTGAGTCTTTCAAAGCATACAGCATACATCAGCTGCTTTAAAAGTAGAATGTGAATTTTTAGCAAAATTATGCTATTTGTTTAACTGCTTGCTTCACTTAGCAGCTGTTTACTAGTCTAAAAATGAAGATTGGAATATTTACTCCAAAAGACATGCTGTTAGAACGAGGCAGGCACTACCCAGTTCTGCTTCAGTGCAATCCTCATAGAGCATAGAAATGCAACAGTACAGCACAGAAATAGGCCCTTCGACACACATCTCTGTGCTGACACGATGCCAAATTACACTTAATCTCTTCTGCCTTCACGTGGACCATATCCTTCCATCCCCTGCATATTCAGGAGTCCCTTTAGAAGCCTCTGAAATTCCACTTATCTCTCAGCTGCTTCCGTTACCATCCCTGGCAACCCATTTCCTGGACCCAAGACACACCCATCCCTTTCAAACCTCCTCTCCTCACCTTAAATACATGTCCTTAAATGAATGAGCTGCTCATTGTAGAAATCAGGAGTCCATGAGCCAGTCCTCATTAGGGGTTTAGAGATGGAGAGGGCCAGAAACATTAAATTTCTAGGTATTATCATATCAGTGTCATGGGACCAGCAGTAAGTGTCATTTCAGAGAAGGCAGGACAGCAGCTCAACTTGTACTGGAGATACCTGATGATGTGGCCACCATATTTTAATAGTAAATTTGCTTTGAACTTTGAACAAAGAGGCCATTTGACCCATCTAGTCCATGCCCAACTGTTGATGTGCTTAGTCCCATCAACCAGCACCCAGACCATAGCCTTTCATACCTCTCCATGTACCTATCAATTTTTTCTTAAATGTTGAAATCAAACTCATATCCACCACTTCTGCTGGCAGCTTGTTTTGCACTCTCACCACCCTTTGTATGCATGTCGTGTTACTTTTACTCAGGGATGAAAGAGACCATGATTTATCTTTACAAATTGGGCTCAGATTACATCAACAGTATTCCAGTCATCATAATCAGAACAGAAAGGTGTCACAGCAGAGGAAAGTCAGCAAGGAGGGCCATGGCAAATGGCATCATGGAGAATGTTGAGGAGGATGCTTGAGGGAACATTCTGAGGAGAAGATGGTGTGGGAAAGGGAAATGATGGAGGGACATTGCGGATTGGTGCTTTAGAGTGCCCAATGAGGCAATGAGGGCAATGAAGGGAGGATCGGGACAGTGTAGAGCAGGAAGGAAAGTGGGGAGGGAAGGAACAGCATGATGGGATTGCAGTGATAAGGGGTGGGTGCGGAATTTGGTGGGGGGCATCATGAAGGAGAGTGGCAGATGGACAGGATAGAAGTAAAAGAATAGAAAGAAAAGAAGGGAGAAGAGTGGACAGTAGGACAGAAATCAGGAGGTATACAGCAGTGCAGATTGTGATAGGAAACATGGGGTGAGGTGACATCTTGATGTAGAAGGTGGGATAAAGTGAGGGAGAGAGAGTTGGGTGAGCTCAAAATGGAAGAATGACAGAAGAGTCATAGAGTCATAAAAACACAGAAGCATGTCCTTTGACCCATCTAGTCCATGCTCAACTATTAATCTGTCTAGTTCCATTGATCTGTAGCCAGACCATAGCCCTCCATTTCCTTCCCAGTCATGTACATCAAATTTCTCTTAAATGTTGAAATCGAACCCATATCCAGCACTTCCGCTGACGGATTGTTCCGCACTCTTACCACCATCTGAGTGGACAAGTTCCCCTTAAACATTTAATCTTTCAGATTTAATCTCTAGTTGTATTCTCACCCAACCTCAGAGGAAAAACATGCTTACATTTGCCCTGTATATAACTCCTATAATTTTGTATACTTCTGTCAAATCTCTCCTCATTCTCCTGTGCTCCAGGGAATAACATTCTAATTTATTCTAATTTATTCAACCTTTCTCTATGACTTAGGTTCTTAAGGCCTGGCAACATCTGTGTAAATTTTCTCTGCACTCTTTCAATCTTATTGGTATCTTTCCTGTAGGTAGTTGTCAAGAACTGCACACATACTCCAAGTTAGGGCTTCGCCAATGGTTAATACAATTTTGGCATAACATCACAACTCCTGTATTCTTGTTTACTCTCACCTTCACGTCAGCTTGAACCTGCCTGGCCTTTCTTCTTTAACCCCTCTCATTAAAAAGGCATTTTGCCCACAGCACTACTGATCACTGAATGTTTACTTTGTTTATCACACCAGTTTTTGTAAACTCCAGAGACTATTGTGCATGAAAATCCCAGTAAATCAGCAATTTCTCAGATACTCAAACCAACAATCTGGCACCAACAATCATTCCATGGTCAAAGTCACTTTGGTCATATTACTTCCCCAATCTAATGTTAGGTCTGAAGAACAACTGAATCTCTTGATCATGTCTGCGTGCTTTTATGCATTGAGTTGCTGCTCCATGACTGGTTGATTAGATATTTGCATTAACATACAGGTGTACAGTGGATGTACTGTATACTTAATATTAATTGGCCACTGAGTGTAGGTCAGAAACTCAGCACCTAGAGAGTTGGAGTCATCAATGGCGGCCCTCTTGCACCACCTTTAAGTATGAAAATGCAACACTTTGTGTGTTGCTGAATTTATTTACAACTACATCAATGTTGGATAAAAATTTGTTCAGTCAGAAGCTTGAAAATGCTCTGTGTAAGAAACAGTGCTTTGTCGTCTGACTCTGAGGTGTTGGAGGCATAGAACAATGTGTTCCCATTACAATGTAGCCCATTTATCAATAGAAAACTGGATCAAATTTCTGGGCATGTGCCTGATCCTTAAACAGATAGTGGTAGCACAGAAAGAAGCAAAACAGAAAGACTTTACCAACACCGTGATTACGAAGAAGAGCAGTGTTACTACAATAAGGATGTCAAGAAAACAAATGCACCCGCCTAACCTTGATGTGAATTGAAGACTCAAGACCCAAAATATTGACTGCCCATTTTTCTTAAAAAACACTTCCAGTTGGCTGAGTTCCTCCAGCATGTTGCTTATTGCACTTTACTGTGAATAATATTCTGCAGGATAGAAGGTCCATTCTGCATAAATGTCAGAAATTTTTTTTAAAAACTTGTGTTGTAGAAATGTTAGTGGTCCTACTTTGCTTATTGGAGTTCTACCTTGCATTTTTAATATATTTTATCATTCATTTTCCATTTCTTCATTTCTCTGTCACTTTTTTTCCAAAATTTCTAAAAGAAGTCAGCAATAAATTTTTGGCAATTGGGTAGCAGTGTGAATCCAATAAAGAGAAACGTGGAATAGTTACATAAAGCAAGTATAACGATATAGCAGAGACAATGGAAATGAAAGGGAAACCTGAGATCTTGGAAAGGAAGAGCGCTCATTGACAGTTGAAGGTGAGATTTCAAGGACTTCAGGTGATCAGTTCTAGTGTGAAAGAAAACATTTTTGAGATTTACATTTAAATAATACTACTTTATGTCTCCTTATGCTTCACACAGTAAAATCCTTTTTGATACGAGTGAAGACTAAATATTAATGATCTTCACAATACTGCTGTTTGAACTAGGAAAAAAATGGTCTTCTGAGAATTAGACTTGCTAACAGAAAGATACCATAAAAGTAAAATTAAATGCCTCAGCTTTGCCCACCTTCTAGTTTCCAATGTAAGTGGCAAATCAGATACTTACACTTTTGTCTTCATGTGCAGGAATCTGAAGATGATTGCTAAGCTGTCAAATTTTTCCAAATGTTGTCATTCTCAACAAGCTGGTAAAAAGCAATCATCCAATTTTACTGCAGCCTGGATCCATGTTTTAATAGAACAGAACCCTTCCGTCTGTAACAGCAAGAAACAATTCTGCAGCTAAGTGCTCACATTTTCAAACCTGAAAGAGCAATGAAAGGAGATTCAGTGACAGTCTTCAAAGAGGAATTGGCTACATTTTGATACTTTTATTTTATTTAGAGATATAGCTTGGCAACAGGCCGTCCCAACCCAATGAGCCTATGCTGCCTAGTTGCACCCATATAACAAAATAACTTACTAACCCGTAAATTTTTGGACTGTGGAAGGAAACCAGAGCACCTGGAGCAAAAACACAGGGTGGTGGGAAGGACATACAAACTCCTCACAGACAGAGGCAGGAAATGAATCCATGTCACTGGCACTTTAAAAGCATGATGCTAACTATTATGCTTCCATGCCACCCCTCTGAGATTAGGGAGGATGTGTAGGATATTTTTACAGAGGAGCAGGAATGACACTCTACCTCTTTTGTCCAGCACATTTCTATGCTACGTTGTAAATTGTAAATTCTACAGAGCTTACCCGGAGAATATCACCTTTCTCGGCTTTATTGCAGCTACGTGATGTTTAATAATATTGATGTAGGCACTTGCTACATCATTTGGCAACATTGACTGCATAAATTGCTTCCTTGGACTACCTTCTCCATTTCCTATATTATTCAATACCTTCAAACCTTTGGTTACAAACACGTGTTTATGTATTCAGAAACTTTCCAGCTTATTAGCATCTGAACGCTGAGTACCTTTGCAAAGAAATCTGTCAGTGTTCCTGTAAATTCCAACAAAGAAGGAAATGATTGCAAGGTAACTGAATCAACTCATCCTCTTGCCCACATATTTCCTTCATCATGTTTATGCTGGCCTTTAGCCGGCCCTCAAACCCAACTACTTCCTTGCCAGTGCAGATGCAGAGTTCCAAAGAGCAATAAGGAACAACTTTCTGCTTCTACTGAGGCTTTAGCAAGAACATTTAACCTTATTCCAGCTTTGCCACTCAGACAAGAGTGCAAAATGAGAATAGATGTTATTTACTCTCTAATTCAGATCTCGCTTTAAAACTTGAGGGATGAATTACCACTTCCCATCAAAGCACCAACCCTTTCTTTTTATTATTTCTAATACATTCAAAAATTTTTTGCACTGATTTATGATCTGAATCTCTTCCTTTCAGTCTATGCCATATGCTTCAATTCTTTAAGCAGCAGAGAGGCTAATTTGTTACCTCTGTGTCAAGTTGCATGTGCTTCAACCTTGAGGAAAATCAAGCTCACATCAGAATTATCCTGGCGATAAAGATCTAATATGCAATCAAATAGTACACATGACTCAGGTCAACCCGTTTCAAGCCTCTAGTAAAATTTTCTTTGAAATAATGTGACAGCAATATTATTAAGTTAATTATTAATGGATAATATTGGGTATTGTAAAATTATATATTAATGTAGGAATATTAAAATATATCAGGAAGGGGCACAGGGGAGAGGTGTCCTGGAGAAGGGGGAGGTATTAGGAATATGAACTCTTGTACATTGGGGCAATATAGAGTTTAGTACATGTATTGCTGGTTTTAGGAGCTGCACTGAATTCATATGATGATCTGTGTTATACACCATGGCATCTGTTATTTTACTGAAGCTACCATTAGCAATAAATTTGAGTTCAAAATCCTTCAATAATTGTGAAGTCATTAAACTCTCTCATGCACCAGGTGCTGATACAATTAATGTGAACACATTTAGAATAAACTTAACCCAATTTACTAGGCAAGAACCTCAAGGAATTAGGTCGAGCACTGCTTTGACCTAATACTCAATGTCATATCTCTTCTGACTTACTAGAAGTTAAAACTTGGTGAGGGGTAAAAGTACTATTACACTTGTCAGTTTCCTGATATCTGTTAGGTTAAAATTTCCCTCATTAACTAAAGACCTTATAGGAAATTACAAATTTAGTTGCAATGCAAACACCATTGCAAACTGGCAACCAACTTTGTACCCAAATGATTTGCATTGATCAATGAAAAAGAGACTAAGAGTTACAAGGTAATTTGGATCTGA
This sequence comes from Hypanus sabinus, assembly GCF_030144855.1. Lineage (NCBI taxonomy): Eukaryota > Metazoa > Chordata > Chondrichthyes > Myliobatiformes > Dasyatidae > Hypanus > Hypanus sabinus. The sequence goes on along the minus strand of NC_082715.1, from coordinate 98,708,811 downwards.
AGTTGGCTTGGTAATAAGAGGCAGAAGGCAATGATGGAGAGACACTTTGTGATTAGAAGCCTGTAACTAGCTGAACTCCACGGAGATTGGTGCTGGGACTCTTTGTATCTGCTATATGCATGAAAGAATTAGATGTAAATATGGGAGGTATAAATAGTAAGTTTGGGGAAGACATGAAACTTGATCACGTAGTTAATTGTGGGGGGTCGGTTTTAGGCTTGAGGCTGATAATTGATAAATTGGCAATATGATCAGAACAATGGTAGATAAACATCAGGTGATGTGCACTTGGGATACTTAATTAAGGATTGATATACAATATTGAATTATGTGGTCTCAGGAAGTACTGAGGAACAGAGGAACTTGGTGTACATGTCCAAATATTCTTAAAGGTGGTGGTGTAGAAAGCATTTTGGGATGCTGGCCTTCATTAGCCAGAACGTAGAATAGAGGTCATAGCACAACTTTTTAAAACTTCAGTGAGGCCAGTCATTGCATGACGTTCTGGTCACCACACTGCAGGAAGGAAGTGGAATACAGAGGAGTTTCATCAGGATGTTGCATGGACAGAATATTTTAATTATGAGGAGAAACTGGATAGTCTGAGTTTGTTTTGCTTGGAGCAGAGAAGACTGAAGAGGAGACTGATAGAGATGTCCAAAATTAAGTGGGGGTTTAATGAGAAATGTCTTAAACAGAAGGCATACGTATAAGATGAGAACTAAAGGGCATGAGGGGATGTGTAGAAAAATAACCACTACAAATTGGTTGCAACTTGGAACATGGTGCCTGAGAAGACAGTAGAGAAAGGTATTTGCACACACAAGTGAGGACATGAATAACGAAGCTTTGATGATGGATAATGATGTGTGAGTAAATGAGATAAATACAGATAGATATTGATGGTCAGCGGGAATATGGTAGACTCAAGAGACTATTTTTGTGTTGTATCACTCAATTACTCTAAAATAGGAAGCAGAATGAAAAACAATCTATTACTTTCACTGCTATTCGTTACTGACCATTACTCCCACTTTCCTTTTTGTCCTAACAATTAGTTTATTTAATTAAGAGCTCAGACCATTGATATTAAGGCTAAATTACTGACATAGTAGAAGTAAGATGAAGGTTAATAGTACTGAGAAAGGAGTTTAAATCCCACTATAAAAGCAATGAAATTGTATTTCAGTTAATTAAATAATATGGATTTTTAAAAAATAGATAGTTCCTCTTAGAACCAGTGACCATGAATTGCTTGTGTTGTTGTATTGGTCAGATGTTTCACCGGTGCCATCGAGAATGGAAATCTGCCAGTTGTGTATCCTTCCAGAGTTACATTGACTGGCAACATTGATCACATTGAATCAAAACTGCATGTGAAAATAAAAACAGGGATAAGTCTTGCAGACAAATTCAAACAAGTTTAGAACTTTGGCACGTTTCCATCCAACTGAGGAAGTACCATACCTGCTGACTCAAAATTGTACATTCTGCACTCATTCCCAGAGTTTACATAGTGGCAATGCTTTGCTTTCAAACTCTGTGCAAAAATTTTGAAAGAAAGAGAAACCAGCAAGTCATTGAGGTCGTTATGAATAGCCAGAAAACTCCCAAAGAAGGACACCTGTCCCTATGCAAGGAAGACTTTCCAAGTGAATTAGAAACTGAGCTAAACAATGTTGAGCTTGTTGTTGTTGATATATAAAGATTTGCCATCAGGGCTTATTCTCAAATCAGGGCAAGAGTCAGCACCAGGTATCTTCTATTTCAGTGTCACATTAACAGCAAATGTACACATTCATTGACAGAATAGCTAGGCATAAATTTGGAACACACCGGCATGATATGAAAAATTCATTGAGTTGCTATGAGTTTACATACTCACACACTGGACTGTATTATGTGGATATGGGAAAAGCATCATTTTTTAAATGTTTATAAGACATTGGAATGTTTGCTTGGGCACTGTGTGCTGTGGATGAAATGCTTCCAGTGTAAAAAAAAGGCATTCCTTAGGAAAGATCACAACAAGTGCTTTTTTAAAATCAAAAGGTGCATTTTCTTGGTTACACTGGAAGCGTTGTCCAATAGATTGAAAAACTGACAGAGTCTTTTTCTAATTAAGAATGTTTTAAATTAAGATATTCTAAAAATTATAAGTAAGGCAAGTTCATAGACATTGTAGCCAGCAGAAATTGTTTTTTTTTTATATATATAGAAAAGGGAACTGAAATATAACTACATCAGTGGGAAGCAAAACATTAGAGCATAAGACCATAAGAGATAACAGAAGATTTAGGCCATTCAGACTATTGAGTAAACTCTGCCACACTTTTCTTACTGACCTACTTTTCCTCTCAATCCTATTCTCTGGCCTTCTCTCCGTAACCTTTCACAACCTGACTAATCAAGAGCATATCAACCTCTTCCTTATGTGCACCCAATGGATGGCTCCATAGCAGCCTGTGGCAACAAATTCCACAAATCAGCCAATCTTCTATGATCACCGGCTCTTATATTGTTACACAGCCTCATGTGCGGTACCTTGTCAATGGACTTCTGAAAATCCAAATACTCAACATCCACCAATTCCCCTTTGTATATACTGCTTGCTATTTCCTCACAGAATTCCAGCAAATTAAGGGAACCATGCTAATTTTAGCCTATTTATCACATGACTCCAAGTACCGTAAGACCTCATCCATAACAATTGACATCAACATCTTCCAAGCCACTGAGGACAGGCTAACTGAACTATAATTTCCTTTCTTCTCCTTCCATCCCTTCTTGAAGAGTGGAGTGATATTTACAATTTTCTAATCCTCTGGAGCAAGGCCAGAATCCAGTGATTCTTGAAAGACATTACTAAAGACTCCACAATCTCCCCAGCTACCTTATTCAGAATTCTGGCGTGTAGTCCTCAGACCGTTTAGTTTCACAAGCACCTTCTCCCTAGTAATAGCAAGTGCACTCACTTTTGCTTCCTGACACCCTTGAACTTCGGGCATACTGCTCGTGTCTTCCACCATGAAGGTGGACACGAAATACTTATTTAGTTCACCCACCATTTCTTTGTGCCCCATTACTACCTCTCCAATGTCATTTTTCAACAGTATGCCTCTCTCTTACTGTTTATACAGGTATATATGAAAAAACTTTTGGTATCCTCTTTATATTATTGGCTTGTTTACCTCCATATTTCATCTTTTCCCTCCTTATGGCTTTTAGCTGCTTTCTGTTGGTTTTGAAAAGCTTCCCAATCCTCTAATTTCCCACTAGTTTTGCTTTACTATATGCCCTCTCTTCTGAATGTTGGCTTTGACTCCTGTTGTCAGCAACAGTTGTGCCATCCTGCCTTTAGAATACGTCTTCTTTGAGATGTATCTATCCTACGCCTTCTGAATTTCTCTCAGAAACTCCAGCCATTGCTATTTTGCCATCAACCCTACTAATGTCCCTTGCCAGCCAACTTTGGCCAGCTCCTCTCTCATGGCTGTATAATTCCATTACTTCATTGTAATACTGATACATCTGACTTCAGCTTCTCCCTCACAAATTGCAGGGTGAAGTCTATTATATTATGATCTCTCCCCTAAGTGTTCCTTTATCCTAATCAAATCTGGTTCATTATACAACACCCAATCCCCTAGTGGGACAAGCTGCTCTAAAAAAGAAATCTCATAGGTATTCCAGAAATTCTCTCTCTTGGGATCAAGCACCAACCTGCTTTTCCCAATCTTTCCTGTATATTGACATTCCCCATGACTATAGTAACATTGCTATTTTAACATTTTTCTATCTCCTGTTGTCATTTGTAGCCCACATCCTAGCTCATGTTCAGAGGCCTGGAGGTAACTCCCTTTAGGGTGATTTTACCTTTGCACTTTCTTAATTCTACCCGCAAGGATTCTACATGTTCCAATCCTATGTCACCACTTTCTAATAACTTGATTTCATTTTTTACCAACAGAGCCACCTAGCCTCCTATGAGTACCTGCCTGTCCTTTTCAATACAATGCATATCATTGGATGTTAAGCTCCTAACTCTGATTTTCTTTCACCCACAACTCGGTACTCCCACAGTGTCATACCTGCCAATCTGTATCCACACTACAGGATTATCTACTTTATTGAATGCATTCAAAAATGCCTTCAGTCCTCTATTTTCCACCCTTTTTGGTTTTGCCCGCATATCACACTCATCCCACTGAGTGCAGCTTTGCCATTCCGCACAGTCTTGTTTCACACTGTGTCAAGTTGTATACCAACTGCCCCATCCATAACCCAAGCACTCTGAATTTTCTACCCACCCCCTTACCAATTTAGATTAAACCTTCCCCAACAGTTCTAGCAAATCTACTCACAAGGATGTTGGCTCCCTTATGTTCAGTTGTGTCTCATCTCTTTTGTACAGGTCATTCCTTCCCAGAAGAGCTCCCAATTATCCAGAAATCTGAAATACTGGCCCCTGCCCCAGTTTCTCAGCCACATAATCATCTGATAGATCATCCTATTTCTACCCTCACACCTTACCCTTACCTGCATTTGGCACAGGCAGCAATCCAAAGGTTACTACCCTGTAAGTCCTGTTTTTCAGCTTTCTGCCTAACTGTCTAAATTCTCCCTTCAAGACCTCCTCCCTCTTCCTTCCTATTTCATTGGTACCATTATGTACCAAGACTTCCGTCTGTTTACCATCCCCCTTTAGAATGCCATGGACCCCACCTGAGACATTTCTGACCCTGGTATCTGGGAGGCGACATACCATCCAGATATCCCTTTCATGTCTACTCGTCTAACAATGGAATCCCCTATTCTTCCTCTTCCCTTCTGATCCATACCACCAGACTCAGTGCCAGAGACCCAGTTGTTGTGGCTCTTCCACATCTCCCCCCCCCCCCCCACCACCAAGTAGGGCTTAGGTCGTCCCTCTAGACAGTATCCAAAGTGGTATATCTATTATTAAGGGAATGGTCACAAGGGTATTCTGCACAGGCTGCCCTTTCTCCCTCTCCTGACTATCACCCTGGTATCCGCCTGCTGCATCTTAAGAGTGACTATTCCTCTGTAGCTCCTGTCTATCACCTCTTCATTTATTGTATGAGCCAAAGGTCATTAAGCTGCAGCTCCAGTTCCTTAACACATTATCTGAGGAGCTGCAGCTTGGTGCACCTGGTGCAGATGTAGTTATCCGAGAGGCTGGATGTCTCCCAGAATTCCCACATCCCAAACAAAGAACACAGCACAATCCCTGGAGCCATCCTCACTGCTCTAACTATGCACAAAGAGATGAAGAATGAAGAAGAAGCAACTTACCTGGCTCAAGCCTATTAAGTCCAAGCCTCCCACTCTAACACTGGTCCACTCACACAATGGCTGCTCTGCTTGTCCCCACCTTATTTTTAGTTACCCTTGCTAAAGAGCTGTGATTCGATTGGGCCACTGGAAAAAACAGAAAGTCCGTCGCTGTTCCTTTACAAATCTCTCACCCTGACTGCATCGAGCTTCCTCCCTTGATTCCCTTGTCCCTTCCTCGGGTCACCAGTAAAAGTTGAAAGCCCGAATGGTCCTTTTTAAATCTCTCGCCCCGACTTGTCTTGAGATGATTGGACTGCTGATAAAAAGAAAATGATGCAAGTGGACTGTTTTAATTACTGGGTTTTGAAACCCATCCATCATAGTTTAAGTATCATTTTCACATTTCTGGGTCACTGTTCCAAAAAGATAAAGAAGCAATATCTTTTCCAGTCCATAAATCTGCAAGTAATTCTCTCAGTCACTATAATTCTGTCACGGGCTGGTGATAAATTTGTGGTCTGCAACCTCTGCTTGGGAGCAGTTGCCAAGACAGTCCGGCCAAACTGGCATCCAACCAGCAACAGATCATGAGATTCCACTTGTTACAGCATTCTCACCAGTCAGGCAGTAAAATGTAAGCAATCTGCGGTAAGTCAAATGAATTTTCTCTGCTTGACTCCCCTTGCCTTCAGCAGAATAGGTAATAAAGCTCAGAGCATATTGCCTACGTCATATGCCACATTCACTGAATTCGCCTGGCATGATTGCCTGCGGAGTTAATGGCACCGGCCAGAACCTTGTACAAATTGATGCTTTGACGATTTCTGCCTCCAGATATTACTGACCAGCAGTCAAGAGACAGTAGCAAATGCTGGCAAATTCTTTCTGTCAAAGAGTAGGCCTCAAAAACCTGGATCTTTATCCTTATGTGCCAAGTAAAGGCACAAGTTAGGTTTCTAGTGAGCAGCTTCTTGAGCTACACACACAAAATGCTGGTGGAACACAGCAGGCCAGGCAGCATCTATAGGAGAAGCACTGTCGACGTCTCTGCCTGAAACTTAGACAATGCTTCTCCCTATTGATGCTGCCTGGCCTGCTGTGCTCCACCAGCATTTTGTGTGTGTTGCTTGAATTTCCAGCATCTGCAGATTTCCTCGTGTTTGAGCTTCTTGAGCTGTCCTTTCTATCTGCTCAATGAATCATTCAGTTTAGTCTTCTCTGATTCACTTCCTACATCATGCAAGATGTACATGCTTGGAATACTGAGAAGGAAGGAGATGAACTATATAAAGGGTAAGGTTACAGTGTGACAGATGAGTAGCTGATAGTGCATCTTGATGAATTGAGTGGGGCAGAGAGATAAGTGGAAGCAGTATAGGTATGGAGGGTATTTAGATCTCCCATTCAAGTCATTATGAAGAATAGAACTGAATATACGTATATAGAGAGGAAACATTCATGAACATTATTTAGATAAAACAATAGAAAGTAGTCTGGTTTCCTTCCACACCTTGTTTGAGAAAACCTAAAGTGCCAAGAACAATTGTCACCGAGGCTTTTGTGTTTACTAAATGGCAGCAGTCATCACTGGTTGTATCTTCACAGGCTAGTGATTCAGAAACATTTAGGGCCTGTGAAACTGCCTCTGTCATCAATAATGAATAGTACAAATGTCACTCAATAGTGACTGAGCCCCTTTATTACTCTCTTCGATGCCTGTTTTAGTCATGCTGTCAAACCTAAGAATTAACATTGGAATCAATAGCAATGCAATTTGGGACCAGAATGTTTCACTGCTGAATCAATACACATTGTGACAGTCCTATGCCAGAAAATAATGGATGCTAAAGAATACCAATATCACTGGAATGAGTCATTGCCCCATCACAAATTGAGTACATTGAAGAAACTTTGTGACCTAGTTTATCCCAAGAAAGTAAAAAGGAATCAAAAATAACATGGGGTTATTTACAAATTCACACAACCATACAACACAGAAAGAGGCCTTTTGGCCCAACTGGTCTATGCTGACCACAGTATCCTTCCTGCTAGTCCCAATTGCCCATAACCCTCAAATGTCTCTTAACTGTTGGAATTGTACTTGCCTTGAATACCAGGTACTCACTGCCCTCTATGTTAAGAAGCTGTCTCTCAGGTCACTTTTACATCTCTCCCTGTTTATCCTGTACCTCTTGTTTTGGAGTCCCTGCCCTAGGGAAGATATTTTGACTATCCAACCCCTAATGGTTTTATGGACTTTTATGAGCTCACCCCTCATTCTATTATGCTACAAAGGAATAAAGATCCATCACAGCCAACCTCTTCCTTTAATTCAGGCCCTCTAGTCCAGACGGCATCATTGTAAATCTTATCTTTCCCATAACAAGGGGACCAAAATGGTACAGAATATTTTATGTACAGTCTCACTAACGACCTACTGCATATAATTGCAACATAATGTCCCTTCTCCTAAATGGGATGTCCTATTTGATGAGATGCAGAGTATTAAATGCTTTCTTTTCCATTTGTCTACTTGTGTAGCCACTTTCAGCAAATTGTGTATTTATAATAGAGTGGTCCCTCTGTTCCATAGCCCTTTCAGTGTCCATCCTTGGTATGAATGTCCAAAATACATCACCTCACACTTATTTAAGTTGAAATCCATTTGCCATTCGTTAGTTCATCTCCCTAGCTGATCAAAATATCTTTGCAATTCATTGTAACCAGCTTCACTATCAACAAGACCCCCAGTTTAGTATGATCAGCAAACTTGCTAACTGCTGTATGCACATTCATACCTAAAGCATTTACATTGATGCTGAATAATAGAAGTACCAGCACTGAACTCTCTAATAGGAGTCACAGTCCTCAAATAGGAGAATCAACCACCACCTCCTGCTGCCTGCTTCCTATCATTGAGCCAATTCTGAATCCATCTCACTAGCTGCTTCTGAATCCCTTGTAACCTAAATTTCCAAATCAGCCTGCCATGTTGAACTTTGCCAGAGGTCTTACTAAAGTCTATAAACACATCCACTGCCAGACTATTATCTATCCTCTTACTTACCTCTTCATATAAGCCCAAAACTTTCACCTATGCACAAATCAATGCTAACTTCTCGCCTTAACCATCTAATGCTTAAGAGAATTTTGCATAAGCACATGGATAGTAGTGATATGGAGGGTTATGGTCCTGGTGCAGGTTGATGGGAGTAGGCAGTTTAGATGGTTTGGCATGGAATAGATGGACTGAAGGGCCTGTTTCTGTTCTGTACTTCTCAATGACTCTAAGTGTCAGTTCTTTCCTGTTTTGTGACCTCTCTTGGCTTGTTATTTTGCAATTTATTAGTAAAGTTATCACTCACTGCTAACTGCATATCAGTAACACGGCTGTTCTTTGTCTGGGTGAGGCTTTCTCTACATTTTCTGACAGGATGGCTGAACCAATGATAGACCCAGCCGAGTTTGCTTGCCTGAAGGAAGTCGCCTGCCAATGTGAGTACACAATCCAGAAGCAGCAAGAAAACATTGGCCATCTGCTCAGCACTCTCAACCAACTCTCTGTTTTGATACAGAGATTCCATGCCTGCTTTGAAATGGAGAACACAACTGCAGCTGTGAAGATCCCTGCTGCACCTGGTGACTCTGTGTTCTCTGTCTTGGAGGCTGATGTTAGGCACCCTTAAAGAGGGTGAACCCTCAAGAGGCGGAAGTCCCTGATGGAGTACATGATGAGCCTCTGAAAACTTGTGCCAACCACCAGGCAGGAGTATTCAAGGACACTTCCAACCTCTCACTGCTACAGGTGGAATTTCCCATTTGCTTAAAAAGACGACAATTATACCAGTGCCCAAGAAGAGTAGTGTGAGCTGCCTTAATGACTATCGCCCAGTAGCACTCACATCTACAGTGACGAAATGCTTTGAGAGATTGGTCATGGCTAGAATAAGCTCTTGCCTCAGCAAAGACCTGGACTCACTGCAATTTGCCTAACACTACAATAGGCCTATGCCAGACACAATCTTAATGTCTCTTCACAAGGCCTTAGATTACCTGAACAATACAAACATCTACGTCAGGATGCAATTTGTTGGCTATAGCTCAATGTTTAACACCTTCATTCCCACAATACTTCTTGATAAGCTACAAAAGCTGGGCCCAGCTGGGCCTCTGCAATTGGATCCTCAGCTTCCAAACTGAAAAACCATAATCTGTGTGGATTGGTGATAACATCTCCTCGCTGACGAGAAACACTGCTGCACCTCAGGAGTGTGGGCTTAGCCCATTGATCTACTCTCTCTATACCCATGACTGTGTGGATAGATAAAGCTCAAATACCACCTATAAATTTGCTGATGATACCACCATTGTTGGTCCAATCTCAGATGGAGGTGAGAGGGCGTACAGGAGTTAATATACCAGCTGGCTGAGTGGTGTCACAACAATAGCCTTGGACTCAATGTCAAAAAGACAAATGAGCTAGTTGTGGACTTCAGGAAGGGTAAAAGAATATGAACCAATCCTCAGATGTGGAGAGAGTGAGCAATTTGAAGTTCCTGTGTGTCAAGATCTCTGAAGTTCTAAACTGGTTGCAACATACTGATACAGCTATAAAGAAGGCAAGACAGCACCTATATTTCATTAAGAGTTTAAGGAAATTTGGTTTGTCAACTGAAACACTCAAAAACACTCAAAAAAGTTTATAGACATGCCATGGAGAGCATTCTGAAAGGTTGCATCACTTTCTGGTATGGAGGGCTACTGCAGACAATTGTAAAATTAGCTTCATCTTGGATACTAGCCTCCATAGTACCCAAGGCATCTCCAATGAGCAGTGTCTCAGAAAGACGACGTCCGTTATTAAGGACACTGATCACCCAGGACATGCCTTCTTCTCATTGTTACCGTCAGCAAGGAGATACAGATGCCTGGAGGCACACACTCAGTGAATCAGGAAAAGCTTCTTCTGCTCTGCCATACAATTCCTAAATGGACATTGAATCCGTGTACACTACCTTACTTTGTTTAATATATATTATTTCTGATTTTGCATGATTTTAATTGATTCAATACTGTAATTGATTTACTTATTTATGATGTTTTTCTTTCTCTATTATTATGTATTGCATTATATTGCTGCTGCTAAGTTAACAAATATCATGACACATGCCAGTGATAATAAACCTCTTTCTGATTCTGAAAACTACAGGGCTTTTGTGGCCTTCATGAGCTTCTACCACCATTTTAGCAGGATGTACATCCCAATTGCCACACCTCTCAGCTCCCTCATCAAATCACCTATCTCACAGATAACCTGGTGCTGCCACTACTATATTTTCAAAAAACTCAAGACACACTTCACCACTGCTCCCATTCTCCACCATCTGAACCCCTCCAGAATTTTAGTGGTAGAGGTGGATGCATGTGGCTTGAGCCCTGGAGCCATCCTCTCCAACTGAGGACCCAACAAGAAGACACACCCTTGTGCCATTTTTTCAGGCAATTTCAACTCTACACAGCGCTGTTATGTAGTAGGAGACAGGAAGCTACTTGCCACTAAATGGGCCTTGGAGGAATGAAGACATAAGCTGATGGGGAACACTGAACTCTTCCTGATCTGGACTGACCACAGAACCTTGTATCCATACAAATGACCTGCCAACACCAACCACGTCAGGCTTACCAGGCTCTCTTCTTGGACCAATTCAGCTTTATTTCCTACTGACCCAACTCCAAGAACACTAAGGTGGATGCCCTGTCATGACAGTTCAACCCAGCGGAGACTGAGGTTGACCCTCAGCCCATCATTTTGTCCCCACAGATCCTCATCCCATTTGCATGGGCTCTTGAGAACCATATCAGCCAGCTTCTACAGAACATACCTGCTACAGCCGACATGCAACTGCACGTATGTGCCAATGACCAATGATTGTGCACTCTGAGGCACTCCTCATCCCCCTCTGGTCATCCAGGCATGCAACAGACAGTGGATTTTCCACAACACCATTTCTGGTGACCTACCATAATCACATTTGTACCTCAGTTTATCTCTGCCTGCCCTCAATGTGCCCTGTCTAATTCTTCCAACCATAAGTGCTCTGGGCTCCTGCGACCCCTACCAATGCCCATGATCTCACATTGGAATGGACTTCATCACTGGTTTCCCACCTTGTGAAGGGGCTATCCTGATAGTGTGGACTAGTTCTCCAATGCAGCCCACTTCATTACCTTCCTCAAACTTCTGGCAGTCGCTGAGACAGCGAAACTGGTTCTCCAATATATAGCTCACCTCCACAGCTTCCCTTAGTAGTCTGAGTAGGACCGTGACCCACAATTCGTCTCCTGCTTCTGGTGAGCCTTCTGCTCCCTTCTCTGCACTTCAGCAAGTTTGTCCTCTGGCTATCATCCCCAGACCAATGGACACTGAAAAAGCCAATCAGCAAGTGAAGAATTTTCTGTGGTGCTTTGCCACCTCTAACTTCTCCACATGGAAAAAATACCTGCTCTGGGTTGAACTGTTCCACGATCTACACACCTCCTCAGCCGCAAGTATGTCGTTCTTTTAAGCGCTTCATGGCTACCAATCCCAGTGAAAGAGCCAATGGTAGAAGCCCCACCTGCTGGAACCCTGGTTTGCTAATGCTGGAATGCTTGGAAGAGGACATAGAGGGCCATCCTACCTGCCAACTGCACCTAATTCCCCCATCGGTGCCTGTGGACTGAGGACCATATCTGACCATCCACCCAACGTCTGCTTCTGTGCATGGACTCCAGCAAGCTCTCACCCCAGTCCATTGGTCCCTTTAAGATTGCCTACCACACCAACCCAATCACTTACCATCTCCAGCTGCCACCGTCCCTCTGCATCACACCTACCTTCCACGTCTCCTTCTCAAGCCCATTGCCCATGGACCACTCAACCCATCTGAGCCTGCACCTCCAGATCCAAGGATGGTGGAAGTTGTTCCAGTGAACATGCTTCACCGGTTGATAGATTCAAATTATCATGGATGGGACATGCAGTACCTAGTCAACTGTGAAGGTCATAGCCCAGAGGAGAGACCCTGGGTGCTTTCAAGTTACATCCTGTATTCACCACTCATCGGACCCATCCAGATCACCTTGGGCCATCAGGGACTGTGTCAGGCCTGCAGAGGCAGGCACTTCCCGATTTCCACCCAGTTAACAGGAGTCACCTGCTACTCATTTGTAAACCATCGGCAGCAGCCGATTTAAACCCAGCTCTCATCCACAATTCTTGTACAAACAAGCCAGCCTCAGCCAGTTGCTCTTAGCCATCAGTGAACTTGTTACCTTGTTATGCTCAGTATCTGTTCTCTATTGTCTTGTGTCCCCTCGTGGCTTGTTATTTTGAAATTTATTATCAAAGTTATTGCTCATTGCCAGATCCCCTCAGCTGCTTTGCGCTTGGATCAAGCTTCCTCGACACTTCCTGCCAATCTCACTTGCAAACTGTTCCTTTCCCTTAAAGTAGTTGTCTTGTTGACCAGGGCTAGGTCCTCCCTAATGCCTCAAAGTTGGCCCCTGTCCTTTTCAAAGCATTAACTTATGCATGTATTCTATCCTGTTCTATAACTATTTAAAACTAATAGAATTGTGGTCACCGGACCCAAAGTGCTCCCTAACTGCCACTTCAGTTACTTGTCCCAGCTTGTTCCCATGAGGAGATCCATATTGTGTTTACCCAAATAGGTCCCTCTATCTATTGAATGAGAGAAGTATCACGGGCACACCACACTAACTCTGCCTCATCCATTCCTTTTGTACTCTTAGTGGCCCATCTGATGATGCCAGGAAAATTGAAATCTCCCACTAGTACAATTCACACAACTGTATGCAATCTCTGCATATCTGCTCCACGAACTACTGGGGGCAGGTCTATAATGTAGCAGTACCAAAAGGACCATCCTTTTCTTGTTTTTAAGTTCTAAACAGATGGCTTCATTAGATGATCCCTTGAGAAAATCCTTATTAAGCAATGCTGTTACTGTATGTCCTCCCTTGTCAAAATAACACACCCTCTTTATTTCTGCCTCTTCCTCGGTAGAAGCTAAAGCATGGATGCACTGGATATTCTACTGCCTGTCCTGCCATACTCTCATGCATTTTTCTGTTATGAACGCAATTTTCCAGTCCCTGGAGTCAATTCATGCCCTCAATTCATCTGCCTTACTCACTCAGCTAAATGCATTGAAATTATAAACAGAAGAGATTCTGCAAATGCTGGAAGTCTGGATCAACAAAGCACTGGAGAATCTCAGCATGTCATGCAGCATCTGTGGAGAGAATGACCAGCCATTGTTTTGGGCTGAGACCATTCATCGGTACTGAATTAATGAGTTAATCCAGTCCTGACAAACATTTATACTTCATTAAGTATAGCATACCTCTGATGTGCTTAGTAAATAAAAGTCTTTCTTTCTGGGACCGCTTCATCGAGCACCTTCACTCCATACACTGAGAAAGGCAATATCACCAGGAGGCCACTCATTTCAATTAAATCTCATTCCCATGCTGATATGTCTTTCCATGGCCTCTTTTACCTCCACAATGAGATCACACTCAGGTTGGGGGAGTAACAGCTCATATTCTGTCTAGGTGACCTCCAACCTCATCTCAATATTCCTGGATTTCAGTGCTTTAAAAGGGATAGAGGGGGGGGGGAAGGGGAGGAGGGGTGGCATTACTGGTCAGGGATACTATTACAGCTGCAGAAAGGGTGGGTAATGTAGCAGGATCCTCTTTTGAGTCAGTATGGGTGGAAGTCAGGAACAGGAAGGGAGCAGTTACTCTACTGGGGGTATTCTATAGGCCCTCTGGTAGCAGCAGAGATACCGAGGAGCAGATTGGGAGGCAGATTTTGGAAAGGTGCAAAAATAACAGGGTTGTTATCATGGGTGACTTTAACTTCCCTAACATTGATTGGCACTTGATTAGTTCCAAGGGTTTAGATGGGGCAGAGTTTGTTAAGTGTGTCCAGGATGGATTCCTGTCACAGGATATTGACAGAACAACTAGGGGGAATGCCATACTAGATCTAGTATAGGTAACGAACTGGGTCAGATCACAGATCACCGCTCCCTGACCTTTGGCATTATCATGGAAAAGGATAGAATCAGAGAAGATAGGAAAATTTTTAATTGGGGAAGGGCAAATTATGAGGCTAGAAGACTAGAACTTGCGGGTGTGAATTGGGATGATGTTTTTGCAGGGAAATATACTATGGACATGTGGTCGATGTTTAAGGATCTCTTGCAGGATGTTAGGGATAAATTTGTCCCGGTGAGGAAGATAAGGAATGGTAGGGTGAAGGAACCATGGGTGACAAGTGAAGTGGAAAATTTAATCAGGTGGAAGAAGACAGCATACATGAGGTTTAGGAAGCAAGGATCAGATGGGTCTATTGAGGAATATAGGGTAACAAGCAAGGAGCTTAAGAAGGGGCTGAGGAGAGCAAGAAGGGGGCATGAGAAGGCCTTGGCAAGTAGGGTAAAGGAAAACGCCAAGGCATTCTTCAATTATGTGAAGAACAAAAGGATGACAGGAGTGAAGATAGGACCGATTAGAGATGAAAGTGGGAAGATGTGCCTGGAGGCTGTGGAAGTGAGTGAGGTTTTCAATGAATGCTTCTCTTCGGTATTCACCACTGAGAGCGAACTTGATGACAATGAGGACAACATGAGTGAGGTTGATGTTCTGGGGCATGTTGATATTAAGGGAGAGGAGGTGTTGGAGTTGTTAAAATACATCAGGATGGATAAGTCCCTGGGGCCTGATGGAATATTCCCCAGGCTGCTCCACGAGACAAAGGAAGAGATTGCTGAACCTCTGGCTAGGATCTTTATGTTCTCGTTGTCCATGGGAATGGTACTGGAGGATTGGAGGGAGGCGAATCTTGTCCCCTTGTTCAAACCAGGTAGTAGGGATAGTCCAGGTAATTATAGACCAGTGAGCCTTACGTCTGTGGTGGGAAATCTGTTGGAGGGATTCTTAGAGATAGGATCTATAGGCATTTAGAGAATCATGGTCTGATCAGGGACAGTCAGCATGGCTTTGTGAAGGGCAGATCGTGCCTAACAAGCCTAATAGAGTTCTTTGAGGAGGTGACCAGGCATATAGATGAGGGTAGCGCAGTAGATGTGACCTACATGGATTTTAGTAAGGCATGTGACAAGGTTCCACACGGTAGGCTTATTCAGAAAGTCAGAAGGCATGGGATCCAGGGAAGTTTAGCCAGGTGGATTCAGAATTGGCTTGCATGCAGAAGGCAGAGGGTCGTTGTGGAGGGAGTACATTCAGATTGGAGGGTTGTGACTAGTGGTGTCCCACAAGGATCTGTATTGCGACCTCTACTTATTACGATTTTTATTAACGACCTGGATGTGGGGGTAGAAGGGTGGGTTGGCAAGTTTGCAGATGACACAAAGATTGTAGAGAGACATTGGTAGGATGCAGAAGTGGGCTGAGAAGTGGCAGATGGAGTTCAACCCAGAGAAGTGTGAGGTGGTACACTTTGGAAGGACAAACTCCAAGGCAGAGTACAAAGTAAATGGCAGGATACTTGGTAGTGCGGAGGAGCAGAGAGATCTGGGGGTACATGTCCACAGATCCCTGAAAGTTGCCTCACAGGTAGATAGGGTTGTTAAGAAAGCTTATGGGGTGTTAGCTTTCATAAGTCGAGGGATGGAGTTTAAGAGACGCGATGTAATAATGCAGCTCTATAAAACTCTAGTTAGGCCACACTTGGAGTACTCTGTCCAGTTCTGGTCGCCTCAGTATAGGAAGGATGTGGAAGCATTGGAAAGGGTACAGAGGAGATTTAGGGAGTATGGATTATGATCAGAGATTAAGGGAGCTAGGGCTTTACTCTTTGGAGAGAAGGAGGATGAGAGGAGACATGATAGAAGTGTACAAGATATTAAGAGGAATAGACAGAGTGGACAGCCAGCGCCTCTTTCCCAGGGCACCACTGCTCAGTACAAGAGGACATGGCTTTAAGGTAAGGGGAGGGAAGTTCAAGGGGGATATTAGAGGAAGGTTTTTCACTCAGAGAGTGGTTGGTGTGTGGAATGCACTGCCTGAGTCAGTGGTGGAGGCAGATACACTAGTGAAGTTTAAGAGACTGCTAGACAGGTATATGGAGGAATTTAAGGTGGGGGATTATATGGGAGGCAGGGTTTGAGGATCAACACAACATTGAGGGCTGAAGGGCCTGTAATGTGCTGTACTATTCTATGTTCTAACCTGATGGTGTAAGCTTCAATTTTGCTAACTTCTGGCAATTTCTCCCTCTCCCCTTTCTCTCTCTTTCATTCCTCATTCTGGTTCCCATCTCACCCTTCTCTTCTCTTCTCTTCTCTTCTCTTCTCTTCTCTTCACTTGCCCATCATGTCCCTCTGGTGGCCCTCCTTCTTCCCTTTCTTTCATAGTGCACTGTCCACTCCTCTCAAATTCCTTCTTCTTCAGCCCCTCATCAAACACCTGACACTATCTGACTGCATCCCCCAACCTCACCCACTCTCTTTCCCTCTCATCTGCCTCTATATATCACCTGCCAGCTCGTACTCCTTCCACTCCCCCTAACTTCTTATTCTGACTTCTGCCCCCTTCCTTTCCAGTCCTGATGAAGCGTCTTGGTCCAAAGCTGCTGACTCCCCTCCTTAGGTGTTGCCTGACTTGCCACGTTCCTCCCGCATTTTGTGTGCGCTGCCAAAGTATTTACTTTCATGGTTTTTGTTTTTCAGTTCTTTCTTCTTCTTGATCTCACTTAAAATACTCATGTAAAGAGGGTTTCTTCTTTTTGTTAACTAGCAGGAATGCTAATTTACTGATAACGAGAATGGTATTCCTTTGTAAACCAAATGGGGATTAATTTTCTTTCTTCTGAGTCTGTAAGCTTTTGTTGACGGGCTTTTGGGCAGATCGGCGCGAGGGGGTCGAGAGAGAGGACGCAATGCTCTAAGCTGGGCGAGGATCGGACCCCAAAGGGGGGTCCGAGGCCGGAAGATTCTCCGAGGAGGGGGGGGTTGAAGCTAGATGTGCTTGGTTGACCACTCGGAGGGTCCTGAGCTGTTTGGAGAGTCGAGGAGTTCGGAGGGTCCTGAGCTGTTTGGAGAGTCGAGGAATTCGGAGGGTCCTGAGCTGCGAGTCGAGGAGTTCGGAGGGGATCGAATGGTGGCCAGAAGACTTCAGTAATTGAGCTCCAACGGTTGTGCACGAAGTGGTTTGGACTTTGATAAGTTTGGCGCCTTTTCTTTAATTTTCTCTTCATATATACTGTATCGTTATTAATCACTTAGTTATAGTAACCTTTATAAATTGTACTCATTTAATCGCATATGGTGTGCTGTCTGTTTTTGGGCGAGGCGGGGACATCACACAGCATCCACACCAGCTGATTACCCAGTTTGGCGGGGCTGAAGGCTGCTCCCCCTAGACGAAACGAGCTGAGCGAGCCTGAGGCGACCCAGGGAGTTACATTGTGGGGTGCTCGTCCGGGGTTGATTTCTGTGGAAGCTGTGTGATCACCCTCTTTAAATTGTGTCTGCGGCGAAGAGCTGGTGTGCCTTTGTGGGTGTGCGATTGCTGGTTATCGCGGTGTGTGTGTTGGGTGGGGTGGTTGCTTTTGGCTGACGAAATGGTGGTGGGACCATGGGTTGTCCGTACTGTTTGGAGATTGAGGAGTGACAGGTTGGGATGTTTCAGCAGTGGTGAGCTCCGCCCAGTTATTGGAATAATGTCCAACCCTAAAGGGGCGGAAGCGTGGGCGGAGCGGACCTCTCAGTTGCTGGGTGAGTGGCAGTGCTTGGCTGAGGAAAAGCGACAGGGACAGGTTGAAAGTTTGAGTAGGCGGGCTGGTGACTTTGTTAGAACTGTCGGGCGCAATTACCTCGAAGTGACCGCTGCCAGTTCTGGGAAAGTGTGGGAAAATGCGTGTGGTTCGACTGGAAGTCAAATGCCGCAGCTGGGGGGCTTATCATATCCGTGGCAGGAGATTGGTGGGAAGTTTTTAGGGTATCCTTTTTTGCCTAGGGGGGCAGATAAATTGCTTGTGGTGCCAAGGGGATCTGTCAAGGGGATCAGTTGTTCCGTTGATTCGAGAGGTGTCGGGAAACTTAGAGGAGGCCCAGTGGGGGAACGGCTTGGGGTCTCTGGGGGAGCACGTTCCCAGCAATGTACCAAGGAACTCCCGAAAGGAGCAGACCCTATTCCTGAAGGCTTAGAGGGGCCATGCGCACAGGTGTTGTTACGGATGGATGGAAGTCAAGTTAAAGCCATCCTCAGCACCGGGGCGCCGGTGAAGTTGCTGTACAGTTTGTTTCATAACCGTTATTGGAAGCATTTACCCTTGACAACATTGAGGACACTGGAGATTCGGGGTACCAGTGTCGGTGATTATCCAGACAACGGTTGTTGGTCAGTGAAAATGGAGTTCTTAGAGGCAAATGTGGAGGAGACTGAGGTTCATGAATCGTTAATGCTGATGTGTCCGGACCCTGTTGAGACGGGCAGCGTTTCTGTTCTAGAGAGAACCAATATCCTGCTGGTGCGCTTGGGAGCCTGCCCGGAGGAGGCGGGTGAGCGCTGTTTGGAGGCATTGTCGATGAACCCAGGGTTTCGAGCTGCTTGTGCGGACGTGTGTAGCAGCATTGGGCTGATAACGAATTCAAACAAGAGCCAGTGGTGGTACGGCCTGGGGGAAGTATCTGATGGTGAGACCCTCTTCGTGGACGCTGCGAAATACCACAAGGGAGGGGAGTTGACTGCTGAAGACACCTCGGAGAGAGAGAGGTTGCGGCGACTGGCCCCTACAGCCGTGGAAGATGTAGGCAGCGTGTGTATGGATTATATTGCGTTGAAGAGGCGCACTGTCAGTGACCAGAATATGGCCCTGAGGGCCAGAGAGGCGATGGCCTGTCTGAGTGGTGTGAAGTGGTTTAAGGTGCTGGATCTGAGGAGTGGATGTTGCCAGATCCCGATGAGTGGGGCCTACAAGGAGAAGACGGCCGTTATAAGTTCCCTAGGAGTCTTCGGGTCCGAAAAGATGCCACAGGGCATATCTGGAGCCCTTGCAACCTTCCTGCGGGGCAGGTGGAAGACCATAGGGGATGTGGAGGTGTTTGGAGTTTTGGTGTATGTGGATGATCTCCTGGTATTTGGATTTGCCTCAGGAGAATATGAAGTGAGGTCGTTGCAGGAGCAGCTGAGAACTACCGAGTTAAAGTGTTTTCGGGACACGTGCCAGGGCTGGCGAAGGTCGCAGCTCGTGAGAGACTGTCTCTACGGAATCAAGTTTGAAATGAAGACGGAGAGACTGGAGAAAGTGATCTGGAACCATTCGGAAGACTTACAAGTTGGAGAGAATGAAGAAAGTTGTCTGACTGAGGGTAATAGCAAACTGAGAACCCGGAGAGGGGAGTTTGCGGAGGTGAAGAAATTACAGATGAATCTCAGAAGAGAGAAGCGGAAACTTGAAGGGAACCTGAAGATGACCATCGACAGTTCAAATGAAGTGCAAAACCTGAAAGTTGATCTGGAAGAAGTCATGAGGAAGAAAAAGCTGGAGAGAAGTGCAGTGAATACTGAACAGGAGGCTGAAGAGACTGCGGGAGCAGTGCAGGCCACGTGTTTCCGTTTGGAGAAGATCAAACAGCAGCTACCGATCACAGGAATGAGGAAGAATACAGATTCGATGGATGATGTGCTGGATGTGTGGTACATGCTGCCTTTTGCTGACTTTCCCTCGATTGAGGAAGAGACCTTTGGCCCTTCTCCCATTGAGTCAGGTGTAGCGGGGAGGGTTAGCTGTGTGCAGTGTGAGGCATGAGTGAGAGGTTGAGAGAGGAGGTGGTAGTGGGCCCAAGGTATCCCCAGTTGTGTCCGAGCCTGAAGGGTTTAGGTGAGAGGGTACGGAGGTCTCAGAAGGGTTAGGGAACTCCCAGATAGTTGGCCTAAGTAGCGCCTGAAAAACAGGGCGTGAGGTTTACTGTGTGGGGAGGAGATGTCCCTGTTTGTGCTTGGGTTACGGTGTGTTGGCAGGAAAGGTGGCGAGTTATTTAGTAGTCATGAGGACATGACTTTTATTTGGTGGAGGGAGAGTGTAAAGAGGGTTTCTTCTTTTTGTTAACTAGCAGGAATGCTAATTTACTGATAACGAGAATGGTATTCCTTTGTAAACCAAATGGGGATTAATTTTCTTTCTTCTGAGTCTGTAAGCTTTTGTTGACGGGCTTTTGGGCAGATCGGCGCGAGGGGGTCGAGAGAGAGGACGCAATGCTCTAAGCTGGGCGAGGATCGGACCCCAAAGGGGGGTCCGAGGCCGGGAGATTCTCCGAGGAGGGGGGGGTTGAAGCTAGATGTGCTTGGTTGACCACTCGGAGGGTCCTGAGCTGTTTGGAGAGTCGAGGAGTTCGGAGGGTCCTGAGCTGTTTGGAGAGTCGAGGAATTCGGAGGGTCCTGAGCTGCGAGTCGAGGAGTTCGGAGGGGATCGAATGGTGGCCAGAAGACTTCAGTAATTGAGCTCCAACGGTTGTGCACGAAGTGGTTTGGACTTTGATAAGTTTGGCGCCTTTTCTTTAATTTTCTCTTCATATATACTGTATCGTTATTAATCACTTAGTTATAGTAACCTTTATAAATTGTACTCATTTAATCGCATATGGTGTGCTGTCTGTTTTTGGGCGAGGCGGGGACATCACACAGCATCCACACCAGCTGATTACCCAGTTTGGCGGGGCTGAAGGCTGCTCCCCCTAGACGAAACGAGCTGAGCGAGCCTGAGGCGACCCAGGGAGTTACACTCATAACCTGACCTGTGATGGTTAAATAAACATTACATCTTTGATTTTTGGAATATGCAATGTTATAGGATCAAATATATTTGCAGTCCCCTGAGACCACACTAGATAAAAATTAGTTCTAGCTTCTCTCCACTTTAGCCAACAGGCTGATACAAATTATTTTATGGGCTAATTTTGACATTTTACAGGTTAAGCACTAACCCTAAACCCAGCATGCCATGTAATCACAGCTGCTGAAAATCTGTTTCATCCCTTGGTAATGGCCACTCTTGGAAACACAGGGTCAAAAATAGTCCACAGGGACTAACTAAAGCTGTATATCAATCAACTTTGAGGAAATATTGTAATAGAGTGTAAAGAGCCTAGATATAGTTTTAGATTTTTATAATGGATAGCACTAGGGAATATCAAAACTACTAATATTTCCAAAGGATATCCGGCTATCAAATGAGTTTTCTGCAACCCTGGGTCACATGTATCAACAGCTGTTGCTAGGCTGGATTACACCCATGCACATGTTGGAAGTAGGTGGAAAGAAAGCAGAAGAAGTCTGTTTGCGTAAATATGGATGAAGACTGTGGATTAAGTTATAGGTCTTCTGCAGAGTTAACATCCATCTTGCATGGTAAAATCTCAAGCTGAATTTAACTGGGATGCATTGACATATCATCTACAGTAAATATAGATATAAATATAATATAAATATGTTAGATGTTATCCTTATTCTGTTGCTGAGAATTGCAACAACAAGAAATTGAAGTTATCAGTGCTTTTACATGATGACTTAGAAGTTACAGTGGATGACGATGAATTGGAGCACATCTAGACCAGTATACTTTAGCCCTGATTGGCTGAAGTTTCAGTTAAAAGGTATAAAAAAGACAAATAACTACTTAACTGCATAACTATCTATGAATTTAAATAAAACACAGAACAAATTTAAACACTACCAATACCTCTACAGTACTATAAAATTATGTATAATTTCCTAATAATTATCAGCAGAGGGATTCATCTTTCTATTGACAGGGAATGAACAAAATCACTGCAGACACTTAGTGCCTTCAAAATCACTGCCTTCATACAACGACTTAGCCAATTGCTCCCTCCAAATCTTTATTTCCATTGTAACATTCAAGATGGTTGTTGATACCTTCAAAATACTCGTAGTTCCTAACTTGGTGAACTAGTGAATTTGTTTCATTTTCACACCCGGCCATTTCTGGCATCTCTAAACCCGAATGCTTGAAACCACAGTGAGCAAAGCTGTTCTGAATTGTCTTACTGTTTGTTTCACACCAACTATCAGTGACAAGAATCACTGATTTTTGAATACAAACACTTGCAACTGACGGTATTTAAAAACTGACTGCTTTAAGCACATGTAGTGCCTAATGGCAACACAAGTGCACACAACTGATATTAGTTTGAAACTGTTTGGCAACGACCTCCTGTTCCAATTAAGTAGCATAGTGCTCCAATTAAATGAACGGAATACCAGCTATTTTGTTGATTTAGTTTTTATGCTTTATGAGCTTTCCCAAATAAATGACTGCCCCAATCTACTGATGGCCCAGTTAACTGGAATCCATAGAACTGTAGAACCATAGAATATTACAGCATGGTACAGGCCCTTCAGCCCTCCATGTTGTGCTGACCCATATAATCCTTTAAAAAAAGTACTAAACCCACACTACCCCATAACCCTCTATTTTTCTTTCATCCATGTGCCTGTACAAGAGAGTCTTAAATGCCCCTAATGATTTAGCCTCCACCACCATCCCTGGCAAGTCATTCCAGGCACTCACAACCCTCTGTGTAAAAAACTTACCCCTGATGTCTCCCCTAAACTTCCCTCCCTTAATTTTTTACATATGCCCTTTGGTATTTGCTATTGGTGCCCTGGGAAACAGGTACTGACTATCCACCCTGTCTATGCCTCTCATAATCTTGTAGACCTCTGTCAAGTTGCCTCTCATTCTCCTACGCTCCAAAGAGAAAAGTCCCAGCTCTGCTAACATTGCTTCATATGACTTGTTCTCCAAACCAGGCAACATCCTGGTAAATTTCCTCTGCACCCTCTCCATAGCTTCCACATCCTTCCTACAATGAGGTGACCAGAATTGAACACAATACTCTAAGTGCAGTCTCACCAGAGATTTGTAGAGTTGCACCATGATCACTCTACTCTTGAACTCAATCCCCCTGTTAATGAAGCCTAGCATCCCATAGGCCTTCTTAACTACCCTATCAACCTGCGCAGCGACCTTGAGGGATTTATGGATTTGAACCCCAATGTTCTTCTGTTCATCCACACTCTTAAGTAACTGACCATTAATCCTGTACTCAGTCTTCTGGTTTGTCCTTCCAAAATGCATCACCTCACACTTATCTGGATTGAACTCCATCTGCCATTTTTCTGCCCAACTATGCAGCCTGTCTATATCCTCTTGTAACCTTCAACAACCTGCAGCTCCATTCACAACTCCTCCAATCTTCGTGTCATCCACAAACTTACTCACCCATCCTTCTGTCTCTACATCCAGGTTATTTATAAAAATCACAAATAGCAGGGGTCCCAGGACAGATCCCTGCAGCACTCCACTAGTCACCGACCACCAGGCAGAATACTTTCCTTCCACAACTACCCTTTGCTTTCTTCCTTTAAGCCAATTTTTTATCGAAACAGCCAAGGTTCCACTTATCCCATGCCTCATGACTTTCTGGATGAGTCTCTCATGAGGGACCTTGTCAAAAGCCTTGCTAAAGTCCATGTAGACCACATCCACAGCCCTACCCTCATCAACTTCTTTTGTTACCTCTTCAAAAACCTCAATCAGGCTCGTGAGGCATGATCTTCCCTTCACAAAGCCTTGTTGACTTTCCATGCGTAGACTGTACTTCTCCAAATACTCGTAGATCCTATCCTTAAGAATCCTTTCCAGTAGTTTGTAGATCACCGACATAAGACTCACCGGTCTATAGTTCCCAGGTTTCTCCCTATTACCTTTTATAAACAAGGGAACTACATTTGCCATTCTCCAGTCCTCCGGCACTTTCCCTATAGCCAAAGAGGATTCAAAGATCATAGCTAAATCCATTGTACTTCACACAGCTCTGAAAAAAAAATGCTGCGTTGATGGAAATCAGTGTAGCGTAAGCAGTTAGTGTAACATGATTACAGTGACAGCTGTGAAATTAGGGTTCGATTCCTGATGCTGTCTGTCAGGAGTTTGTGTGTTCTCCCCATGACAGCATGGGTTACCTCAGGGTGCTCCAGTTTCCACCTATAGTATAAATACGTATGATTGTGGTTATTAATTGGTGTGCATGCTGTAGTCGTAACAGAAACTTGGGGACACTTGTAGGCTGTTCAACACAATCCTCTCTAATTTGATTTGATGTGACGCAAATGGCATATTTCGATGCATATAATAAAACTAATCTTTATCTTTATAACTTTGAGTAGAGCAACACTTCACCCATTATTAGGTGACTGAGTGCCCTTTGGGAAATTCAATTGAACGTTGACCTCATTATAGTGTTTACATTACCACAAGGAAGTTTTTTTCTATCACTACAAACACTCAAAGTCTATGTTTGATGTGACCTTTAACCTCAGTGATCCAAAAAAATAAATTGCCAATGTTTGACAGATCATCACATTGTATTTAGAGTTATTGGCAAATCCAAAATCACTCCCCTGTAAAACAGTTGCAAAACTTGTCATAAGATGTTTGAAAAGATATCAGTGTGGGTTAGACTGGATTTTTATTATGAAAGCAGAATCTGTGTGATTCCCAGATGGACAAGGTCAATTAAACACAGCCCCCTTCACTACTGCAAAAAAAATCTTTCTGGTGCACACTATGTGGGGCAGATCAGCCCATGCGAAGAAAATAGACCCGTTGCTTAACGAAGCCTGCCAAATAATCATGGGCACACTGCGCCCCACAACCACTAACATCATTTACTGACTTGCAGACATTGCTCCCCCAGAGATCTGAAGACACACTACGACAAAAATAGAAAAAGGTGAACAGAACTCAGATCCATGGCACCCACTACATCATCATGTGCCAGTTTCCAACCACCTAAAATCGAGGAAAAGCTTTGCTACAATGGAGGAACTACCACACGGAACATCCCCCCAAACATACAGGATTGACCTATGGCAACAAACAGAAGCCAGAACCCCACCAAACAATACAGCGCAAGACCCCACAGAAATGTTGCCAGCTTCTATTCCCTGCTCTGACATTTCACTTCTTCTCACCTACCTATTATTTCTCACTGGGTCCCTTTCTCCTTTTATCCACTCTCCTCTCCTATCAGTTTCTTTCTTTTCCAACCTGGCTTCAGCCAGCCCCTTTCCCCTTCCCTAGCTTTTTATTCTGGCATCTTCCCCCTTACCTCTTGGTCCTGAGGAAGGGACTAAGCTCGAAATGTCAACTGTTTTCTCTTTCCATTTGTTGCTGCCTGACGTGCTGAGTTCCTTCAGTGTTCTGTGTGAGTTGCTTTAGATTGCCCGCATCTGCAGATTTTCTCGTGCTTGCAAAGTACTGTAGTAATATAATCCTAATTAGGTCAATTATACACAGCTTAATCACACTTGTGTGGCAATTGCTGGCATTGCTGCATATTCCATCATCCCTCATTAGTTGCTGATACCATGCCTGAAACATGAATGTGCTTGCTGAATTTTAAATATACTCTAGCTAGACATTGAGTAATGCTTTACCCTTAAAAGTTCTGCTTTACCCTTAAAAGTTCACGACACTAGGCTGCAACTGTATGAAATGTTCTAGCTTTTGCCATGGCTGCTGCATTATTCAATGAACAATGGATTATAATTCCAAATGAGAAGATAGTTACTTCTGATCAGATTATTATCATAGACATATGCTGTGAAATGTGTTGTTTTGTGGCAGCAATACAGTGCAAAGACATAAAATTAGTATCAGTTACAAAAATAAATAAATAAACAAACAATGAGGTAGTTACATGGGTTCATGGACTGTTAAGAAATCTGATGGCGGGGGGAAGAAATTGTTGTAAAAGCATTGAGTGTCACAATCTTGATGATTGTAACAGGAAGAGGACATGTCATGGATGATGGAGTGTCATCAATGGAGCTGTAGTGGAGCATCGATCAAGCTTCAAATTCCTTGGTGTCCACATTTCCAGGGATCTCACCTGGTCTCTGAACTCCCCCATCCTAATCAAAAAGTGCCTTTATTTCCTGCCGAGCATCAAGAAAGCTCACCTCTGTCCTAGGATACTGACGGACTTTTACCACTGTATCATGCTCATCAATTGCATCTCAGTGTGGTATGGCAATTGTCCCGTATCAGACCGCAAAGCACTCCAGCGTGTGGTGAAAACTGCCCAGGGGATTATCAGCACCTAATTGCCCACCATTGAGAACATCTACCATAAACGCTGCCTGGACAGGGTGAAGAGCATCATCAAGGATGCATCTCACCCTAACATGGACTTTTCACTTACCTCCCATCCAGTAGGCACTACAGGAGCCTTCGCTCCTGCACCAGCAGGCACAGGAAGGGCTTCTTCCCTGAGGCTGTGACCCTGCTGAATCTCACATCACAGCGCTAAGCAGTATTGTACCCATATTGTACTTACTCAGTATTTTTACATTTTTGTGCTGTTTTATTTGTGTACTTTTTATTCACAGTTATTTTGAAAATAACACTATTCTTTGCATTTCTGGTTAGATGCTAACTGCATTTCATTGGCTTTGTATCTGTACTCGGCACAATGACAATAAAGTTGAATCTAATCTAATGCTGCCTTTTTGAGGCGCTGTGTCATTGAACATGCCATTGATAGCAAGGTGGGCTGTCCCCAAGATGGAAACGGCTGAGGCAACAGTGCGCTGCAGCCTCTTATGATCTTGTGCATCAGAAGGACTCTTACAAAATACATGGTTCTACCTGTATGTTATGAGATGCCAAGAAATAGAAGCATACTGACATGCCAAGCTGAAACATTAGGCATATATCGTCCCTTGTCAAGAATCTCCCCTCTATGAAGGAGATTGAAAGTGAGAGGATTAAGAGAAAACACTTAAAGTGAGAATTGATACTCATGCCGGAAGGCAATTGGAAAGTAGATCTAATTTTCTTCAGCTAAATGATAAATGGTCCTACTTCAGCTGAGATTTCATCAGTCATGCCCTAGTGTGGACTGTGACATGTTCAATTGGTGTGTTGGCTTAAAACGAACCCAGTTTTGAGGCTTGTGAGGAATGCCTCTTTGCTGAATGGATATAATTATTGGCTTGAAATGTTCCTCAGCGTTTCCTTCCCATTGATCAACAATGAAAAATGTTCACATTATCAACCAACTTTTGAACACGTGGAAGTTGCAGTCATTGAAGCAAGAAGCCACTCAGTGGCAAGTGCAGGAAACTAGTATCAAATTGCTCAGATAATGGGGTTGGGTAATTGAAGTGATACATCTACTCAGTACAGGTGGAACTTCACAGCAGGATTTAAAATGTCTGTGTGCATCACTTTGTCTCTCCCAGTTGATGACTGGTGTACGTTATCCATGTTTAGTATTGTAGTATGCAATAAGTCACTTGATTTATTTTTGTTTTGAAAAATATATCAAATGATTCTTTTATAAAAGAATATTTTTCTTTATGAGAGCCACAGGTCTGGTGGGGTCTAAAGGTAAGTGAGCTGCCCCACCACTAACTGGTGAGTGCCTCCAAGTAGCTGTTTGCATGTGACTGCACTTTGGTACTCCGCTTTGACAGGAGGGCTACACTAGAGAGAAGGGTGTGGAAGGGCATAGAATATTTATTGGTCATTCACTACAGCTGGAAGATTACAGTGTGTGATATTTATTCATAGCACTGGACATGGACTTCTGCGTGTGGAACTGCCCCAGTGCCATGGCTTTTCCACTTTAGAAACTCTCCTACACAGGTTTCCGGTCGTCATCGGACACTTTAGACAACCACCACAAATTTTTCTTTATTGAAGTTATTACTGATTTGCTTACATACTTAAACACAAAGAAGCTATTTAACTCATTGTGTCCATGCCAGCTGCTGAAAGAACAAACCTATCTAACCCATTCCCAATTTCCCTGTACTCCAATAGCTAATTTTCTCTCTCTCTCTTCCCCTCTTCCCCTCTCCTTCTCTCCCTCTTTCCCTCTCTCCTCCATCTCTATTCCTCTCTCCCTCTTAACTCTCCTTTGATTCTTTTGCCACTTACCTGCATCAAGTAGTTAATTTACCAGCACACCTTTGGGAATTCAGTTCTGCACAGGAAGAATTTGAAAACGATGCTGACAGTACCCAAAGTCAGGATCAAGCCAGAGCTATTGGGCCCCTCAGGATGCAGCATTAACTGTTGTGTTGTTGCATCATTTTAAGGAGTCTGGGAGTCCCTTATATTCTCTGTGGCCAATGGCTGCCTCTTTCATTCAGCTTGGAGATGAGACTTGCCCTGGTGGCTACCATTATCTTCCTACTTCTCCTAACCTTCAGACCTTCTTCAAGCACCACCTGATGTCTTTAATTTTCAAAGTTGAATTCATGGAATGATTACAATGATGATTCTATTCTTATCTGTTTGAGGTTCCCCAGATCAAGAACAAAATCTCATTTGTGGAAGACCAATGGCATTTTCTTCCACATTCCTGGTTCTGACATGGCTCATACTTTGTCTGCTCAGTCTCTGTAGTTGGTGAACATACCAGCATGAGTGCCATGGAAGTGGAGGGCCACCCTTATTCCCCAAGATCTATCCCTCTGAGCAGTGCTGGTCACAGTCAGCTTCCAGCAAGCTGGAGTTAGCCAAGATGAAGTAATTACTTGTGTTTTGGAACATATCAAGAGAAACTTATTTATGATCCACATCAATCCAACAAATTAAATGAGTATAAACTTTTTGAAGTTTGTTAAAAGTTTGTTGGGTTGTTGACAGGAGCCATTATTGGCACCAGTACACTTATAGGAAGCCTGCAAAGCTGCAATAGTCCAGTGGTTGCATTGCCATCTTTTCCACACTGACGTCAAAAGAGATGAAAGAGCTTTCTCCGTGAATACAGGACTCAAGTGGCCTTTCCGATGCTATGGACAAGTTGTGAGAAGTGGCAGAGGTCCACTGTGGCCAGGTAGAAGAGTCCAGTGACAAGGAGGACCTTAACCTCAATAGACAGAGCAAATCAGGCTTGAGAACATGACAAAAAGTCTTCTCACAAATTTGGTATCTCAGTACTGCCAGCCTTGGATGGCCATTATGAGAGAATGCACAGTGCATCAGGGAAGCCTATTTAGAGTACAATTGTCCCTTGGACTAGGCACTTTATAAATGGCTGTGTCAGTGCTTTTTACCCCATGTCCCCAACCCACTCTCAGTATTGAGCCTTTGCTATAAGTGATAACACCACTGAGACAATGGGACTCAACACCTCTCTCTGAAACTGGATCTCGGACTTCTTGACAGAAAGACTACAGTCAGTCAGTGTTGGCAGCAAGATCTCTACCTCCATCGTGTTGAGCACTGGCTCCCAGAAAGGCTGAGTGTTTAGCCTGATGTTCACGTTATTGATGCATGAACGTACTGCTCGATCCAGCTCACAATGAATCATCAACTTCACTGATGACACAACAGTGATCAGCCTCATCAACAATGATGATGAGACAGCGTACAGAAAGGACGTAGAGTGGCACTGTTGAGTGTCCTGGCCAGTTGTATGCAGGGCCCTTAGTATTGTCAAGGATTCCACCCATCTGTCCCACAAGTTCTTTGACCTCTTACCATCAAGCAGGATTGTCATAAGGGGGGTGTTGAGAAGACACAGACACTGAAGTGCTGGGAACTGGACTGGACTAGAGTTAGGGACAGGATTGGACACAAACTAGGAGCTGGGACACAAACATAGACTTGGACTAGGAAAGAGGAACCAGGACAAAGAACTGGGAACTAGGAACCTGGGTTTGGACTACGAGCCAGAAAATGGATGAGTCCCAGAACCTGGGTCTTCACTCAGGCTTGGACCCCGGAACTAGGTGAGGCTTGGGCTCTTCAAGGCTTTCCTGGGCAGGACGAGGAACTCCTTCTTAGAGCACAGGGCCAAGTCCCTTCCTAAGACACAGGGCCGTGCCCCTTCCTTGAACCTTCACGGATAAGGATTTTCCCCAAAGAGAATAAAGAAAAATAAATAAATAAAAGTAAATTAAATCATGTGAAACTATTGAATAAAGGGTCGCCAGACTTGTTCAAAATTAAAGGATATATCAAATGTCTGGCTTCTAATTTTCTCCAAGCTTAGACATGACATAATGGAGGAGAGCCAATAAAAAACAGTAGGTGGATTAGATTCTTTCCAGTGTAGCAAAATAGTTCTCCTAGCCAGTAAAGTGGAAAAAGCTATCACATGTTGGGCGGAAGTAGACACTTTGCTTGCTTCCTCTGGAATAATCCCAAAAATTGCTGTAAGTGGATTAGGTTGAACATCCACATCAAAACTTTAGATAATATTCCAAACACATCCCTCCAAAAATTGTTTAAACTTACACATGACCAAAACATATGAGAGAGTAGCCATTTCTGCGTTACATCTGTCACAAATAGGGCTTATATTAGAAAAAATATGCGCCAATTTATCTTTGGATCTATGGGCCCTGTGTACTATCTGAAGCTGAATTAAGATATGGCGTGCGCAGATAGATGAATTATCGACTAAATAATAAATTTTACTCCATTGGTTATCTGAAAGTGAATGGTGAAGTTCTACTTCCCAGGTGCATTGAACCCGATCATTAAGCGACATGCAAACATTCATTAACAGATTCCTCAGACAAAGGAAATGACTACTTAGGGCTCCACTCTTCACCAGCCAGCCTAGGTCCCTGTGACACCCAGGACACTGCTCCTTTTTTCCCTAAACACATTCAAATGGATACAATGCTTGAAGGTGATTAACTTTCATCAGAACTCCATTTTTTATGAAAGGTCGTGAACCTGAAACATTATCTCAGCTTTGCTCTCCACAGATGCTGGCTGACCTGCTGAGTGTTTCCAGAATTTTCTGCTTTTACTTCTTACGGTAAATGCAGATGCAAGGTTCATCTCCAAATAGAAGTATCTTTTTTATTTAATTCACATGGGGTCTGGAGATGCAGTAGTGTTGATAAAACAGCCCTGTCCCATCCATGTGCACTTATCTTCTTGTAGTGGTCAACAAGTCTGCAATGTTTGTTAGCTAGGCTGATGACCAACACCAAACCTTTCAACCCTTACAAGGACAGGAAAACATAGAAGGATGAGTGCAGATTAAAACAGTGAAGAAGTTAATGCCATCTTTAGCATTCAACACTTTATTTTACATGTGAGTCACTTATATCAGTTGCAGCTGCAATTACCTGAGCCACATTAAAGGAAAGGTTGCTGTCCCCCATGGAGATATAAACCATGTTCTTAATGAAACAATAAAAAAGCTAATCATTCATCACTTTTTGAAGGATAAAGAGAGAGGACTGCAGAGATCTAAGGCACTCTAAAAGACATATATCTCCAAGTAACAGATCAATGACACATATTTCAGAAATTGACAGAGTTTGGAACCTGTGAATCACTGATTAGTCATAGAGTTATAGAAAAGTACAGCACAGAAACAGACCCTTTGCCCATTTAGTCTGTGGTAAACCATTTAAACTGCTTACTCCCATCAACCTGCACCAGGAGAATAGTTCTCCATACTCCAACCACCCAAGTACCTATCAACACTTCTCTGAAACATTGAGTTTACGTGCACCTCTTGCACTTACAGTTCATTTCACACTCTCATGACCTGCTTGGTGAAGAAATTTCCCCTCATGGTTCCCCTTAAAATTTTCACCTTTCACCCTTAACCCATGAACTATAGTTGTAGTCTCATCCAACCTCAGTAGAGTTAGACTGCTTGCATTTACCCTATCTATATCCCTCATAATTTTACATAGCTCTATCAAATCTCCTCTATATCTTCCATGTTCCAAGCAATAATGTCCTAACCTATTCAATTTTCCCACAAATCGCAGGTCCTCCAGACATGGAAAATTCCTTGTTAAGTTTCTCTGTATTCTTTCAACCTCATTTCCAGTTTTCTTGTAGGTGTGTGATTGCGGGTGTGGATGCAATATTGACAATAACAAAGGGGGCACTGGTCATGAAAGATTTTGGGTTTGGTGATTCATTCACTCAAAGCTGATAAAGCTACCACCATAATTTCTTTCAGGGTCTCTATCATAGATAGGGTTGTGTCAAATGAGAAGAGAGATGCCACAGTAGTTCAGTGTTGGCACCTCTCCCAAGCAAACCCCCATGTTCTGTAATTTGGAATATGTAGTGATTATTAGGGTTACGTGCTGGGGTCCAAAATCCAAGATGCTACAGAACAACATTTATAATTAAAATGTCTTTTTCATAGCCTATTTCTCAGCTTGGTTTGTGAAGTATAGTAGATTTGCAGGGGCTTTAGCAGCAAATCTTTAAAATCAGTTTGTCTATGCTCCATACCATTTGGAATCTGTTTACCCTCTGCTCGGTCTGCGGACTGCCTAAGAGACATAGAGGCACACAGCACACATTCAGACCCTTCAGCCCATCATGTCCATGGCTGCCAAACACCCCAGAGAACTATATCGGAAGGTTTTTCAAAAGAATTCCAACTGCCAGCCCCTGCCACACGTTGGCAGAATTATGACAGACTAGGGAGGATGGATGGAGAGAACCCCAAAAGCTATGCATTCTCAATTCCACCTCTGAGGGGCTCAGCCTATCTTCAGTTGCTCCAAGTTTCTCAGTAGCAGCAGTAGGTCCCACTGGTTGTTACAGCTGAGGATCTGTCCTCAGGCTCTGAGAAGTATTAATTTGTCCTGCACTTGTGTAAGTGGTGGCTTCTTCAAAAGGAGGTGTCTGACTCTGTCTATTCCATCATGGGCACAAGCCTCCCCCTGTTGGAGATGTCTTCACCTCAGGAAGGTGACAACCATTATTAAGGACCTTACCAGCTGAGAGGTGCTTTCTTCTCATAACTACCATTAGGGAGAAGGAGGCACAGCAGCCTGAGGACTCATACTCAACATTTTAGGAACAGCTTCTGTCATAGGATTTCTGAACATTCTATTGACCCATGAACACCGCTTCATTATTTTTCTTTTGCACCTTTTATTTATTTATTTTTATTATAATTTATTGGGATTTGTTTTAGGTCTTGTATTGTTGCCACAAAACAACGCATTTCACAATAAGCATGATTTGGATTCTGGGGTTCTTTAGTCCTTTTTGATGTCACTTCATGAATTGGGAAATCCAAATCAAATTGAATTAAGTTTAATTATCGTTCAGGCCATACGTTGAAACAGTTGAATGAGGCTCAGGCATACAACACACATTCAAAATAGTGAGAGAGAGAATAAAACACAAGCATCGTCCTGCAAGAAAACACATGAGCTTCATGCAAATTGAGAGTACAGCTGTCGGCAACCATGCCTGTCCTTCCCCCTGTCGAACAGTAGAGAGGGCAGCACTAACAGGTGACGCCAGCTCCCAACCAAGCATGGACTCAATGCTATACCGCCTCCAGTGTTGTCTCACCTGGAGTGTAGCAGCAGGCAAGCCCACTTGAGGCCTAGTCCTCGCTACAACCAAGGCCATGTTGCTGCCTTATCACCTGTCCCTCCACCAAACAAGAGAAAAAGGTCTCACATTATCAACATCCAAGACAGTCACTCACAGTTACACTGTACGCTGCTTTTGTGTATTAACTCCAATATCTTGGAGAAGCAAGCAGCAAGACAGTCTGTACCCAGGACAGCTCTTCCAAACCTTCTCCAGCCTGTCCGCCAGCTTCTTCTTCACCTGGTCAAGCTCCTTCTCCAGGCTGCCCACCGACTTCTCCATCTCCCAAGCAACCACCTGCTTCTGCTTCTCCCGGCTGACCGCCGGCTGCTACTTCACTTGGCTGAGCGCCATACCAAATTCTGGCATACAAGCATTTACATTCAATATGCTTTCCCTCCAACGTTTGCCACTTCTGAATTTATCACCGGGGATTTAAATCTTGTATTTTGTCTCCACAGCACTATAGAAGTGCCTTCATCAGAAGGACCAGAGTGATTCAATAAGGTGGCATACTAAAAACTTCTTGCAAATTAAGGGCAGGAAGCAAATGCTGACAGCTAGTTAACTCACATCTCATAAGTGAATAAATAAACAATTTCTGAGAAACTTCTATTAGGCTTTCATTTCACCAAATTGAATGTTTCATATTGGTGCCTGAACTGCAATTTAACTTCTTATGTTTGCCAACACCAATGCAATTCCATGAACATTTGTAAAAACACTGCTCCGTTGTCACTGCTTTCAACTTAATTAAATAAATGTGTTGGGTCATGTGTGTAAATAAGTTTACTTCTGGGGCTGCTGTCTTCTTCGCTTCTTTGGCAGTGCATCTGAGTATACACGTTGTCCAAAATAGTATATTATGGAAACAGAATTACTTCGGCATTTCAGCCAGCATTTCCCTGCTTACTTTTCCTAACAAGATAGCAAAGAAAACCTCTCAAAGGATTAACAATAAACAGATGAGGCTTCATATTCTCTGCATGACAACCTAAAACAACATCAGTAGTTTGTAAACCGTCATGTAATTTTCAATAAAACAATGATCAGAATCAGAATCAGGTTTATTATCACTGGCAATTGACATGAAATTTGTTAACTTAGCAGCAACAGTTCAATGCAATACATAATCTAGCAGAGAAAAAAAACTAATAATAATAAATAAAATAAAAGCAATAAATAAACAAGTAAATCAATTACTTATTTTGAATAGATTTAAAAAAAAACATGCAAAATCAGTGTATGAAAAAAAAGTGAGGTAGTGTCCAAAGATTCAATGTTCATTTAGGAATCAGATGGCAGAGGGGAAGAAGCTGTTCCTGAATCGCTGAGTGTGTGCTTTCAGGCTTCTGTACCTCCTACCTGATGGTAATAGTGAGAAAAGGGCATGCCCTGGGTGCTAGAGGTCCTTAATAATGGATTCCACTTTATTAAGACACTGTTCCCTGAAGATATCCTGGGTACTTTGTAGGCTAATATCCAAGATGGAGCTGACTAGATTTACAACCTTCTGCAGCTTCTTTCGGTCCTGTACAGTAGCCCCTCCATATAAACAGTGAAGCAGCCTGTCAGAATGCTCTCCACGATACAACTATAGAAGTTTTTGAGTGTATTTGTTGACATGCCAGATCTCTTCAAGCTCCTCATAAAGTATAGCCGCTGTCTTGCCTTCTTTATAACTACATCGATATGTTGGGACCAGGTTAGATCCTCAGACTTCTTGACACCCAGGAACTTGAAGCTGCTCACTCTCTCCATTTCTGATCCCTTTATGTGTTCCTTCATTTTACCCTTCCTGAAGTCCACAAGCAGCTCTTTCATCTTACTGACGTTGAGTGCCAGGTTGTTGCTGCGGCATCATTCCACTAATTGGCATATCTCACTCATGTATGGTCTCCTGTCACCACCTGAGATTCTACCAACAATGGTTGTATCGTCAGCAAATTTATAGATGGTATTTGAGCTAAGCCTAGCCATACAGTCATGGGTATGTAGAGAGTAGAGCAGTGGGCTAAGCACACACCCCTGAGGTGCATCAGTGTTGATCATCGGCAAGGAGGATATGCTATCACCAATCCGCACAGATAGTGGTCTTCCGGTTAGGAAGTCAAGGATCCGATTACTGACGGAGGTACAGAGGCCCAGGTTCTGTAACATCTCAATCAGGACTGTGGGAATGATAGTATTAAATGCTGAGCTATAGTCGATGAACAGCATCCTGACATCGGTGTTTATGTTGTCCAGGTGGTCTAAAGCTGTGTGGAGAGCCATTGAGATTGAGTCTGCCATTGACCTATTGTGGCGATAGGCAAATTGCAATGGGTCTGGGTCCTTGCTGAGGCAGGAGTTCAGTTTAGTCATGACCAACCTCTCAAAGCATTTCATCACTGTCAATATGAGTGCTACCAGGTGATAGTCATTAAAGCAGACATCATTATTCTTCTTAGGCACTGGTATAATTGTTACCTTTTTGAAGCAAGTAACATTAGAGGGCTATGGGTAACCCTAGGTAATTTTTAAGTTAAGGACATGTTCGGCACAGCTTTGTGGGCCGAGTGGCATGTACGCTGCTGAGAGTTTTCTATATTTCTATGTTCTATGTTTCTATAATAACAAACATAAGATTAATATATGAAGAAGGCTGTGGGTGGACCCATACATGTACTGTACGTAAACATACTCCTTACAGGAATTGTGACTTCTGGGTGATTTATTGGGAAATAGCTGGCAAATGCACTTTTCACAATCTTTGATTTCACAATGTAACTTGAAGAGGCATTTTCATGATGAAGACATTCTTTTCTGTCATTGTGCAGAATAAAATGGGAGAGGAACTGAAAATATTGGTTTTATTGAAAATTGTTTGATAAATCTAAATTCACAAGCTTATATGACTACATGGCGTTTTGTTTTGTAAATGCAATGGATGTAAAAATTGGCAGATGATTTGGAAGAAGAAGCTCCTCACAGCTCCAAAATGACATGAAGAGGCCCATACGTTCCTGGGGCAAGTCAGGCTTTGATGAAATGCAATAGACCATGGTAGCACACTTTACCAGAACTAAATGCTGCATATGTACACACCCAAATTACCGGTATTCAAATGGAAACACAAATTAGTCCGAGAGTTTCAGCACCTCATTTACATTTTGGCAAAGGATTATTCCTGCATTTTCCAAGCAACTCACCAGAAACAACAGCTGGGGCAAAAAGCCTAAATCTTTTGCAGCTGCTTCCTCACATCAAGTCGGGCTGTAAAAATAATATTATAGTCCTCTCACAATGATAAGCTGCACAGTAGATAACCACACAGCGTTGTGAATGTAAATTCCTAGGCTGCTCTGGAAGTGCATCTCAGTGGTGATCAGAGTAGATGGAACATAAAATATAAAAGAGTTCAGGTCCTTTCGCCCCTGATGTTGTGTCGATCTTTTAATCTACTCTAAGATCAACCTAACCTTTCTCTCCCATATAGCTATCTATTTTTCTTTCATCCATTTGCCTATCAATGAGTCCCTTAAATGCCCCTATTGTATTTGCCTCTACCACTACCCCTGGCAACACAGTCCATTCACCCCCACTCTCCATGTAAAAAACTTACCTCTGACATCCCCCTTATACCTTCCTCCAAAATCACTTTCAAATTATGACCCCTCATGTTAGCTATTTTTGCCCAATGTAAAAGCCTCTGGCTGTCCGTTATATCTCTGCCTCTTATAATCTTGTGCACCTAAGATCTCTTACTCTTTAGTAGAGTTGCTGGAGTCTTCCTCAAACTGACCCTTATATGAGCACGAGCCTTTCACAGCAGGTGGGGTACAAGAAGCAGAAAAGCTGATATCTAATCTGAAAGGAAAGATTAAACACCATTCAGCAGAGTCCAAGGTTTCACTAATTAAGTAGGCATTGCCACCATACCGAAGTACCTGAGCCTAGCCCGCTCAGTAAGATTTAACATTTGCACAACACAGGCCACAGGCATGGCCTTTGCTATCAAGAGACAGTTGAACTACTTACTTCTAACATTTGAAAACATTACAGCCCTTGAATCTCCCACCATCTATATCTGATAGGAAAAAGGCAGAATAGCAAGTCCACACTGAAAGGAGAGGACTGGTAATAAGTGCAAGTCTACAATGATTACTTGTAAGGCTAAAGGGATTATGGGAGAGGGTGCCCTGGGGTGTGAGAAGGAAGGTCAGTTATGAGCAAATGGTCATCGTCAATTGATAAACACTTATTCCAGCCAGATAGTCAACAATTGTTTTAAGTTCATATTCAAATTTATTGATATGAGCATATGTATACCCAGGATATAGATGCCATGAAAATTAACTATTTGCAGTGGCAGCACAGTACAAACAATGCAAACATAAATTACATAAACTAAATTAACATAAATTATTCATAATTTAGAATGAAATAAACGAAATAGCATAATGATATTAGTGCAAGTTGAGGGAAATAGAGGTAGAATTAGGTTGATTCAAGAACTTGATAGCAGAGGGAAAGAAACTTTTGCTGAAGCTTGAAGTGTGGATCTTGAGGCTCCTATGCCTCCTGACTAATAGCAGCATTGAGGAGAGCACATGACTCAAATGGTGAGGATCTGGTGACATCCGTCATGGATGTCACTTTTCTGAGATATTGTTTCTTAGATGTCCTCGACAGCGGTGAGACCTGTACCCATGAGGGCACTGGATGAATCCATTACTTTCTATAGACTCGTGCATTCCTGTGGATTTGAATTCCCATACCAGGCCATGATGTAACTAGTCAGAATGCCTCTCACTGCCAGAAATTCAATGACATGCCAAACATGCTTAAAATCACCCCTGATGAGTTATTAACTTCAAGCTTTCTGCATAATCACTCAAAGAGTTGAACTGCACGTGCATGTAACGAGAGCCGTATAACTCATCTCCTTCTACCTTAGGCCACAAACTTATCTATCACCCCTGCTTTGGACTCTTTCTGGAGGTCCAAGATCCGTATGCTCCATGACCGCTGGACTAAGTGTGTAAATGTAGGAGAGGACTATGTTGAAAAATAAATGTGCTAGGTTTTCTAAAATTGACTCCTTGTACCTTAGGCCACAAACTTACTCCTCATACTTTGGATTTCCAGAATCTGAAAATTTCTCGTATTTTTGATGAACTGATTTGACTTGTCTTGTGTTCGTTACTTGGACAGGCTCCTAATCATACTGTGACCATTCCTCAACAAACAGAGGGTACCTGTTTGAACTGCAGTTTACACCAAGGTGATCAAGAATGGAGTCCCTGAATAATAATGTTAGTTAGCGCTTGTCTCACACTGGAAAATTTGGATCATCCCTGGAAGAAAGGGCAGGCTCATTGTATCTGAAAGTGTCCTGTCCACTTTCAGAACTTCATGCAGAAATTCCCACTGAAGTTATCTATTCCAGATAAAATTAAATTTCGTGTGATCAGTCCTTAAAGACTGTGCTACCCAATCCAATTACAAGGTTTTTGCGTCAGTGCTAGCTGAAATGCTGCCTTAATCACACTAATGTAATCAATTTCTCAGACTTCTGTTTCCACACTGAGTCATTGTTAATCACTTAATTGTATGCTCTGTGTTATACTGTGAGAGGTCAATTAAGAGTGTGAACACAAGAGATTCTGCAGATGCTGGAAATCTTGAGCGACACACACAGAATGCCACAGGAACTCAGCAAATCAGGCAGCATCTATGGAGGGAAATAAACAGTCAATGCTTTGGATTGAGATACTTTATCAGGACTGGAAAGGAAGGGAGCAGAAGCTAGAATAAGAAGGTGGAGAAGAGGAAGCTTGTTTATAAAAGATGTCATTGGGTAGATTGTCTCCAATGATGTGGTAACACTTCAGTGAATGCCTGCCAGGTTCATCTGTTGTGTCCTGCTCTCCTGCTGTGGCCTCCTCTACATCAGTAAGACCTGACACAGATGGGCACACCTTCGCTCTGTCCATTGTAAATGTCTGGATCTCTTGGTGGCTACCCATTTCAATTCAACTTCCTATTCTCATTTTGACATGTCAATCCTTGGCCTCCTCTATTGCTGTGATGAGGTCAAATTCAGCTTGAAGGAGCAATACCATATATTCTGTCTGGCTGGTCACCCTGATGGCATGAACATCAATTAATCTCATCTCCCTTTTTCTCTAATTCCTGCGAAAATCTTCACCATTTCTTTCAACCTTCCCCTCTACCAGGCAAAGAAATCTGTCTTCAACAAGGGCCTACCTTTCTCCCCTTCCATCTGCACCTCAGTGAGTTTAGTGCCCATCACAACTCTGAGCACTTCTTCTGTTGCCTCTGTCTCCAAGAGCACTTCTGTTGCAAAGAATTCCATAGCCAGTACTAATGATCCTTCTCCTGTCTCCAACCCTCCTCCTTTCCTTGGACACTCTGGTTCTCTTCCTGCTCTGAATCTTTTCATCTCTAATTGTTGACAAGACATCAACCATTTCATCTTCAGCACTCCTCACTCCTCTTCAAAGCTTGCTCCCCCCCCCCCGAATACCCTGCCCTCCATTCTCTCTGCACCAATCCCAATCTTAGTTCAAGCCCGCAGACAAAGGAGGTGCTGTTGCAGACTGACCTCTATCTTGCTGAGACCAGTTGGCAATGCTTAGCCACTTCTTCTTACCATCCCCTTGAAACGACCCCACTCCAGACATCAGAAAATTGTCTCCAATTGGCACCATCACTAACCTCACCAGCTCTGGGAAACTCCCATCCACTGCTAACAAGTGCATAGTTTCTTACCCCACACTGCTGATATCTACCTCCAATCCAGACTGTCCAATAGGCTCATTGACTCTGCCTGCTCCTACTACATTGAACTTGTGTCCACATACCTCTACTCCTTCCTATCCCGTTTAGTTCAGTCCCTTCCCACCTACATCTGCAATACTTCACATCCTCTTGATCTCCTCAATAACTTTTCAATTTCCTGGCCCTGACTGCCTCATTTTCACCATGGTTGTCCAGTGCCTATACACTTCTATCACACATCAAGAAGGCCTAAAAGCTCTCTGCTTCTTTCTCGATAAAAAAACCAAACAGTCCTCCTCTAGCACCACCCTCCTCCATCTGGCAGAACTGGTCCTCACCCTCAACAATTTCTCCTTCAGGTCCACCCTCTTTA
Source organism: Hypanus sabinus (assembly GCF_030144855.1). Classification (NCBI taxonomy): domain Eukaryota; kingdom Metazoa; phylum Chordata; class Chondrichthyes; order Myliobatiformes; family Dasyatidae; genus Hypanus; species Hypanus sabinus. The sequence goes on along the minus strand of NC_082715.1, from coordinate 98,667,886 downwards.
TCCTGAATCAAGGGATAGTATGGGCCCCAGCTACGCCTACCTTTTCATTGGCTATGTAGAACAGTCCATGCTCCAAGACTTCTCTAGCAACACTCCCCAACTCTTCCTGCACTACATTGTTGATTGTATTGGTGCTGTTTCATGCACCCATGCTAAGCTCGTCAGTTTCATTGCCCTTCCTTTAAATTCACTTGTTCTATTTCTGACACCTTCCTCCCCTTTCTCAATTTCTCTTTCTCCATCTCTGGAGACAAACTGTCAACTGACATTTTTCATAAACCTACCGTAATCCATGGTTATCTTAATTATATCTCTTCCCACCCTGCTTCTGCAAAAATGCTATTCCCTTTTCTTAGTTCCTTCATCTCTGTCGCATCTGTTCCCAGGATGAGGCTTTCTTTTCTAGGTCCTCATTGATGTCCTCCTTCTTCAAAGGATAGGGTCTCCCTTCCTCCACCATTGATGCTGCCCTCACCTGCATCTCCTCTATTTCCCAGATATCCTCGCTCATCCCATCTTCCTACTACCTTAACAGGGATAGAGTTCCTCTTGTCCTCATCTACCACTCCATGTGTCTCCACATCCAACACATTATTCTCTTCATCTTCTGCTATCTTCAATGGGATCCTACCATCAAACACATCTTTATCTTCCCTTACTTTCCACTTTCTGCAGGGATCACTCCCTTCCTGAGCCCCACTAATCTCTCACCTGGCAGATATCCCTACAAGTGACGGAAATGCTACACCTGCCCATTTACATCCTCCCTTCTCTACATTCGGTTTTACCCAGGTGAGGCAAGTCTTCACCTGCAAATCTGTTGGTGTCATCCATTGTATCCCGTGCTCCTGATATGGCCTCCTCTACACTGATGAGACCCAATGTAAATTGAGGACTGTTTTGTCGAATTCCTCCATTCCATCCACAAAAGGCGGAATTTCTGGTGGGCAACCATAATTCCTATCCTCATCCCTATTCCAACATGTTGGTCCGTGGCCACCTATTTTGGCACACTGAGACCATCCTCAAGGTGGAAGAGCAACACCTTGTATTCCACCTAGGTAGCCTCCAACCTGATGGCATGAACATTGATTTCTCCTTCTGTTAATTTTTTCCCTCTCCCTTCTCTCTTCTATCCCCCAATATGGGCTCTTACCTCTTCTCCTCACTTTCCTATCACTTCCCCCAGTCCCTCCCCCCTCCATTTCCTTTTCTCCCATGCTTCCTTTCCTCTCTTATCAGATTTCTTCTTCTCTAGTCCTTTACCTTTCCCAACCACCTGGCTTCACCTATCACCTTCTAACTAGTAATCTTTCTTCTCTCCCTATCTATTTATTCTGGAGGCCAAAACCATTTCATTCCAATCCTGAAGAAGTGTCTTGGCCCGAAATGTTGACTGTTTATTCATTTCCATATGTGCTACCTGATCTGCTGAGTTCTTCCAGCATTTTGTGTGTTTTGTTCTAGATTTCCAGCACCTACAAAATCTCTTGTGTTTATTTCTCTTCAGAGACGTTGCCTGACTTACTGAATTTGTGAGTGTTGCTCAATTAAGATGGAATTAGAGCAAGATGTTTTTACTGTGTAACCCAATTTCTGCTTCACTCACGCATGGAAAGCGACAAGACAAAATGTGGGGGAGCTCCAGCTCAGGCAAGAATCGGAACTCTGGCTATCTACCCTTTTCTAGATGGAAGATGTTGGGGATATGAAAGATTAGTTGGACCACCGTCCTAGCTGAAGTCTTCACATGATGCATTGTATTTACTTAGTAAACAGTTTGCAGGTTATTTTTAATCCTAATAAATCTCCTGGTCTTAATAAATCATGTCCTTCACATAATCCAGCTGTACCTGAGAGTCTTTGCTAACAGAAAGCACATGTGTTCAGTACAGACTGTAATGCTAAATAAAAGTCTGCTGTTGAGCGCTATTACCTGTCAGCCCAACTCAAATCCTTTTTCTTGCCTTGCAATATTTGCTACGCTGCTAAACTTCAGAATAGGCATCTGTCTAATGACTGGCTGCTGGGTACTCACAAACCCTGAGGCATCTTGGAACATGTCTTCATGTTATTTTATTGTTGATGTAATTGAGAGGTTTATGATTCTCGTTCCAAAACCTCAAACCCAAGTACAAGATAAATATATCGTATTTCACACCCAACTACTTAAGCATTGGATTCTCTGTTAAGTATCTTAAAGGACTGATTAAATTCCATGAGGTTTTCAGACAATGCAAGAGGTATTGCAGTGCCAAGTCACAGGCGAAGCATTCCTGTGCATGTCCGGTAAAGAGCTTTAAAAAGCAGGCAGTATTTTCAGCGGGAGTTGTTGATTGGAGTACTGCACAGACACAGGAGAAGTATTCCCACCCAATTCCAGCAAAGAGCTTTAAAAACCCAGTCTCCATAAAAGAGGGGACCATCTAACAGAGCAGTCATCATGTAAGTGGGCTGAGACAGAGCGGTAAGACTTCGGATCAACAGAGATTGGCAAGAACAGTCAGAGGCAAGGTAAGTATGTAAGTTCATTCCTTATTCCTTATTTCTTTTTTCTTATTTAACTCTTGAGGGAATATGGGGTATGCCTGCAGGGCCAGTGTTTTGTTCTGATGTAGTCTCAGATGTGGGATTTCTTGGAGACTATTATCCTCCCCAGTGGCCACATCTGCACCAGGTACATCGAGATGCAATTCCATAGAAACCATGTTTGAGATGTGGAGCTGCAGCTCGATGACCTTTGGCTTGTTGGAAGAAGTGAAGAAGTGAAAGATAGGAGCTATAGGGAGGTAATTGCCCCAAGGCTACAGGAGACAGATAAATGGGTGACTGTCAGGAGAGGGAGGGAGAATATCAGATAGTGGAGAGCATCCCTGTGGCCATCCCACTCAACAATAAGTACTCCATTTGAGTACCTTTGGCGGGGAACAACCTGCCTGGGGAAGCAATGGTGGCCTTGCCTCTTGCTCCATGGCTCAGAAAGGCAGGGAACTGAAGACGATGGCAGCTGTAAAAGGGGACTCTATAGTCAGTAGGACAGATAGGTGATTCCATGAATTTGAAAAAGAAACACAAATAGTAGTTTGCCTCCCAGGTACCAGGGTTCGTGTTGTTCCTGAACATGTCCCCAATATTCTGAAAAGGGAGGGTGAGCAACCAGAAGTCATGGTACATATTGTGAACAAAAACAGGTAGAAAAAGGGAGGAGGTCCTGAAAAAGAATATAAAGAGTTAGGAAGGAAGTGGAGAAGCAGGACTTCAAAGGTAGTAATCTCGGGATTGCTGCCTGTGCCACGCAACAGTGAAGATAGGAATAGAATGAAATGGCAGATAAATGTGTGGCTGAAGAATTGGAGCAATGAGTCAATGATCCTCAGAAGAACTGTGGACATAGTAAATGAGGTCGCTGGAGCTTCACACGCATGCCTCTATTTTCCAGATTTCTGTTCTCACCAAACCCTACCCCACCCACCACAAGACAGGAAAGGTACATGTTCACAGAATATTACAAACACAGAAACAGGCCTTTCAGTCCAATATGTCAATGCAAATCAAGAAGCCCATCAAAATAATCCCATCTGCTCTCATCTGGCCCATTTCACTCTAAACTTCTGCTGCACATGTCTCTCTCGTCTTGGTCTTCATCTTTTCCTTGGTCTTCATCTTTCATTCCACTTTCTTAGGAGGTAAAAGAGATTCAGCTTGTCATGTCACTGAACACTCTAACAAACCTCGACAGATATACTGCTGAAAGAATCTGGACTGGTAGTCTTATGGCTGGTCTGGCAATTTCAAATGGACAGGAACTTCAGTAGTTGCAGTAAGTAGTGGACTCTGTCCAGTATGCTAAAAGCATTTTCCTCTCCTCCAAAGGTAGCACCTACAGTGTTGTGTTCTTTATGTGTACCATGGGTTTCTAATAACGAAACATATTCTGGAAGAATAGAACTAGAACTTTTATTTAACAGCAAACCGCAACCACATTTAACACTGCCACGCTTCTAGATCATCCTTTCATTTCTGCACATGCTCAGAACGCCATCCAATCACGTTCTGACACGTGACACATGATATCACCACATCTTCCTTTCCTTAAACAGAAAAACAATTAGCAACATTATCAAAACAAATGAATAACTTAACATGTCTCTATCAGTCTCTCTGGGGGTTTACAAACATGAGTAGACCTTCTAAGTGGTTCACACAGTTCTTGTGTTTCGTTGTTATTTTCATGTTTCATCTGGTCTGCATCAATTAACTGAAACTCTGAAGTTGACTCTTTCTTGAGGTCTTTGAGAAGAAATTGCAATTCGTTCATTAACTGTGTAATCTCTTCTTTATGCTGAGACTTCATCATTTCAATAAAACTTCTCAATCCCTTCACTTCTGCTTTCACTTCTTCAGTTGGATCCTGATTCTTGTCACTCTTTGGCTTTAGATCCGTATTGTACTGTACCGGCAAGTTTGGTAACAAAGGGATGGGTCTGGGATCTTTCTTTACGATTTCTTTTACTTTTGCCATGTTGGAATCAAATTCTGTTCTCTCTTGCTCTTTGTATTCTGACTCTGTGTCACTATCCAGGACTAATACTCTTTTCACCAAATTCAGTCTCTCACAGGCAGATAGATCCAGTATTGAATGTACATTTTTTGGCACAACCACAAATGAAAGCGTGTGCACACTAGTTTTGTATGATACTTTAACTAGAATGTCTGCACTTGAACACCTAGTTACTTTTATATTTGATGTAACTTTGGTCTTGGCTTTAATGCATTAAACTCAGGTTCTGTAAGAACATTTACTTGTGATCCAGTATCCAATTTAAACAGAATATTGTTTTGATTCACTTGCACTTCCAGTCATTCTTACTTTGTTTATTTTCACAAAGCACATCAATATAAAATTCCTCACGATCATTTTCAAGCACTGCATTTATGTGTTTTATTTCCTTTCTACTTCTGCAACAGCATGAAAAATGATAACTCTTACCTCTGACGTTGCACATTTTCCCATACACTGGACACTTTTTAGGTCGGTGCTCCTGCCCACAGTGATCACAAAGTTCTTTTCTTTCAGATGATGCCTTGCTCTCTGTTGGTTTTGTTCTCAATGCCGAAAGAGTTTGCTGATTCGCGAATCGGGGAACTTGAATAAGCAACACTGCAGATTGTACCATTGAAACAGTGAGCTGTTGGCCTCCTCTCATGCTGTGGCACTTTTCCTGCATCTGTGGCAGGTGCAACACCATGTACTCTGAACATGGTATACTTAAGAACAGTTTGCATTGAACTACACTGATGGGCATTTATGATTAGTACCATACAAAACTGTAGGGGCAAAAGTTTAGGGGTAATATGAGGGGGGACTTCTTTACTCAGAGAGTGGTAGCTGTGTCGAACGAGCTTCCAGAAGAAGTGGTAGAGGCAGGTTCGAATTTGTCATTTAAGAAAAATTGGATAGGTATATGGACAGGAAAAGAATGGAGGGTTATGGGCTGTGTGCAGGTCGGTGGGACTAGGTGAGAATAAGCATTTGGCACATTCTAGGTTGAGATGACCTGTTTCTGTGCTGTAATTGTTATATGGTTATATGGTTATAGTGTTACTCAATTCACTCTGAAGTTGGATTATAACAATTGAAACTAGCCTAAATGAAATACACATGAAGTGCAAATTATCTTTCTTTCAGTTGATTAAGAAATGCATTCAATAATATGAAAGCATCATTTGAAATTGCTTTCGAGTCTCTTAACACTCCTTCCCATGTTGTCAATCAACTGAGAGTGTCATAGAAGAAGGGTCAGATTTTTTGTATAAACACACACAAACACATACACAAATGCATATTTATATACTCACAAACACAAACAAATGCTTAAAGTGCAAAGTAAATTTATTATCAATTAGGTATATTTACCTGGAGATTAATTTTCATGCAAGCATTTACGGGAGAAAAGAAAAACACTGGAATTTCACAAAAATTACTTTAACAAAGATTGAAGACAGCAATGTGCAGATAAATACAAACTTCAAAAAGAGAAAAATAACACTAAAATCAAGAGTTATGAAGAATCATTGAAAGTATGTCTATAGGTCGTAGAATCATATCTGAGTAGTGGTGACAAGTTTTCCACACTGATTGAGAAGCCTGATGGTTGCTCACACAAATATGTTCACACGCACATACGTATATGAATGTATACATGCACACACACACACACACACACACACACACACACAGAGGCACGTACACATGTACTGACATATGAGTATGTGCCGACATGCACCCACAGACAGCTATACCCACACACATGCTTGCAATGATGATACTATGAAGAAAGGACATTGCATCTCAAGAAGGTATGTCAATATCTATCCAGTCTTCTCCTAACACATCTTCAGGCTGATAAGCATGGCTCAATATGAAGAAAGTAATGGATTTTTCATCCTTCTTTCAATATTTGAACACAATAAAGGTTATCAATTTATTTCCAAACTCAATGGTAGTGGCTCTGCTCTTTCTGCTGGCACTTTATAACACTGTAGGTTTGTGGTTTTAGTGCCTCTGTATTAAAGAAACACACATAACATTTAAAACATTTACATGAGCCCATACTTACTACTAAACCATTAAATGGTAATGATTTAAGAGGCTACCAAGGGGAGGTTGCCACTAACAGCAAATACAGTTCTCTTATTCCAAACGCACTAAACCAGCATTGTTAATCCAATGTGGGCTCATGAAATGAACGTCCAGTTTGGCTTCACATAAAAATGCTGTGTGTCCTGTCATTTTAAGAATCCAATTAAACATGCCAGACAAGTGAAACAGAGCTGCCAAATGGAATATCAATTAATTCTACAGCTCATTAATTCAGGTTAAATTCACGATTTCTGAGTGAGAGAGAGAATAGAAACAGGGAAAAGCAGTATGCAAGATTTGAGAGCAAATGTTGGGAATGAAGAAGTGAGAATCCATATGTTGCTTTGTTCACACATCCCAGGTCGAAAGGTTAACTGGCTACTCCTCAAACTGCACCTGGCTTGTAGATGACTGGAAGAATTTGGGGGCTGTTGGTAATTGATGGGATTTGAGAGTTGGAGGTACAGGTGGGGAAAGTAAATGGGGTTAGTGTAGGATCTGAGGCTATCAAACAATCTGAGACATCTGTAGTCTGACTCTGTGGTTCAAAAGTGCAAATGGAATTTTCTGTAAAGGTTGAAGCTATGATCAGGAAATACTTGATGTTGAGAATTGATAAATTTTTGTTTATTTAGAGTTACAGTGCAGAACAGGGCCTTCCGGCTTAACGAGCTGCAAATGCCCAGTAACACACCTATTTATCATTTGTTTAATCGCAAGATTAACCTTTTACCTATTAACCTAACAGGTAAATCTTTGGACTGTAGGAGAAAACTGGAGCACATAGAGGAAACCCATGAGGTTGCAGGGAGAGTGTACAAACTCCTTACAGATGACACCAGAAATTACCTTTGAACTCTGAAAGCCCTGAGCTGTAATAATTTCTTTGTATATTTCATGATATCACAGTATTTCTTAAGACACAGATGAACTCTCCAAGGATTAAAGTTCAAATTTCAAAGTTCAAAATAAATTTATTATTGAAGTATATATATGTCACCCAATACTACCCTGAGTTTCATTTTCTTGCAGGTATTCATAGTAGAACAAGGAACTACAATCGAATCAATGAAAAACTATACACAAGCAAAGACTGACGAACAACCAAGGTGCAAAAAGAAGACAAACTGTTCAAAGTAATACACACAAAATACTGAAGGAACTCAACAGGCCAAGCAGTATCAATGAAAAAGGGTAAACAGTTAACACTTTCGGCCAAAACCCTTTATCAGGACTGGAAAAAGTGATGAGAAGTTGGAATATGAAGGTGGGGGGAGGGAAGGAAGTAGCACAAGGTAGCAGGTGATTGGTGAAACTGGGAGAGGGGAAGGAGTGAAGCAAAGAGCTGGGAAGTTGATTGCTGAAGTAGATGAAGGGTTGGAGAAGGAGGAATCACATAGGAGAGGACTGATGGCCGTGGAAGAAAGGGAAGTGGGAGGGGCACCAGAGGGAAGCATTAGGCAGGCAAGGAGAAAAGGTGAAAGAGGGAAATGTGAATGGGAAATGGTGAAGGGAGGGGTGGAAGCAATTACCAGAAGTTCAAAAAATTGATGTGTATGCTATCAGGTTGGAGACTACCCAGACAGAAGATAAGATATTGCTCCTTTAACCTGAGTGTGGCCTCATCATGGCAGTAGAGGAGACCATGGATTATCATGTCGGAATGCGAATGGGAAGTAGAATTAAAATGGGTAGTCACCAGAAGATCCCATTTTTTTTCTGGCAAACAGAGCACGGGTGCTTGGTGAAGTGGTCTCCAATCTGTGCTGGGTCGCACTCATATACAGGAGGCCACACAGAGAGCTTCCAGCATCTTGATTTCCAACATCTGCAGAATTTCTCTTGTTTATGCCAGACTGTTCAAATGTGGACACCTGACACCAATTCTACCCCCTCCCCCACCTCCATTTGTTGCTCCAATTATGGAGCCATATTCCAGCTAATGGTGGAACATGGAGTAACCAACAACCTGCTTTGAGGAACTTAGCAGATGGAACAACATCTGAGGGAGGAAAAGGAATTGTTGATATTTCAGGTGAAAACTCTCAAAGTCAAAGTCAAATTTATTGTCATAAACTTGTTTGCAGCAGGATCATAGTTACATAGCATCAGACAATCAGCTTTTACAAGAAAAGCATAACTTTCATCAGTCTTGAAAGATGTTTCAACCAGAATTTCACGTCACACGCCAGTGATAATAATCCTGATTGTGATTCTGATCTTCCCTCCTCCACAGATGCTGCTTGACCTGCTGAATTCCTCAGTAGATTACTTATTGCTCCAGTTGTTCTTGAAGAAGTAGCCCATTCCAGCATTTGTAAGAGTACTGGCTGTGCTCTTTATTGGTCCCTTTAATGGCTGGCTCCTAAGATCAGACGTGTGTGCCTAATTGTTGCTTCCTGTATTTTGTTGAAATGCACCAGGTGTTTCGGGTGTGATGATGCAGACACAGATCCAATGCCCCGATAAACCAGTGAAAAAGACAAAATTTCTTACTAAATATTACAATGCAATTGGACATTTTTAAACACCATTTGCACACAATACAACCCTGTTTTAGTACACCTATAAAGTAGCAATGCAATTCCCTGGCTCTTCTACCTTATATAGTTATCATCATGTGTTATAATATCATGGATCCAGGAACCTGGAGTTCAAATCCATTGCAGCAACTTGCAAAACTGACTCAATGAATCATTTTTTTTTTTGCCTACGCAGAAAACCAACTGTTATTTTTTCCTATATGTAAGGAAAAGGAACTCTACAGTGCCCACATCCTGCAAGCAAATGTTTAAAGAGTACTTTTTAATTCTTGATACGCACTTTTTGGTTGTTACCTTGCTTCTTGTTGACACATGCTTTTTTGAGTAAAGCTTTAATGCCAATATTTAGGCTGTGATGGTGCTATGCAAATATTTTCCAGAGAATATTCAATGTATCAATGCTCCTTTAAGTCAAATGAGGGTGCTGTAAGCAGCTGCATCCCAATGCACAGCTTCTGATTGTTACTGACTGTAATATGTGCCTTTTAATGCCATATCTAATCCCATTCCTGATCTATTTCTCTACTCTGGCCTTGAGCACTTCTCCTGCCAATCTTATTGTAACATCTACACCCTCCTCAAATTTTCCCTCCACACCCATCTTTCTTTTCTGTTCCACCTAGTGGATGTTAGTTTGGTTCCGGAGGCACAGGCACTGCTGCTCAGTGCTGACCCAGTACAGCAATGAAGGAAACATTATCTTTTGCATATGCTCTCCGATCACCACAAGGAATCCCTTGCTGCTTTTTAAAGACATGAAGCAAAATACTCCCTAATTATCTTGTCAACATTTTCCTCCCAATGAAAAAGAGATGAGAAAAATTATGAACACAAGAGATTCTGCTGATGCTGGTAATCCAGAGCAACACACAAAATGCTGAAGGAACTCAGCATATCAGGCAGCATCTACAGAGGGATATAAACAGTCAATATTTTGGGCCAAGACTGGAAAAGAAGGGGGAAGGGGCCATATTAAGAAGATAGCTGAGGAGAAGAAGCCGGGTGAGGGAGGATGCAGTGAGAAGCTGGCAGTGATAGGTGGGTAAAGATAAAGGGCTGAAGAAGAAGGAATGGCAAAGAAGTGGAGAGTAGACCAAGTAAGAAAGCAAAAGAAGATGGACACCCACCAGAAGGAGCCGAGGGCAGGTTGAGGAGAGGCAGATGGGTAAGAGGGGAGTCAGATTGGGGAATTGAAAAAGACAGAAGAGGGAGGGTGAGAATTTACCGGAAGTTAGAGAAATCGATATCCATGCTATCAGGTTGGAAGCTACCCACATGGAGTATGATGTGTGGCTCATCCAATCGGAGTGTGGCCTCATCATGGAAGTAGAGGTCATGAATTAACATGTCAGAATGGAAATGGGAAGTAAAATTTAAATGCCTGGTCACTGGGAAATCCCACCTATTTTAGCAGATGGAGCGAAGGTGCTCGAAGAAGCAGTCCCCAATCTACATCAGGTCTCACCAATGCAGAGGAGGCTGTACCAGGAGCACTGAATACAGTAGATGACCCTGGTAGACTTACAGGAGAAGTGTTGCCTCATCTGGAAGGATTATATGAGCCCTGACTAGTGGTGAGAAAGGAGGCAAAAGGGTAGGTGTAGCATTTGCCCCATTTGCAGAGATAAATGCCAAGAGGGAAATCAGTGAGAAAGGACGAGTAGACAAGGGAGTCCATAAGACCATAAGACAAAGAAGCTGAAATCAGCCATTTGGCCCATCGAGTCTGTTCCGCCATTTTATTATGAGTCGTCTCAAAGAAACGGGGGGGGGGGAGGAGGGATGAGGGAAAGATGTGTTTAGTGATAGGATCTCATTGAAAGTGGCAGAAGTTATGGAGAATGATGTGCTGGATGCAGAGGCTCGTGGGGTGATAGGTAAGATCAAGGCGAACTCTATCCCTGTTATGATGGCAAGAAGATGGGGTGATAGTGGGCAGATGGGGTGATAGAGGAGAACAATGGAGTCAGAATCATTCAGTGATCATGAGGTAATGAGTAATTGGGATTGGTCTGAGTTAGGACATGGGTTATGGATGACCGGATTTGTGACCATTCACATGCAAGTGCAATGATAACAAAGGCAGGGGTTCAGGAGGGATTCTGAAGCAAATTACTCAGAGTAGGGGTTGGAGTCAAACAGTGTACTATTAGTGGAAGTATAGTAGACTGAGTGATGCATTACTAATCAAAGGTTCAAATATCCTATCAAATGTGAGTGTGTGGCAGAAATTGGAAACAACTTTGTTTTCAAAAGTCAGTTCGAGGAAATTTCTGTTTTTCCTGTACTGAATGCTGGACAAGTAGCCTAAGGATTTGAATTAGAACAGAAGATGATTTCAGGTTTAAGGAGGTGCTAGTGAAGCACAGCAGTGATTCGCTGGCAGCAAACAAAAATATTAGCTAATTTGTTAATCGCACTTCTTCTCTGAAATGATCACTGCAATCAATAACCTAGCAACTTCCCTCTCAGAGATGAGCTTTTGAACTGCCTGTACTATCTAGCATTTTTTGCGGTGTGAACTGAAGTTTTGAAGGTGCAGGATGGTTGTAGTGTGGCATGTGTGGCCTAAGTTAAGGAGGTGGGGCCCAAACCTGAGAGTGGGAAATCAGCCAATGTTTGGCCGGTGCCGGGGTGGACTTGGAGGCAATTCAAAGTGGCAGAACTGAGGCAAGGCAGGGTGAGGCAGAGTCGAGGCACAGGGCCCAACCCCGTGAACAAGGAATGACACTCTGTGTAGCCAAATTAAGTGCTCGGTCAGATTGGAAAGGTTGAGAACATGCCGAATTGAGGCACAGGGCCCAAGCCCAAGAATGTATCAAAGCAGCAGTACCTGGGTCTGAGTGTGAGGAGTTTCCTGCTGTTTGGCTAATTTAAGCACTAGGTCAGATTGGAAAAGTCAGGTACAGGCTGAATAGAGGTGGTGTGGCCCAGGTCTGAGAGTGTATCGAAGTGGCAGGGCCTGGGTCCAAGAGCAAGGAACAACCTGACGCTTGGCCAACTTAAGCACCAGGCCTGATTGAAAATGTCAGTGTGTTGGGGTCAAAGGCCAGGGACAGGCTGGTGTTCAGCTCAGGGCTCCCCTAGGTTTATGCATCCCTACGCTGAACTGATGCTGTGACCTGCAACTAACGAGCTCCTGGAGTAGCTGAAGTGACAACTGGCTTCGTGGCTGTGGACTCGCTTTTGAGGACTTCAGTTCCGAATGTTATTTGCTTTCCTTTATTGTTCACACGATTAGTTGTTTTTCTGCACACTGTATGTTTGACAGTTTTCTATTTTTAATCAGTTCTATTGGTTTTGTTTTTGTTTTGTGGCTGCCTGAGAGGAGCCAAAGCTCAAGGTTGAACATAGTATAGATACTTTGATAACAAATGTATTTTGACTGTTGAATTTTAGATGGGGGGGGGCTGATAAAAGAGAATCAAGTGCTGAGCATGTTCTTATGTATATGTTTATATGTTTACAGATGATAGCACTGATTGACAGTAGGAAGGTGGAAATAACTAAAGTCTGCCTTCCGTGAGAACTACATGCAATAGAGTGGAGTTTTAGCTGTTTTACTGAGCAAGTCTGGAATGATAAAGGTGGAGACTATTCACTGTAAATCTATCCAGTGATAATGGCAAAGAACAAAGGGAGAATGATGATGTAAATAATCACGTCAAAATCTATAAGTGAGACAGAAAGGGTAAGGAGAAATAAATTATTGCTGTTGCATAGGGTATTAGTCAAGATTTTGGCAGTTGTTGTTTTGTCACAGTGGGGAAAGACAAACATTTTGAATGAAGAGCTCTGGAGAAATTACCATAGGCATTGATTTGAAAGGCAACAGCGTGAGCAAGTGAGGTGAAGTTTAATACAGCCAGGTTAACAATAAATAGTAACACATTTGTTGACAAGTTCCATTTATGTCTGACCCTCCGAGGGAACAAATAGGTTGAGAGGGAAGAGGGCAAAGCGTTTGTCAGCCGGAGTGTCAAGTGATTATTTTTTCTGGATTTGAAAGGAATAGACTTAAATTTGGGAGTGAGGACAGGAAAGTGAGTGGTGCAATAGGTGGTTTATCTGTGACTGACTCCAGTAATGTCTTATGGAGATGGTATGGTGTAATGAGTAGGGCTTGGATTTAGCAGTTGTCTGGGCAAATGATAGCATTTTTTCAAATGAAGCTTTTCTGTGCAGAATTAGTATAAAAGACAAAGATAACTAGATAATGGTGACCACCACTCTTCTCTCTTTTATGTTATGTTGTACTGTAACCATTGTACAAAAACAACTTACAGAGCTGAAAACTGATTCAAAGACTGTAATGGTTACAGAATCATATTGAAGACCAAAAGAATCAGCTTTGTATGACTCAGTGTGCACATAATCCGAGTTGGTATAAACCAGGCCCAGCTGCCTAAAGCTGTGCGATTCCATTTGTCAGCATTGTTATTTTTCTCTGTTTTTTATAATGACAAGAATAGCTCATGACATATTGAATGAGTCACCCTGTTTGCAATTGGGACTCAACAGTACAAAGTTCCAATTTAATTTGCACTCTGCTTAGCCAACAAAGTGCTTCTGCAGGTTTCAGTCCATCTTTGACTATGAGCAGCAACAGTGGGTCAGGGGCTGAGGTGGTCAAGTGACAAGTTTTCCCATCTAGAAATGGGCATGAAAGGACAACTGTCTGATGGTTCGGTTTAACATAGATGGCAGCAGGAAGTCTCCTCAAGAACTGGAGGAACAAAGGAGATTCACATAGGATGTCACAATTAGATTGTGAATTATTGCAGAGCAACAAAAGTGTTGGAAAAACTCAGCAGATAAAGGCAGCAACTGTGTTGACTGAAGCAGAGCAAAGTTTCAACCTGCCCTGGTCCCACACAAACACTTCTGCTCTCTCTCCACTCTCCCTGTTTGTAATTCTAGGATTTTTTTTGGAACATCCTAACACCTTTCATCAAAACTAAGGAAGTTTAGAGATAAAACAGCTTTGAAGTTGTAGAGAAAAGGGAACATTTTTTGATCGTCTCCTGATGAATCTCCTTTTATTGAAGTTACCCAGTTGCCAAAACAATAATGACCTCTTCACACAGGTAACTGATGTATGTAGGGTATAACCTCATGAGCTTCATAGGAAGGGCTGCATCTCCACTTTAAATAACACAAATAACACCAGTAATTGTGCCTCTACACTTCTCAGCTGCAGTGAATCCCTTACATTCATAATCTTATGAAAGAAGTTATTAAACGCCTCGATTTCAAATGACCAGTCCATTACCTCATAACTATGTTCCCTTATTCAAGACTCACACACTAGAACATATCTCAACATCTACAAAAGGACTTTGTGCATTTCAATAAGACCACCTTTCATTCTCTGAACATCAAAGTATATAGATCAACCCTTAATGGCCTTTCATTATAGGACAACTGTCTCTTCCATGGATTTAAGGTGGTGGCTCTTTTGCATTTACTCCAAAGCTAAATATCCTTTCATAAATAATGAGACCATAGCTGTACCCAGTAATCCAGGTGTGGCTGCATCAGCACCTTATACAATTGTATCCATTTTTCTATAATTCATTGCAGTAAAAGCTAATATACAATTGGCCCTCATAACTACTTGTTTTAGCTACATGATAAAATGTTGTGTTTCATGCAGTAAATCAATTGGACCCCTCAGTACTCCACTCATTTGTAATCTCACTCCATTTAGATAATAATCTGCCATTTGGTTATTCCTACCAAAGCCCACACCTTTCTACGTTAAATTCCATTTGTCAGCTTTTCACCCACGTCCTCAATCTATCTTCAGAGTGCAAGTAAGCCGTTTGAAACCTTCCCTCCCATCTTTTTTGACTTATCGCCAAACCTCCTCCAGTTCATTAATGTAGTTAGTAATTAATTGAGGGCCAGGCTCTACTATTCACCTTCACACAAGGGGCAAGTTATAGTCATCAATTAAGTTACTAACCCAGAAGTTTTTGGGATGTGAGAGGAAAAAGGAACACCTGAAGGAAACACATGTGCAATCTGCTCTTTGACAGCAGCAGAGATCAAGATCAAACCCGGGTTTCTGGTGTTGTGATGCAGTCTTTCTATTTACTGCACCAAAATATACTGCTTATTCACACATTATTCTAAGAAACAAATCTTGATGCACTCCATGAATTCCTCTTCTATGGTATTTTTACTAGTTTGTTTAATTTAATTAATATGCATATTAACAACATTCATGATCATTGTATTTCACTTTTCACAGATCTTTGATATTTCCTGAAATGTAACACTACAGACATCTCCCAACATCACCTTCACTTCCCTGATATATGTTAGTTCCATCCAACACAACTGGCCATCATGGTCTCTTGCATCTACATTACTGCACAGATGAAGACTGATACCTTCCTTGATCGAATTGTCTCTGTTATAGCTGTTAAACCAAGTTCTTTTTGTGCTATCAACTCATCCACCTTGTTACAAATGCTGTACGGATTCAGAGTCCTGTGGTGGCCAATCAGCAGAAAGGGAGTTTGTAAAATTAGCTCCACGATCAAAGTTTAAAAGAAATGGTTTGGCGCTGTTCCTCTGAGTTGTGCAGAGACCGATCAACAAAGAGGGATTCATTAGAAAGGCCAAATAAAAGTGATGTAGGTGCAAGTGCAGTGGCCATTCTTCTCAGTGTGCAAGTCTTTAGAGTGGCTTTGGCTCATCAGGCTTAGGCAAGATTAGTTGAGCGAGGTAAGGTATCTGGCAACGTTCTCGTTGTATTCTTATTTCTTCAACTGTTAGGGCTTAGTAGAGTAGTGCGAATGGCTTCGGGGCAGCATTTTGTACTGTGTGTGAGATGAAGGTGTTAAGGCGGTGGAGTTGCAGCTTGATGATTTTTGACACATATGGGAGAATTACAAGCTTGTTAACATCCATTAATTTTAGGCTCTTTAGAAGACCATAAGATAGAGGAGCAGAATTAGGCCATTTAGCCCATCAAGCCTGCTCCACCATTTCATTATGGCTGATCCAATTTGCTTCTCACCCCCAGTCAACGGTCTTCTCCCCATATCCCTTCAATCAACCTCTGAATCTCTGCCTTAAAATATTCATAAAGACGGCCTCCACAGCTGCCTGTGGTAACAAGATTCACAGAACGACCACTCTCTGGCTAAAGAAATTCCTCTTCAACTCTGTTCTAAAATGAGCTTCATAGGAGCTTCTATTCTGAGGCTGTGTTCTCTGGTCCTAGACTCTCCCACCATTGGAAACATCCTCCCCCCATTTTGACTCTATCAAAACCTTTCAGCATTCAATAGTTTAAATTAGGTCATCCTCATACTTCTGAATATTAGCGAATACAGGCCCAGAGCCATTAAATGCTCTTCATATGACAAGATATTCAATCCTGGAATTTTTTTCATGAACTTCCTTTGAACCCTTTCCAGTATCAGCATATCCTTTCTAAGATAGGAGCCAAAATCTGCTCACAATACTCCAAGTGAGGCCTCATCAGTGCTTTATAGGGTCTTAAAATTACTTCCTTGCTTTTATATTTTAGTCATCAAAATACGTACTAGATTCACATTTGCCTTCCTCACCAAGACTCAACCTGCAAACTAATCTTTAGGGAATCCTGTACAAGGATTCCCAAGTCCCTTTGCACTTTAGACTTCCGCACTTTCTCTCCATTTGGAAAATTGTCTGCCTTTTCATTTCTTCTACCAAAGTGTGTGATCATACACTTCCCGACATAGTATTCCATCTGCCACTTCATTGTCAATTCTCCTAATTTGACTAAGTCCTTCTGTAGCTTCTCTACTTCCTCAAAACTACCTGCCCCTCCATCTATCTTCATATCCTCTGTAAACTTTGCAACAAAGCCATCAATTCCATCATCCAAGTTATTGACATATAACGTAAAAAGAATCGGTTCCATCACCACTAGTCACCGACAGCCAACCAGAAAAGGCTCCCTTTTATTCCCACTCTTTGCCTCCTGCCAGTCAGCTACTGTTGTATCCATGCTAGGATCTTTCCTGTAATAGCATGGACCTTTAACTTGTTAAGCAGCCTCTTGTGTGGCACCTTATCAAAGGCCTTCTGAAAATCCAAGTACACAACAGATTCTCCTTTGTCTGTCCTGCTTGTTAATTTTTCAAAGAATTTGAAAAGATTTGTCAAGTAAGATTTTAGCTAGAGGAAATCATGGGGACTGCTGCCTATTTTATCATGTGCCTCCAAGTACACTGTAACCATATCTTTAACAATCATCTCAAACATCTTCCCAACCACTGAGGTCAGACTAAACTGACCTATAATTTCCTTTCTTCTGTCTCTCTCCTAACTTAAAGAGTGGAGTCACATTAGCAATTTTTTCAGTTTTGGCTTTTATGTTGGCTTTGCCAGCCAAGGTAGTGTCATCTTATCTTTAGAATACTTCTTCATTTTTGGGATGTGCAGTGCTTATAAAAAGTATTCACCCCCTTGGAAGTTTTTATTTTTTATTGTTTTACCACTTGGAATCATAGTAGATTTGATTTGGCCTTTTTTCACACTGAGCAACAGAAAAAGACTCTTTTTGTGTCAAAGTGAAAACAAATCTCTACAAAGTGGTCGAAATTAATTACAAATATAACACCAAAATAATTAATTACATAAAAGATAGAGGGTTATGTGTAACCCTAGGTAATTTCTAAAGATAAGTATACGTTCAGTACTGGACTGTGGGCCAAAGAGCCTGTATTGAGCTGTAGGTTTTGGTTTCTAAGTATTCACCCCCTTCAAGTCAGAATTTAGTAGATGCACCTTCGGAAGCCTTGAGTCTGTGTGGATCGGCCTCTATCAGCTTTGCACATCCAGACGCTGCAATTTTCCCCCATTCTTCTTTACAAAAATGCTCAAGCTCTGCCAGATTGCATGGGGTTTATGCTTGGGGTCATTGTGTTGCTGGAAAACAAATCTTCTCCCAAGTCACAGTTCTCTTGCGGACTGCTTCAGATTTTCCTCCAGGAAATCCCTGTATTTTGCTGATTTCATTTTACCCTTTATCTTCACAAGCCTTCCAGGACCTGCCACAGTGAAGCATCCCCACAGCATGATGCAGCCACCACCACGCTTCACAGTACAGATGGTGTGTTTTTGATACCAAACATAGCATTTTGATGGCCATAAAGCTCAGTTTTTGTTTCATCTGCTCATAGATCCATCTTCTAACTGACTTCAGAGTCTTCCACATGCCTTCTAGCAGACTCTAGCCATGATTTCATGTGAGTTTTTTTCATCAGTGACTTTGCCACTCTCGCTTAAAGCTGCAGTTGTTGTTTGTGCAGTTTCTCCCATCTCAGCCACTGAAGACTGTAACTCCTCAGAGTTGCCATACGTCCCTTGGTTGCCTCCCTCACTAGGTCCCATCTTGCACGGTCACTCAGTTTTTGCAGATGGCCTACTCTACGCAGATTTACAGCTGTGCCATATTCTTTCCATTTCTTGATGATTGTACTCCAAGGGATATTCAATGACTTGGAAATCTTCTTGTGTCCATCTCCTGACTTGGACCTTTCAATAACCTTTTGCAGAGTTGCTTGGAGCACTCTTTCATCTTCATGGTGTAGTTTTTGCCAGGATACTGACTCACAGCAATTAGACCTTCCAGACACTGGTGTATTTTACTACAATCAATTGAAATACATTGACTGCACACAGGTCTCAAAAAACAGACCCATTTCTAAAACCAATCGGCTGCACCAGTGATGATTTGGTGTATCATATTAAAGGGGTGAATACTTATGCAATCAATTATTTTGTGTTTTATATTTGTAAGTAATTCAGACCACTTTGTAGAGGTTTGTTTTCACTTTGACGTGAAAGAGTCTTTTTCGGTTGATAAGTGTCAAAAAAGTCAAATTAAATCCATTGTGATTCAAGGTTGTAAAACAATGAAACATGAAAACTTCCAAGAGGGGGGTTTGAAAAATTTTTCTAGGCACTGTATATATCCTACGCCTTCCAAATTGCTTCCAGAAATTTCAGTCATTGCTGCTCTGCTGTCATCCCTGCCGGTGTTCTTTTCCAATCAATTCAGACCAATTCCTCTCTCATGTTTCTGTAATTCCCTTTACTCCACTGTAATACTGATACATCTGACTTCAGCTTCTCCTTCTCAAATTTCAGGGTGAATTCAGTCGTATTATGATCATTTGCTCTGAAGGGTGCAGGCTACATCCTTACTGCTGTTTGGAGGTCTGGATATAGTACCCATCAGATTCTTTTTACCCTTGAAGTTGCTTAGCTCCACCCATAACAATTCAACAACTTCCAACCCTATGTCACCTCTTTCTAATGATTTGATTTCACTTTTTACCAACAGAGCCACACCACCCCCTCTCCCTACCTTCCTGTCTCTGTGATACAATGAGTATCGTTGGACATTAAGCTCCCAGCAATAATCTTCTTTCAGCCATGATTCAGTGTTGCCTACAAAATCATACATGCTAATCTGTAACTGTGCTACAAGTTTATCAGCATTATTCTGTATATTGCACCCATTCAAATATAACACCTACAGTCCTAAATTCACCTTTTCCAATTTTGTCTCCCTTTTACATTGCAGCACATCCTGTTGACTGCAATTTTGTCCTATCATCAGCCTCTCCTTGCTAGGAGTCTCATTACAGATTGCCTTTGTTTGTAAACTAACTACCTCATCCTCAACATTATCACTCTGGTTCCCATCCCCCTGGAAGATCAGTTTAAACTCTCCCAAACAAATCCAGCAAACCTGCCCACAGGATATTTAACCCCCTAGGGTTACATTTAACCCATCCCTTTTGTACAGGTCATGCCCTCTCCAGAAGAGATTCCAAAGATCCATAAATCTGATCCCTTGCCCCCTGTACCAGTTCCTCCGCCACACATTCACCTGCTAAATAATCCTATTTTTACCCTCACTAGCACATGGTACAGGAAACAATCCAGAGATTACTACCCTGGCAACACACACAAAATGCTGGTGGAACGCAGCAGGCCAGCCAGAATCTATAGGAAGAAGCACTGTCCACGTTTCGGGCCGAGACTGGTCCTGACGAAGGGTCTCGGCCCAAAACTTCAACAGTGTTTCCCCCTATAGATGCTGCCTGGCCTGCTGCGTTCCACCAGCATTTTGTGTGTGTAGCTTGAATTTCCAGCATCTGCAGATTTCCTCATGATTACTACCCTGGAGATCCTGTTCCTCAGCTTTCTACCCAACTCCCTAAAATCTCTTTTCAGGACCTCCTCACTTTGTCTACCTATGTCTTTGTTGCCAATATGCACCAAAAGTTCTGGCTTCTCACCTTCGCTCTTGAGAATGCCATGAACCCAATCCACATAGCTGGGAGGCAACATACCATCTGGTTGTCTCAGTCACACACACCAAATCTTGTCTCTGTTCCTCTGACTATAGCATCTCCTGTCAGTACCGCAGTCTGTCTGAGACAAGCCAACGCTTGATTCAATGTCACCATCGCCAATACTGAGTCCCTGAGAAGACCTGCAGATGATGCAG
Source organism: Hypanus sabinus (assembly GCF_030144855.1). NCBI lineage: Eukaryota > Metazoa > Chordata > Chondrichthyes > Myliobatiformes > Dasyatidae > Hypanus > Hypanus sabinus. The sequence goes on along the minus strand of NC_082715.1, from coordinate 98,647,170 downwards.
CTGGTAGCTTGGTCATCTCTAAGGCCGAAGTACACAGATGTTTCCAACAGATGGACAGTCGCAAGGCCACGGGACCAGACAGCATCCCAGGGCGAGTATTCAGGATGTGCGTGGCACTACTGGCAGGTTTGTTTACAGGCATATTTAATCTCTCCCTCTCCCAGTGCAGAGTGCCCTTCTGCTTCAAAATATCCACCATTGTTCCTGTACCTAAAAAGACCAAGGTGACATGTCTGAATGACTGGCATCCTGTTGCACTCACCTCAATAATAAGCAAATGCTTTGAGAGACTGATCAAGGACTACATCTGCAGCATTCTGCCACCCGAACTGGATCCCTACAATTCACCTATCAAAACAACCGATCAACAGATGATGCAATAGCCACAGCTCTACACACTGTTTTTACACATCTGGAGTAGATGGATGTTTATGTGAGAATGCTGTACTTGGACTACAGTTCCCTCCAGGCTTAGCAAGAAGCCCAGAGACCTTGGCCTTCACCCTACTTCATGTAACTGGATCCTGGACTTACTGTCAGATCACTGACATCTGTGGGCTCCCTCACCCTCTACACGGGTACCCCTCAGGGCTGCGTACTAAGCTCCCTCCTTTACTCTCTCTGTGTACCCATGACTGTGTCACACACACAGCTCCAATCTGCTAATTAAATTTGCTGATGAAAATAAACTGATTGGCCTAATCGTTATAATCAGGCAGCCTACAGTGAAGAAGTCATCACCCTGACACATTGGTGTCAAGAAAAAAACAACCTCTCCCTCAATGTCGCAAAAACAAAGGAGCTGGTTGTGGACTGCAGGAGGAATGGAGACAGGTTAACCTCGATACATATCAATGGAACTGGGGTTGAAAGGGTTCCTCGACATAAACATCACCGAGGATCTCACATGGTCTGTAAGTATCGGCTGTGTGGTGAAGAAGGCACAACAGCACCTCTTTTACCTCAGACAGTTGAAGAAGTTTAGTATGGGCCCCCAAATCCTAAGAACTTTCTACAGGGGCACAATTGAGAGCATCCTGACTGGCTGTATCACTGCCTGGTATGGGAACTGTACTTCCCTCAATCGCAGGACTCTGCAGAGAGTGGTGTGGACAGCCTAGTGTATCTGTTGATGTGAACTTCCCACTATTCGGAACATTTACAAAGACAGGTGTATAAAGAGGGCCAGAAGGATCATTGGAGATCTGAGTCACCCCAACCACAAACTGTTTCCGCTGCCACCATCCGGGAAACAGTACTGCAGCATAAAAGCCGGGACCGACAGGCTCAGGGCCAGCTTCTTCCACCGGGCCGTCAGACTGATGAGTTCATGCTGATACAATTGTATTTCTATGTTATATTGGCCATCTTCTCGTGCATAGTATTTATTATAAATTACTATGATTGCACATTGCACACTTAGACAGAGACGTAACGTAAGGATTTTTACTCCTCGTGTATGAAGGATGTAAGTAATAAAGTCAATTCAATGTTACCTGACTTATTAAGCATTTTCTGTTTTCATTTCAGATATCCAACATCCATAATAGTTTGATTTTGTAATACCTTGTCTGCGAAAAGATTGGGAAGGAGCAAGAGTGACATATAAAATGCTAATTGGTCCAAATATTAAAATATATACAGTAACTTTAAACTTACATCATGAAAACCTTTTGATTAAGCTGGGATAATAGTTGCTATATTTCATTAGGAGTTTTGAGGAAATTTGGAATGTCGCTTAAAACATTTGAACATTTCTGTGGATGTACCGTGGAAGAAGTTTGGTATGGGTCCCCAAATCCTAAGGTGTGGACAGCCCAGCGCATCTGTAAATGTGAAATTCCCACTATTCGGAACATTTACAAAGACAGGTGTGTAAAAAGGGCCAGAAGGATCATTGGCGACCTGAGTCACCCCAACCACAAACTGTTTCAGCTGCCACCATCCTGAAAATGGTACCACAGCATAAAAGCCAGGACCGACAGGCTCTGGGACAACTTCTTCCACCAGGCCGTCAGACTAATGAACTGATGCTACTTCATTTCGATGTGACATCGAATGTCCTGTTGTACATACTATTTATTATAAGTTACTATAATTGTACATTGAACATTTAGATGGAGATGTAACAAAGAAATTTACCCCTCATGTATATGAAGGATGTAAGTAAAAAGTCAATTCAATTCAATTTCTCTTCACCTTTCTGCTCTTCTGCTCTACAAAGTATGAGTGTCCTTTAATGACTAATAAAGATATTGTCATATTTTGAAACTCCAAAACAGAAATCTACTAACCAGTAATGGATAATGTAAACATGCAAATAATGCTAAACCAAGCACAATTACTCAAATTTTAAATATACAACACTCAATATAGCCTGCGTCTGAACTTATTTATATACATTCTAAGACGAGAGGACGCAGCCTCAAATAGAGGAGCATTTAGATGGAGATGAAGAGGTATTTTGTTAGCCAAACATAGAAACATAGAAAATCTACAGCACAATACAAACCCTTCGACCACAAAGCCTTGCCAAACATGTCCTTACCTTAGAACTACCTTACCCATAGCCCTCTATATTTCTAAGCTCTATGTACCTATCCAGGAGTTTCTTAAAAGACCCTATTGTTTTCACCTCCACCACCACTGCTGGCAGCCCATTCCACATATTCTCTGCATAAAAAACTTACCACTGACATCTCATCTGTAGCTACTTCCAAGCACCTTAAAACTGCCCTCTCGTGCTAGCCATTTCAGCTCTGGGCAAAAACCTCTGACTGTCCACATGATCAATGCCTCTCATTATCTTGTACACCTCTATCAGGTCACTTCTCATCCTCTGTCGCTCCAAAGAGAAAAGATCAAGCTCAGTCAACCTATTCTCATAAGGCATGCTCCCCAAAACAGGCAACATCCGAGTAAATCTCCTCTGCACCTTTTCATCGTTTTTCCAAATCCTTCTTGTTGCGTGGTGACCAGAACTGAGCACAGTACTCCAAGAAGGGTCTGACCAGGGTTCAAAATAACTGTAACATTACATCTCGGCTCTTCAACTCAATCCACGATTGATGAAGGCCAATACACCGTATGCCTTCTTAACCACAGAGTCACCCTACGCAGCTGCTTTGAGCATCCAATGGTCTCAGACCCCAAGATCCCTCAGATCCTCTACATTGCCAAGAGTCTTACCATTAATACTATATTCCACCATCATATTTGAGCTACCAAAATGAACCACCTCACATTTATCTGGGTTGAACTCCATCTGCCACTTCTCAGCCCAGTTTTGCTTCTTATCAGTGTCACACAGTAACCTCTGACAGCCCTCCACACTATACACAACACCACCAACCTTTGTGTCATCAGCAAACTTACTAACCCATCCCTCCACTTCCTCAACCACGATATTTGTAAAAATCACGAAGAGTAGGGGGCTCCAGAACAGATTCCTGAGGCACACCACTGGTCACTGACCTCCATGCAGAATATGACCCGTCTACAACCACTCTTTGCCTTCTGTGGGCAAGCCAATTCTGGATCCACAAAGCAATGTCCCTTGGATCCCATGCCTCGTTACTTTCTCAATAATCCTTGCATGGGGTACCTTATCAAATGCCTTGCTGAAATCCATATACACTATATCTACTGCTCTACCTTCACCAATGTGCTTGGTCGTATTCTCAAAAAATTCTATCAGGTTCATAAGGGACGACCTGCCTTTGACAAAGCCATGCTGGCTATTCCTAATCATATTACTCCTCTCCAAGTGTTCGTAAATCCTGCCTGTCATGATCTTCTCTATCAATTTACCAACCACTAAAGTAAGACTCACTGGTCTATAATTTCCTGGGCTATCTCTACTCCCTTTTTTGAATAATGGAACAACATTTGCAACCCTCCAATCCTCCAGAACCTCTCCTGTCCTCATTGATGTTGCAAAGCTCATCACCAGAGGCTCAGCAATCTCCTCCCTTGCTTCCCACTGTAAACTGGGGTACATCCCATCTGGTCCCAGTGACTTCAACTTGATGCTTTCTAAAAGCTCTTACACATCCTCTTTCTTAATATCTATATGCTCTAGCTTTTCAGTCCGCTGCAAGACGTCCCTACAACCACAAAGACCCTTTTCTGTAATGAATACTGAAGCTAAATTTTCATTAAGTACCTCTTCTATCTCCTCCAGTTCAATACACACTTTTCTACTGTCACACTTGATTGGTCCTCTTCTCTGATGTCTTATCAGAATCAAAATCAGACTTTAATTGCCAAGTACCTGTGTACATACAAGGAATTTTTCTTCCGGCAGATGTTGTCTCTCTGTTCATAACAATAATAATGATGAATATAAATGAAAATATAGATTATACATACAAGTAGTGCAAACCAAGTAATAGTTAGCCAACAGTTAACTGGCAGTTAACTGTTCAGCAAAGTGACCGCAGTAGGGAAAAAACTTCTCCAGTGCCTATTAGTCTTAGCCTGGAGGGATCTGAAGCGCCTACCAGATGGAAGCAGTTCAAACAGTCCGTGCGCAGGATGGAAGGAGTCCTTTATGATGTTCCCCACCCTCTTCTTCAACCTGGAAGAGTACAGGTCCACAATAGAGGGCAGGGAGGCTCCAATGATGCGCTCAGCAGTCCTCACTGTGCGCTGTAGTCTGGTTCTATCCTCTTGCTCTTCACCTACTTATAGAATGTCTTGGGGTGTTCCTTAATCCTGTCCGCCAAGGTCTTCTCATGGCCCCTTCTTGCTCTCCTAATTTCATTCTTAAGCTCCTTCCTGCTAGCCTTATAAAATTACCCAGTTTTTTGAACCTTTAGTAAGCTCTTCTTTTCTTCTTGACTAGATTTACAACTGCCTTTGTACACCATTGTTTGTGTACCCTGCCATCCTTTCCCTGTCCAACTGGAACATACCTGCGCAAATATCCTTTGAACATTTGCAACATTTCTTTCGTACATTTTCCTGAGAACATCTGTTTCCAATTTATGCTACCAAATTTCTGCCTGATAGCTTCATATTTCCCCTTACTCCAATTAAACTTTTCCCTAACTTGTTTGTTCCTATCCCTCTGCAATGCTATGGTAAAAGAGATAGAATTGTGATCACTATCTATAAAATGCTCTCCCACTGAGAGATTTGATACCTGATCAGGTTCATTTCCCAATACCAGATGATGTACAGCCTCTCCTCTTGTCGGCTTATCTACATATTGGGTCAAGAAACCTTCCTGAACACACCTAACAAACTCCACCCCATCTAAACCGCTCACTCTAGGGAGATGCCAATCAATATTTGGGAAATTAAAATCTCCCACCACAACAAGCCTGTTATTCTTACACCTTTGCAGAATGTGCTCCTTGATGTCCCTGTTACTATTGAGTGGTCTATAAAAAACACTCAGTTGAGTTATTGACCTCTTCCTGTTCCTAACTTCCACCAACAGAGACTCCGTAGGCAATCCCTCCATGACTTCCTCCTTTTCTGCAGCCGTGACGCTATCTCTGATCAGCAGTGCCATGCCCCCACCTCTTTTGCCTCCCTCCCTGTCCTTTCTGAAACATCTAAAACCCAGCACTTGAAGTAACCATTCCTGTCCCTGAGTCTTCCAAGTCTCAGTAATGGCCACCACATCATATCTCCAAGTACTGATCCCACTCTAAGCTCATCCGCTTTGTTCACAACACTCCTTGTGAGAATAGACACATCTCAAACCTTCAGTCTAAGCTTGTCCCTTCTCTATCACCTGCCTATTTTCCCTCTCGCACTGCCTACAAGCTTTCTCTATTTGTGAGCCAACCTCCTCCTCCCCAGTCTCTTCAGTTCGGTTCCCCCCCACCCCCGAACAATTCTCGTTTAAAGCTCTCCCTAGTAGCCTTAGCAAACCTCCCTGCCAGGATATTGGTCCCCCTGTGAATCAAGTGTAACACTGTAGTGATGTGCTACACACAGAGTTAGAAATAACGACACGTATTCTGTAAGTTGCACTCGAGACTAGTTTATTCAAACTTCATGGCACGGGCTTTTATGCAGTTCCATTCCTGCCCTCACCGGGCGGAAATGCATTACAGAAGTCTCTTCCCGCGCGTGGGCTTTCTCTCCTTGCTGGTGAAGAAGAAGGCCCAGCACTATTCTGGGACTGGCCTCTCTGCCAATGCGCACGCCATTTTGTGAGCCGGTTCGTCTACGTAGAAAGTGGGTCACCACATAACCTTCCCCCCCCCCCACCAGAACCAGCGATACACCCCCCCCACCCCAATGTCCACAGTCTGGATCATCTCTGTTTGGGCGGTCTGCCTCTGTGCCGCGATGCCTGAACCCCAACCAGCTGCACCAAGTCCACATGGGCCAGTTTGAGTCACAGCCGACCACAGGCTGGAGGTGAACTGGGCGCCTCTGACGGAGGTAATATGGGTTGGTATCCAGAAGCGTGCTACCCAGGTTGCAATCAGCACTCGGGCGCAGGAATCGGCGGTGGTGTCGGTGAGCGGGACAGCCTCTGGCCATCTCGTGAACAGATATACCATAGTTAGGAGGTACGTTGCTCCTCGCGATACTGGCAGGGGCCCCGCGATATCCACATGAATGTGGTCGAACCTCCGGCGGGTGGGTTTGAACTGCTGCAGCGGGGCTTTGGTGTGCCGCTGCACCTTGGCTGTTTGGCACTGCGAGCACATTTTGGCCCATTTGCTGACCTGTTTGCAAGGTCCATGCCACACGAACTTGGTGGAGACCATCCGGACGGTTGTCCTAATAGATGAGTGCGCCAAGCCATGTATGGAGTCGAAAACTCACCGCCAAGGATGGGGCGAGGTTGGCCGGTAGCCTGGTCACACAGGAGGGCCCTCTCACCTGGGCCTATGAGGAAGTCTTACAGCTATAAACCTGAGACTGCGGTCCTGTAGCTGGGCATCACGTCGTCTGCCTACTGCGCCTCCACCAGTGCTGCATAGTCCACCCCCAGGGACAGGGCCTGGATAGCTGGTTTGGAGAGTGCATCCGTCACGACGTTGTCCTTTCCCGAGACGTGCTCGATGTCCGTCATGTACTCGGAGATGTAGGACAGATGTCGTTGCTGGTGGGCCGACCAGGGATCGGACACCTTTGAGAACGTGAAGGTCAACGGTTTATGGTCCGTGAAAGTGGTGAACGCCTTCTAAGAAGTACCTGAAATGCCAGATTGCCAGATACAGTGCCATCAGCTCCCAATCGAAGGCACTGTACTTGAGTTTGGGTCGCCATAGTTGCCTGCTGAAGAATGCCAGGGGTTGCCAGCAGCCCTCCATGAGTTGGTCCAGCACCCACCAACTGCTGTGTTGGATGCGCCCACTGTGAAGGCAGTTGGAACTTCTGTTCTGGGGTGCACCAGCATCACAGCGTCTGCCAAGGCTTCCTTGGCTTTAATGAATGTGGCCGCGGCCTCTTCGACCCAAGTAACGTGCCTTTACCCAACATCAGAGTGAACAAAGGGCGCATGATACAAGCTGCTGAGGGGAGGAAACGGTGGTAGAAGTTCACCATACCAATGAACTCCTACAGGCCTTTGACCGTGTTGGATCGCGTCTAACTTGGCAGGCAACGGTGTTGCCTCATCTTTGTTAATCCTGTGGCCTAGGAAGTTGATGGTGTCAAGTTCGAACTGGCATTTGGCTGGGTTGGATCGTGAGGCCGAAATCACTCAGGCGGGAGTAGAGCTGATGGAGGTGGGACAGATGCTCCTGACGATTACTGCTGGCTATGAGGATGTCGTCCAAATAGATGAACGTAAAGTCCAGGTTGCGTCCCACCGCATCAGTTAGCTGCTGGAACATCTGTGCAGCATTCTTCAGGCAAACGGCATTCAGAGGAACTCGAACAGGCCGAACGGGGTGATGAGTGTGGTTTTGGGGATGTCTTCAGGGTGCACCGGGATTTGATGGTATCCCTGGATGAGGTCTACTTTGGAAAAGATTCTTGCCCTGTGCAGGTTTGCTGCAAAGTCCTGTATGTGCGGCACGGGGTAGCGGTCTGGAGTTGTAGCCTCATTCAGTCTGCGGTACGGGGTAGCGGTCTGGAGTTGTAGCCTCATTCAGTCTGCGGTAGTTGCCGCATGGTCTCCAGGCCCCGGCTGCTTTGGGCACCATGTGCAGGGGGGAGGCCCATGGGCTGTCAGACCTCCGTACGATCCCCAATTCCTCCATCCTCATGAACTCCTCCTTCGCCAGGCGGAGATTGTCTGGGGGGAGCCTTCGTGCACGGTTATGGAGGGGCAGTCCCTGGGTCAGAATGTAGTGCTATACTCTGTGTCTGGCCATGGCTGCTGTGAACTGCGGAGCCAGAATTGATGGAAAGTTGGCCAGGATTCTGGTGAATTCATTGTCAGACAGCGTGATGGAGTCTAGTGTGGGGCCGGCAACTTGGCTTCACCCAGGGAGAATGTCTGGAAAGTCTTGGAATAGACCAGTCTTTTCCCTTGCAAATCGACCAGCAGGCTGTGAGCTCGCAAGAAGTCCACCTCCAGGAGTGGTTGGGCCACGCGGTCAGTGTGAAGTCCCACATGAACCGGCTGGCGCCGACCTGCAACTGCACTGTGCAGGTGCTGTAGGTCTGTAACGTGCTGCGGTTTGCGGCCCTCGGGGTGGGTCCTGGCTTCCTGTTGCAGGTGTCATACCCCGTCGGGGGCAAGACACTGATTTCCGCTCAGGTGCCGACCAAGAAGCGGCGTCCCGACTGTTTGTCCCAGACAAACAAGAGGCTGTCCTGGTGGCCAGCTGCCACAGTCATTAGCGGTGGCTGGCCCTGGCCCTTGCAGGGCGGGCAACAATGGCGGGCTTCTGTGCCCCACCGCTGGTGGTAGAAACACCACTGTTCATTGGCTTCCTCACTCCTGCCTCTGGGTTGTGTGCACTCCATTGCTGGGCCTGGTCTGGTCTGCTGTTGGGCGCGTGGCCTGGCAATCTAACCGACGAACACCACACTCTCCCTCTTGGCTTTCCACAGCACGTCTGCCCAGGCCGCCACCTTCCGGGGGTCACTGAAATCTGCGTTGGCCAGCAGCAGATGTATGTCCTTGGGCAGCTGCTCCAGGAACGCTTGCTCAGACATGAGGCAGGGCTTGTATTCGTCAGCCAGGGACAGCATCTCGTTCATTAATGCTGACGGCGTCCTGTCTCCCAAACCATCCAGGTGAAGCAGGCGGGCACCCCACTCATGCCATGTGAGGTCAAAGGTCCCAATGAGCAGCGCTTTGAATGCTGCATATTTGCCTTCTTCCAGGGGCGACTGTATGAAATCCGCAACCTGGGCGGCTGTTTCCTGGTCAAGGGAGCTCACCACGTAATAGTAAAGCGTGGAATCAGAAGATATCTGCCGAATCTGGAACTGGGCTTCTGCTTGGCTAAACCACACGCATGGTCGCAGTGTCCAGAAAGTTGGCAGTTTTAGTGAAACTGCATGAACAGATGAAGAGTTAATCATCTTTGGTCCAAATCCCGTTTGGACCGTCGGGGTCACCAATGTAGCGATGTTCTACACACAGAGCTAGAAATAGTGACACGCAGTGTGTAAGTTGACTAGTTTATTCAAACTTTGCGGCACTGGCTAATATGCAGTTCCGTTCCCGCCCTCACCGGGCGGAAATTACATCAGAGATGCATTACAAAAGTCTCTTCCTGTATGCGGGCTTTCTCCCTTTGCTGGTGAAGGAAAAGGCACAGCGCCATTTTAGGGCTGGCCTCTCTGCCGACGCGCATACCATTTTGTGAGCCGGTACGTCTGCGTAGAAAGTGGGTTGCCGCAACATGTCCTTTTTTGCACAGATCACACCTGCCCAAAAAAGGTCCCAGTGATCCAGAAATCTGAAACCCTGCCCCCCGCTCCAATCCCTCAGCCATGCTTTTATCCTTCACCTCATTCTATTCCTATACTCACTGTTACGTGGCACAGGCAGTAATCTCGATATTACTACCTTTGAGATCCTGCTTCTCAACTTCCCTTCTAACTCCCTGTAGTCTGTTTTCAGAACCGCCTCCCTTTTCCTACCTATGTCACTGGTACCAAGATGTACCACAGCTTCTGGCTGTTCTCCTTTCTACTTCAAGATATCGTGAACACGATCAGAAACATCCCAGACCCTGGCACCTGGGAGGCAAACTACCATCCGCATTTCTTTCCTGAGTCCACAGAATCACCTGTCTGACCCCTAACTATAGAGTCACTATCACTACTGCCTTTCTCTACCTTTCCTACCCTTCTGAGCCACAGGGCCAGACTTTGTGTTAGAGGCGGACCACTGTTGTTTCCCCTAGGTAGGCCGTCTCCACCAACAGTACTCAAAGAGGAGTACTTATTGTTAAGGGGAACAGTTACTGGGGTACTCTCTAGCATCTGCCTCTTGCCCTTCCCTCTCCTGACTGTTAACCACTCATCTGTCTTCCCAGGCCCCAGAGTGACTACCTGCCTCTCTATCACCTCCTCACTCTCCCTGAGTGATGAATCTGTGAAATTCTTTGCCACAGGCAGCTGTGGAGGTCATGTCTTTATGTATATTTAAGGCAAAGGTTGATAGATTCTTGATTGGTCAGGGCATGAAGGGATATGGGGAGAAGGTAGGAGCTTCGAGCTGAGAGGAAAATTGGATCAGCCATGATGAAATGACGGATGGACCAAATGGCCTAATTCTGCTCAAGAACAGCATGGCTGGTGAGTTGTTAGTTGTGGAGTGTGCTGCATTGTGATATGCAAGGAGGAATTTAGCGAGCTTCTGATTCAGCGTCGGTGTAGTGTGCAATGCTCTGAATGCCCTCAGTGCATTCCTTAGACTCTGCACAAACCTTTCCCACCCAGCCCTTTGAAGCTGATTGGCACGGTGTAGATGTCACATGTCTTATTCTATCCATTTTCGGCAATGACCTCTTCTGTAAAATTTTCAGCTATTTCTTTCTCCACGGGTAAAAGGGACAATCCATGAGCATTTCCATCATTAGTTGTCCTCTTGAATTCAGTCTTGCAATTGTGTCCTCAGGAAACAGAGCCTATTTCTGCATCAGTGCACTTTTGTCTACTGAAATTGGTCACCATTGAGTTGATAAACAGTAATGAATATAAAGTCTATATCATATACATACTGGATGAAACATGGCTTTGTCCTGATCTATAGTCAAGATCTGGAGCACAGTAGCCAGTTCAGCCGGAACTTATTAGAGTAATTGACAAATCTGCGAAAGGACTGCAACTGTGACAAGTCCTTTGGCCTTGAGGCATACACCACCGCTTACATTTCCTCAGCATACTTGTATAATTCTTGTGCATTGTAACCACAGTAAGTGATGCTTGGTTTAAAGAATTCTCACTTGTGCTGTGCTCTGAGTCCATAATTTTTTAATGTTTGTAATAGAGCCTAGTGATTATAGAGGCATTTCTTGTTATCCTTACCAGTAAAAATGATGTGATCCAGGTAATACTGAGTGCCTGGGCAGCCTTGTAACTCCTGGTCCTTGGCTTTCTACCAGAGTATAGGTGCAGACGCTACTTATATAAAAAAAAATCCTGTTATAGTGATAAAGTCCTTTGTGAGTGTTTATAGTAAGAAACATTTTGGACTCTTCTTCCATCTCCATCTGTAGGACTCAGCTAAGTTCACATTGCTGAAGTATTTTCCTCCAAAAAGGTTTGCAAAGATATCCTCTATCCTGGGCAGAGGGCTTTGATCTACTTTCAGTACTGGGTTGATGGTGAGCTTAAAATCACCGCAGATCCTAACAGACACATCCTTCTTGGATACTAGAATGAATGGTGTCATCCATGGGTTCCACTCAACCTTGGAAAGAATTCCTCCAGCCTCCATGCAGTCTAGCTCAATAGCTACTTTATCACCGATGTTATAAGGAACCAGACAGGCTCTGTAAAGCTTGGTTGCGGCATTTTAATGTAACACAATTTTACCCTTGATATATTTGAGTTTTCCAGTGCCATCCTTGAACACTGATGTGGCATCATCCACTACATCACTTAGTTCACTCTCGGCTGACTCTATTGGAGGGGCTGTGGCATGCAAATTGTGGATGGCTCTCCAATCAAGCTGTAGTTGTCTTGACCAGTCATGGCCCCACAATGCTGGCTTTCCTGTTTTTACCACATACAAGCCCAAAGTGGCATGTTGATTGTTGTATTTCACTGTTACAAATGTCATTCCCACTGGAGTGATCTTTTCTCCAGTACAAGTTCTTAGTTGGATATCTGCAGACATCAGTTCAGTATCTTTGAAATGTTATTCAAACTCAACTTGTGGAATGACTGAAGCAGCTGAGCCAGTGTTCAATTCTGTTTTAATTAATTTGCTGCTCACTTCTGGTGGAAGCAACATTACTTGTCTATTGATAGTTAACACATTATAAATATCAATGCTATGCAGTCCTGTGTCACTCTCATCATTATCAGATTTGTCATCAACAGAATGCAGTTCAGTGCTCTTTTTGAAATTACTTCACTCTTTATCGTTTTTTCTTCCTAGTGCAGTCCATTTATTTTTGTGTGTCTGACATGCTCTTTGCATCTGTCCTACTTTGTTGCATTTTCTGCAAGCTTTCCTTTTAGACCTGCTTGGGTCTGGTGTACATGAGCACAATTTGTTCAGCCAGGCCAGTTTCTCTTAAGATGTTGCAATTTTGTTTACGCTTGTTTTCATTCCGGACTGCAACTCAATTGCATCTCTCTCTGCTGTTTCCGTTGATACAGCAGTTTCCACTGTTATTGTAAATGTGAGCTGTGCTTCAATTAAGAGGCATTTTTAAATGTGTTCTTGTAAGATTCCACAAACTAAATGATCTCTCAGTGCATCATTAAGCCCATCAGTGAACTGACAATGTTCAGACAATCTCTTTAATTCATCCACGTATGCTGAAATGGACTCCCCTTCCTTTGATTCTGCTTATGAAACCTAAAGCATTCTGCAATAAACAGCGCTTTTAATTCTAAATGTTTCTGCATTGCTTTCATGATATCGGCAAAGCTCATTTCAACTGGTTTGGTTGTGGCAGTCAAACCTCTAAGCAAATTGTATGCCTTTCCAACCAATGCACTCAGCAAAACTGGCACTCTCATTGGCTATTTCATTTACTTTAAAATACTGTTCAATTCTCTCACATTTGATCAACCAGTTATCTGGTGTGCAATTAAACACATCCATCTTTCCAATGTGGCCAGTCATTTCTGTTATTTACAATTTACTATAATTATCAGTATATATGAAGTCATGAACTTCATCCATTTTCTGCCTGTTTTAACTTGACTGACTTCTCCTCTTGGGAAGAAAACATGCTGAACTTTTTATTCATTGCCACTGTTACATTTTGAATCTCCAAAACATAAAACTAATTGAAAGAGAAATATGGAGTCAGGTGATTGCAGGTCTATTCCTTTTTATTTACTTTAATGACGTGTACCTATGACATGGTGCCATGATGATGTATGTCATTCATGTACTTTTACATATAATCCACAATGAATTATGTAAGCATACAAAGAATACAAAACCAAGCAATATATTACTCAAATGTTTCTGAAATATTAAGTACATAACACATATCTTTAGTCCTGGCATCACATAGGCAAAAGAGCTTTTGGGGTTTTCAGTTTTCATTGCACAGAACAGTGCCTGGTTCCCTATCTATGCTACACCAATGAATATCATGTATCCTTTTTCACTCTCCATCTGAATGGCTGCTGTGCATTGATGTTATGGCTATGTTTCACATCCGCCTTTCAATTCTTGCTCCCATCCAATCGGTCAACCTGGTTGTGTTTACTGTGATTTACAATAGTTATAGTAAGGTATGGTGTCTTTTATGTGTTTGTATTTTAAAGCAAGGTTTTGCTGAATGCTGTTTACCATATGATTGATCCTGTAACATTCTGTATTCTTTCTGGTTTCTTTTGGCATTTCCTACTATTATGTATTTTTGATTTTTTTTTGTGTTTCTGTGAAGAGGTCTCCAACTTTGTGCCAGGCGTTTGGCACTTCCTCGTCGACATTAATCTGCTCATATCGTGGGGATGTCTTCCCTGAAGGGTCATGCTCTTCCACTGGTTAACTTTTTCTTCTGTAGTGATAATTTCTTCATTTTTCTGAGTTGTGATCTCATTTAAGTTTAGTGGTGTACACATATCAAAACTGCATATGCTCACGTGGAGTGCTGAATACAGTTTTCGTTGATAAAAATACATCCTTAGAAATTTTATCCAACTGTTGTGTAAATTTTTTATGTCTGTTATTCCTCTTCCTCCTTCTGTCCTGGGTAGTATTAATTAGATTAGATTAGATTCAACTTTATTGTCATTATGCCGAGTACAGATACAAAGCCAAATGAAATGCAGTTAGTGTTTAACCAGAAATGCAAAGAAAGAATAATGTTATTTGCAAAATAACTGCGAATAAAAAGTAAGTGCTTCAGCACCCAATTATAGAAGTACAGAGACAGTACAATATGGGTGCAGTGCTGCTTAGCGCTGTGATGTGAGGTTCAGCAGGGTCACAGCCTCAGGGAAGAAGCTCTTCCTGTGCCTCCTGGTGCGGGAGTGGAGGCTTCTCTAGCACCTACCGGTTGGGAGGAGAGTAAAAAGTCCATGGTTAGGGTGAGATGCATCCTTGATAATGCTTTTCACCCTGCCCAGGCAGTGTTTATGGTAAATGTTCTCAGTAGTGTATTTGAGTGCACATAGTGTTTTCTAAAATTGTCCATTCAGTCCTTATTTATCAATGTAAATTTGCCAGATTGGTTTCAGACCAAGATGTTATGCCAAAAGAAGTGTAAATATGGGGCTTAGTTATATTTTTACTCCTGAGTTCTGTTTGGCAGATGTAGCTTTGAAGTAAACCCCATCAAAAGTTTTCCCTTTACACACTATGATCTGTTTTCTTTGATTGGCGATATCCCAGATACTTGTATGTTTTATATTCATCCGATAGTTTTGTTGTATCCTGCAGTGCTGTTTCATATTCTACATTGCACCTTTCTTTATGATTAATGTTCTGCATTTATCTGTCCAAAATTCATGTTCATACCTTTAGAAAATAGTTCTACTTTTTGGATTAATTACTTTAGCTTTACTGTATAAAGGGTGTGTCAAGGTATAATTTGTTTTGTTCTCTCTGTTCTGACTTTCATCTGATTCAGTAAATTACAGAACAGGTTTAAAGCTAGACAAAGCCATAGTAGGCTTAGAGAGTTGCCCTGGAAAATGCCTCAGTTTATTTTGATAACAGTGGTTGTTCTTTTTTGGTTGTTAAAATATAGGGTGATTATAATACTCCAATACTTTATCAGATGTTGTAAGGATTTCACAAGTATTGGGTGTCGTTTATATATTTTATGAACTTTTATTAACAGTGACTGTGGGACAGAATCAAATGCTTTTTGATAGTCAATGTAACAACATGAAAGATTTTCTGCTTTTCTGTCAGGCTTGATTTAGAATTACGGAGTCTATTATAAGTTGTTTTTTACATAATTTCAGGCCTCTACGATATCCTTTCTGCTGTTCTGTAAGTATATTGTGGTTATCTAGGTGAGCGGTGATTAGTTGTGAGATACATAATGTTGCAATTTTAGATATAGTTTGTAAACAAGTCATAGGACAATATTTTGTTGTGTCATTTGTGATTTCCCCTTTAGGTTAGAGACAAATTTTAACTTCTGTGAAAAATTCCAGCACGTTTTCAGGATTTTTAACAGAATTGTCATTACCACTGCTTTTTCAGCTGTGGGTGTTCTTTTTAATCACTGCTTTCAGCATATCAAGTGTTCGCATGTGTGAGTGTGGTCTTTTTTTTATCATGACTGGCAGCGATGCTTCACTCCTGGATGAGCTCAACACCTTTTATGCATGCAAAACTATAGCACTCAATGACCCTGTCATCGCTGTCTTGGAAGCCGACACAAGATTATCTTTTAAAAGGGTGAACTCTCACAAGGTGACAGGCCCCAATAAGGTACCTGGTAGAGCTCTGAGAAACTGTGCCAACTAACTGGCAGGTGTGTTCAAAGACATTTTCAATCTCTATTTGCTACAATCTGAATACCCACCTACTTCAAAAAGGCAACAATCATATCGGTGCCTAAGAAGGGCAGGGTGAGCTGTCTTAATGACTTCTAACCAGTAGCACACACATCTCCAGTGACAGTGTTTTGAGAGGTTGGCTATGGCTAAAGTCAACTCCTGTCTCAGCAAGGACATGGACCAACTGCAATTCACCTATTTCCACAGCAGGTGACCACCTGGATACTACAAATACTTACGACAGGCTGCTGGTAATTGAATCAACACGTACAAAAGCTGGAGGAACTCAGCAGGTCGGGCACCATCCGTTGAAATGAGCAGTCAACATTTCAGGCTGAGACCCTTCGTCAGGACTGAAGAAGGAGGGGGCAGGGGCCCTATAAAGAAGGTGGGGAGAGGGTGGAAGGTGCCAGGTGAAAAACCAAGCAGAGGAAAGATCAAGGGGTGGGGACAGGATAAATGCTATTTATTGACTGCAGCAGCATTTAATACAATCATTCTGACAGCTCTGATCGAAAAGCTCCAAAACCAGAGCCTTTTTCACCCCTCTCCTCAACTGTATCCTCGACTTCCCCACCAAAAAACCATAGTCTCTTTGTGGATCGGACGTAACATCTCAACCTCACTGACAATCAACACTGGTGAAGCTCAAGAATGAAAAGAAGCTACAGAAAATTGTGAACTCAGTCAGCTCCCTCATGGGTAATATCCTCCATAGTATCCAGGACATCTTGAAGGAGCAATGCCTCTAAAAGGTGGCATCCATTGTTAAGGACTCCCGTCACCCAGCTCATTCCTTGTTCTCATTGCTGCCATCAGGAACATAGAATAGTACAGCACAGTACAGGCCCTTTGTGCCGACACAACATTGGAAGGAGGTACAGAAGCCTGAAGGCACACAATGATTCAGGAACAGCTTCTTGCCCTCTACCATCAGATTTCTGAATAGACATTGAACCCATGACACTACCTCACTATTGCTTGTCCCACTTATTTTATTTTCTAATTTAACTATATATATATTGAGTTGAGGCCTCCGTCAGTAAGAGTTGACTGTGGATATTGCATCCTAGTAGTCTAGATATGCAAGACTGGCAATGTACGATTCGGAAAGCAATCTGTTGCCCATGTAGAAAGCTCCCCCTCTCCATGCATCTGATGAACCTAAAGGAATAGCAGAGACTGATACAGTCCGGTACCAGCAGTATCACAGGATTTGCTAGTTAGCATTGGACTAAATGTAGGGCTGTCTTAGGAGCTCCAGCTCTGGATCTTTCCCTTGGGGTTTACTCCAGTGCTGCCCCTGAGTGGTTATTGCTGCAAGGCAGTGGAGATTTGAGATCAGAGATTTCCTTATCCTAAATGAGCTGCCAACAACAGCTGATGAGCCCCATCTGCCCGAAGCGATGTATATACCGGTGATAGTAAACCTGATTGCGATTCTGACTCTGGCTCTGGCTTCCCCCCTAATCCAGCTTGCTTCATGTCTGTGCACCGCCTTCACCGACAAGATATTAGACCAGAAATTCATTATTTCTGCTTGTCGGTAATCTTGTGTTAGGTTGGTGACACTTAGTTCAATGTCCTGCATAAACCTATTATTATGTTATTATTATTACATTTATTCTTTATTTCTCCTTTTGTATGTGCACAGTTTGTTGTGCTTTGCAAATTAATTGTTTGTTCGTCCTGTGGATAGCGGTCTTTCATTTATTCTATTGTATTTCTTGTATTTACTGTGATTGCCCTCCAAAATAAAATAAATCCAAGGGTTCAATATGGTGATATATATGTAGTTTGATAATAAATTTACTTTGAAATTTGAACTTTGAATGAGTGGTGTTACGCCTGTGCCCTCCCCCCAACTTTTTGAGAATCGCAAGATCGTTATTAAGTCAGGGCAGGAGACCCAGGAAATGAGAGAGAGACGTTTGGAATGTCCTGGTCCCCAGCGATACAAAGCCACGGAAAAGGTCATTGTCTCTTGGAGATGGAATTGTGTATTGAATACTGTGCTTCGTGGAAGCCCTCAGGCAACGTGGGCTGGTTGGGGGATGGCATCATTCCACCCTGAGTGACATCTGAGACCCCGTGAGTGGGGATAAAAGAGGGTCTGGGGAACAGCCCCTTTAGACGCACCAGAAGAAACGCTAGAACTGTAACAGCGTAATAGCGAAAGCTGGTGGAAAAGCTGATGTGCGTCCTTTTCCATTTGCCTCGGAATGAGTGGGTCTTGCCACAGAAGAACGGCTTTAGCTAACACAAAGGAGCAATCAGCCCCACCGACTCTCGAATGATTGACATCATAAAAGGAATGGGTAAGTTTACTCTCTCTCTTGACTCCAACCAAAGGCTGCAGCCTGCAGCTTGAATGAACTAAAGTGACTTTTATATTTCCATCGGACAATACATTATCCCCTAGACAATGATAGAGCTAATTCTTATTGATTATTATTATACCCGCACTTTTAGATTTAGTATTGATGACGTATATTATCTGTATGTTTGCATTGATATTATTTTTGTGTATTTTTATCAACAAATACTGTTAAAGTAGTACCATTAGACTTCAACAGACCTCTCTATCTTTGCTGGTAAGTGACCCAGTTACGGGGTTCGTAACAATTGGGGTTCTCGTCTCAGGATTTGACACCAAATTGGGAGGCCAGTGAATCGGGTTTGTAAGTCCAAACTTGGATCTGGTTATGTGGGTAGCCAGACAGGAAATCAGCAAAGATGGACGTGGATGAATTTATAGAAAACCCGACTCTAGAGGCGCTAGAGGCGGCCACCAAATTGGACTTGATAAATCTGGCGAAAGGGCTAAACCTCGCAGAGGTGAGGTTGTCCATGAAAAAGCGGGAGATGTGAAGGGCAATAACTCAGTATTATATTGGGAAAAATGTGTTTGCAGCTGAGGTATTGGAAAATATCCCTGAAAAGGTACCAGCTAGTGGGACGGCTCAGTTAGAGTTGGAGGTTGGAGCATGCAATTAAGTTAAAGCAGCTGGAAGCAGCTGAGAAGGAGAAAGAAAGAGCCGAGAGAGAGAAAGAAAGGGCTGACAAAGGGAGCATGCGCTCCAGCTAAAGGCGTTAGGGGTGAAAAGGGAGCAGGACAGGGCTGAGAAACAAACGGAGCATGAAATTCAGTTAAAACAGCTGGAAGCAGCTGAAAAGGAGAGAGAGAGGGCCGAGAAGGAGAGAGAGAGACGGCCAAGAAAGAGAGGGAGAGAGCTGAGAAAGAAAAGGAAAGAGCCAAGAAGGAAAGGGAGGCAGAGGAAACATGACTTGGAGATGGAGAAGTTAAGGCAACAGCAAAGAGCTCAAGGGTCAGACCGAGAGGAGCGGTTTAATGTTAGTTGGGAGTTGAGGTTAGTACCTCAGTTCGAGGAGACGGATGTTGATAGTTATTTCTTGCTTTTTGAGAAGGTGGCAGTGAATCAGAAGTGGCCCAGAGATCAGTGGATGGCGTTGTTACAAAGTGTGTTAAAAGGGAAGGCACAACGAGCATATACGGCATTGTCCGTGGAGGAGGAAGAGGCGGAGAGTTATGATAAAGTAAAAGTGGCCACTCTCCGGAGTTATGAATTGGTACCTGAAGCGTATAGACAAAAGGTCAGAAATTTAAAGAAAGGGTGGAATCAGACGTACACCGAGTTTGCCTATGAGAAGGGTGTGCTCTTGGACCGTTGGTGCACAGCAGAAATAGTGGAAGAGGATTTTTGGCGTCTCAGGGAGTTAATTCTGATTGAGGAATTTAAAGGTTGTGTTTCGGAGGATATCCGGATGTATTTGAATGAGAAGCCAAATAAGTCCATCTCAGAATTTGCTAGGTTCGCAGGTGAATATGCCCTAACCCACAAGACAAAGTTTTCCTCGAATAAAAGTTCCCAGAGAGACCGTGGGAATGATCGAGAAAGTCCGCAGGGTGAGGCAGAGGTCCCGCTGGGAGCTAGTGGTAAGATTGAGGGGGAAAGGCAAGACGACCAGAGATTTCCGGGCTTGACCTGTTTTAATTGTGGAAAGGGGGAGCATATTGCATCTAGGTGCTTTGCTCCAAGGAAAGAGACAGGAAAAGGGAAAGCAGCAGTCCCTATTGGATGTGCCATGGTAATCAGTAAATCGACAAGAGAGCCCCGGGTAGACAGAGTACGAGAAGGATCTGAGACTTGTATGTCAAACGGAACCGTGTCTGTGAGGGAGGGAGACACACCAGTTCCAGTACAGATCTGGAGAGACACGGGGGCTGAACTATCATTGATCAGCAGTAAGGTACTGGATTTTGGTTGCAAGACGGGAATGGTAGCTGTGAAAGGAATAGGAAAAGGGACAGAAATGGTGCCCTTGCATTGGATCATTATGTATTGTGAGCTGTTATCTGGACCAGTTGAAATAGGGGTGCGATCAGAATTCCCCAAACTGACGCGGATGTCCTTCTGGGTAATGATTTAGCGGGTGGTAAGGTTTGGTCAGCAATGAAGCTGAGGAGCTGGCCGGTGAGCATTGCAGTCCTGCCCCTAGATTGCAAGATCTATCCCGCATGCGCGGTCACTCGCAGCATGTCGAGAAAGGCAGCTGAGACGGAGAGCAGTTTAAATCTGGCCAGTATCGATTTGGCCAAGATGTTTTTACCGACCCTGTACCAAGGGGGGGGGGGGGGGGAACAGAGAATAGGAAAGTGAAAGAGAGTAAGGGAGAGGAGGTAGACCTTCCCTTTGCGAGGAGAAAAGTTCTAGAGGCACAAAATAAGGATGAGAAACAGATAGAGCTGTTAAAAGGTCCAGAGTTGGACATGGATGATCTGTCTGGTTTGGCAGAACTGTTTGAAGAAGTTGAAAATGCTAGAGGTGTTCCCGATAATGAAATGAGGGCAGTCCTAGATGAAAAGGGTGCCCTTACCTTGAAGAAGTCTGCTGGGTTGGCAGATGAGGTTGTTTCAGTCCGCGGGGTTGAGTTTACTCCAGAAGGGAGTTGCCCAGAGAGTAGCTGGGAGAATCAGGGGAATTTAGAATTTGGACCGGGTACCGGTATTGAAAGCCTGGAAGAGGCAAATGTCCCGTTTGAGTGTGTCCAAGATGTGGAGGCACGTGGTACTGAACCTAGTAATGGAGCTCAGAAAAAGTCTGAGGTATTTGATTCAGTTGAAAAGGAATGCAGTCCTTGTGGATCAGATGGACTTGGTTCAGTGAAGAAAGGGTTAACCTTGGTAATAGTGGGAAGTGAGAGTTCCCAGGTGTTTGTGCTCGAAGCTGTGTTAAACATTAGCGAGGAGATCAAAGGTGGTGAGATGAATATTATTATTGAAGGAAAAGGGAAATATGTAGTTCCCAAATTGAATGAAGAAAATTTAAAGGCTGGACTGATATCAGAAAAAACAACCAGGCTGCAGAGACAATGGCTTGGTACCACACAACCTGTGACTCAATTACAGGTTGAGTTGGAAGGTAAAGGGGCCCCACACGCTATTGTTATTCCAGAGTGTGGTGTAAAACGGCAGAATTCGAAATGCTGTTTGAACAAAGAGTTTAAACTGAAAACTAATAGCCTGAAGGGTCCTGAAGAGAAAACTAGCAACTTGCATAAAATTAAAGAATTGGGTAGAAATTCAGAAGATTGTCTAAGTTTGGAACACATTGTTGATAAAATAACTCCTGTGGAAGGAGCAGACGAAAGCCTATTTCGTCAGGGTGCACAAGCTCCCCACGTGGGAATTAACCGGAAAAGAGGCAAGGGTTAATGGGACGCCATTTTTAAATAGCAGAAGCCGGTTTTAAGGGATTTCGACAAAGCATGTGAATAATAAAAGACAACCCACATGGAAGCCTGCCTGGTAAGTTTGAAAGCAACATAAAGATTAGTATTTGCATGAACTTTTGTAGTATACCCGTAAGCTAAGAACACAACTCTTTAGATTTGTTTGCTAAAGAAAAATAAGACCTAAAAATAGGTGGTTATTAAATTGGAGTCTGATGCTACAAGACTTTAGTAAGGTACAAGATGTTAAGATATTAAAGGAAGTGACAATGCAATCAGTAACCATCTAGATACTGAATTGAATGTATAACTGTATTACTCTGTAGAAAAAAAACTTTGGTATTGTGTTAGATTCTAAAATCCTGTAAGACTCTGTATTACTTTGTTTTCTCCCCGATGGTAAAAAAACGTGTTGAAGAAAGGGGGTGTTACGCCTGTGCTTCCCCCCCCCCCCTTTTTGAGAATTGCAAGATCATTATTAAGTCAGGTCCGGAGACCCAGGAAGGGAGAGAGAGACGTTTGGAATGTCCTGGCCCCAGCGATACAAAGCCACGGAACAGGTCATTGTCTCTTGGAGACGGAATTGTGTATTGAGTGCTGTACTTCATGGAAGCCCTCAGAACAATATTACGTAACTGGGTCGCTTACCAGCAAAGATAGAGAAGTCCGTTGAAGTCTGATGGTACTATTTTTAACGGTATTTATTGATAAAAATACACAAAAATAATGTCAGTGCAAACATACAGATAATATACGTTGTCAATACTCAATCTAAAAGCGCGGGTATAATAATAATAATCAATAAGAAATAGCTCCATCATTGTCTAGGGGATAATGTATTGTCCGATGGAAATATAAAAGTCACTTTAGTTCATTCAAGCTGCAGGCTGCAGCCTTTGGTTGGAGTCAAGAGAGAGAGTAAACTTACCCATTCCTTTTATGATGTCAATCCTTCGAGAGTCGGTGGGGCTGATTGCTCCTTTGTGTTAGCTAAAGCCGTTCTTCTGTGGCAAGACCCACTCATTCCGAGGCAAATGGAAAAGGACGCACATCAGCTTTTCCACCAGCTTTCGCTATTACGCTGTTACAGTTCTAGCGTTTCTTCTGGTGCGTCTAAAGGGGCTGTTCCCCAGACCCTCTTTTATCCCCTCTCACGGGGTCTCAGATGTCACTCAGGGTGCAATGATGCCATCCCCCAACCAGCCCACGTTGCCTGAGGGCTTCCACGAAGCACAGTATTCAATACACAATTCCGTCTCCAGAAGACAATGACCTTTTCTGTGGCTTTGTATCGCTGGGGGCCAGGACATTCCAAACGTCTCTCTCTCCCTTCCTGGGTCTCCTGACCTGACTTAATAGCGATCTTGCAATTCTCAAAAAGGAGGGGGGAGGGCACAGGCGTAACACCCCCTTTCTTCAACACGTTTTTTACCATCGGAAAAAAACGAAGTAATACAGAGTCTTACCGGATTTTAGAATACAAAAGTTTTTTTTTCTACAGAGTAATACAGTTATACCTTCAATTCAGCATCTAGATAAACAGTCCGCGAGCACATTATCACTTCCTTTAATATGCTGTATCTTAATATTGAACTCTTGCAGCATCAGACTCCAACTCAATAACCTCCTGTTGTTATTTTTCATATTGGCCAGGAATACCAACGGGTTGTGATCGGTATAAACAACGACGGGTTTTTGCGCTGGACAAATGTACACTTCAAAATGTTGTATCGCCAAAACAAGGGCCAACAATTCCTTTTCCACGGTAGAGTAATTCCTCTGGTGTACATTGAACCTCCGAGAGAAATATGCTACCGTCCATCCACTCCATCCCATGCTTGCTGTAAGAGGACTGCTCCTGCAGCCTTATCACTCACATCCGTCGCCAGGGAGAAGGGTGCTAACAAATCGGGTGTTAAGGGTCCCTTATGAGTTAAGTTCAAAATTTCATCCCGATACACTTTCGGAACTACTACCTGATGTACCACCGCCCAATCCTCATCGACCGGCACTGTGGTGGGCCTCCATTTTCTCAACACACCCTCTTTCAGGTAGTAACCCTCTGGTTCTGTCTCAATCTCAGTCTCAGAAAGAACTGACTCTCTCAATGTTACCAGCTCACCGTCACCTTCCTGTTCTTGTACAAACTTTCTTCTTGCTAAGGGTAGATCTACCTCCTCCTTTTTACTCTCTTTTTCCACCCTACTCTCCGTTTTACCCCCCTCTAACCCTTGTTGGTACAGGGTCAGTAAAAACGTCTCGACCAAATCGATACTGGCCTGATTTAAACTGCTCTCTGTCTCGGCTGCCTTTCTCAACATGCTGCAAGTGGCCGTGCATGCGGGATAGATCTTGGAATCTAGGGGCGGGGCCTCAACCCTCACAGGCTTCACAGCTTCACCCATTTTCCCACCCGCTAAGTCATTACCAAGAAGGACTTCCACGCCTTCCCCCGGCAACTCCGGCAGTACCCCCAATTCCACTGGTCCAGATACCAGCTCACAATTCAGAATGACCCTATGCAAGGGCACCACTTCATCCATTTTCCTATTCCTCTCAGGGCTACCTCTCCCATCTGAGGACCAAAATCTAGCACCTTACTGCTAATCAACATGACAGCTCAGCCCCCGTGTCTCTCCAGATCCGCACTGGAACTGGTGTGTCTCCCTCTCTCACAGACATGGTTCCTTCTGAACAAAACATCTCACGCCCCTCCTGTACTCCAGCTACCTGGGGCTCTCTCGTCGATTTTCTGATCGACACAATACAGCCTATAGGTATAGCTGCTTTCCCTTTTCTTAGCTCCTTCCTCGGAGCGGGGCACTTAGATGCAGTATGACCCACCTTTCCACAATTAAAACAGGTCAAGCCCGGAAATCTCCTGGCTTCTGGCCTCTCCTCCTCAATTTTACTGCTAGCTCCCGGCTGAGTTTCTCCCTTAGCCGGTGGGCTTTCTCTACCATTCCCACGGTCTCTCGGGTAACTTTTATTCGAGGAAAACTTTGTCTTGTGGGTTAGGGCATATTCATCTGCGAACCTACCAAATTCTGAGATGGACTTATTCGGCTTCTCATTCAAATACATCCGGATATCCTCCAAAACACAACCTTTAAATTCCTCAATCAGAATAACTCCCTGAGACGCCAAAAATCCTCTTCCACTATTTCTGCTGTACACCAATGGTCCAAGAGCACACCCTTCTCATAGGCAAACTCGGTATACGTCTGATTCCCCCCTTTCTTTAAATTTCTGAACTTTTGTCTATACGCTTCAGGTACCAATTCATAACTCCGGAGAGTGGCCACTTTTACTTTGTCATAACTCTCCGCCTCTTCCTCCTCCACGGACAACGCCGTATATGCTCATTGGGCCTTCCCTTTTAACACACTTTGTAACAGCGCTACCCACTGATCTCTGGGCCACTTCTGATTCACTGCCACCTTTTCAAAAAGCAAGAAATAACTATCAACATCTGTCTCCTCGAACAGAGGTACTAACCTCAACTCCCGACTAACATTAAACCGCTCCTCTCGGTCTGACCCTTGATCTCTTCGCTCTTGCCTTAACTTCTCCATCTCCAAGTCATGTTTCCTCTGTTTCTCTGCCTCCCTTTCCTTCTTGGCTCTTTCCTTTTCTTTCTCAGCTCTCTCCCTCTCTTTCTTGGCCGTCTCTCTCTCCTTCTCGGCCCTCTCTCTCTCCTTTTCAGCTGCTTCCAGCTGTTTTAACTGAATTTCATGCTCCCTTTGTTTCTCAGCCCTGTCCTGCTCCCTTTTCACCCCTAACGCCTTTAGCTGGAGCTCATGGTCCCGTTTCACCTCTAACTTCTTTAGCTGGAGCGCATGCTTCCTTTGTCAGCCCTTTCTTTCTCTCTCTCGGCTCTTTCTTTCTCCTTCTCAGCTGCTTCCAGCTGCTTTAACTTAATTGCATGTTCCAACCTTAATTTCTCCAACTCTAACTGAGCCGTCCCACTAGCTGGTACCTTTTCAGGGATATTTTCCAATACCTCAGCTGCAAACACATTTTTCCCAATATCATACTGAGTTATTGCCCTTCGCACCTCCCTCTTTTTCATGGACAACCTCACCTCTGCGAGGTTTAGCCCTTTCGCCAGATTTATCAAGTCCGATTTGGTGGCCGCCTCTAGCGCCTCTAGAGTCGGGTTTTCTATAAATTCAACCACGTCCAATTTTGCTGGTTTCCCGTCTGGCTACCCGCGTAACCAGATCCAAGTTTGGACTTACAAGCCTGTTTCATGATATATATGTACTTTGATAATAAATTTACTTTGAAATTTGAACATTGAATGAGTGGACACTCAGCTTCAGACACTGTGACACATTAATGAGGGTGGATTAGCTGGACATTGTGTTCTGGAGGTCATCACACCCATTAGATTAATTATCTCAGTGGCCAAGTACAGGATGATATGACTGGAAAAAAGTCATTTATAGTAATGGAATCAAAAGGACAGTTTTATAGGAACCATGGCCTTTCATTTTATCTGATATGTATGTGGTAATTATGAGGGAGAGAGAGAGAGAGAGAGAGAGAGAGAGAGAGAGAGTGTGTGTTTGTGTGTGTATGTGTGCACATGCACATGTTCATATTTATTCTAAATTTGCTTAATAAGTCCTTCAGTTCAAAATCATTTTTCATTGAGTCATAAATAAGAGCCTTGCATTAATATCCAAAACTATTGACATCTCAGATTAAAAAAAAGTTTAAAAGAATAACTTGCTGTCCATACTTATTCACATTCATCTGTATCATCAGTCAGCACATTACTTGTGAGGCAGCAACTGTCACCCGATCCTCCCACATCCATCACACAGCTGTGTTACCGATCTACTACCAGCTTTGTTGATCTTTTTAAGCTTATTGCTTTAAAAAATTATCTACACTTTTAGTGAATTTGCTCAGGAAATCATGAGATTTCAATCCATCAATCATTAGAAAGTCAGGCAATGTAAGCTTGTGATTTACTGTCTGGTTCCAATGGTACAAGACAAAGATAAACAACACTGTTGTATTTGGAATGATTGATTTTAATAATCAATTGTATACAATGAACATCTGTTAAAATGAGATTTATTAACGGCATAGCCCAAGTGCTCACAAATGATCAAAGTCCTTGGATTGACTGCTTGGCTCAGGGAATGAGTCAGTGTACAATATTTGCAGTTTTACCATCAGGTGGAACATTCTGAACATTCTGCTCAAGAAGAGCATGGTGACCTACCTGCCTCAAAGAGAATCGCCCAGGAGCACTTACATCCACAATGATGAAGTGTTCTGTAAAGTTGGTGATGAAGCATTTCAACTCCTGCCTGAGAAGTGCCTTAGATCTGCCCCTGTTTGCTACTGCAGGACAGATCCACAGCAGATACCATCTCATTGGCTCTTCACTCAATCCTGGAACAACTGCACAACAAAGATGCATACATCAGGATGCTCCTTATTGACTACAGCTCAACATTCAATCCCCTCAAAACTCATCAATAAGTTCCACAACTTTTGCTTCAATACCTCCTTGTGCAATCGGAACTCCAATTTCCTCGCTTGTAGAACCCAGTCTGTTCGGATTGGCAACAGCATCTCCTCCACGATCTCCATCAACACAGATGCACCACAAGGCCATGTGCTTAGGCCCCTGCTCTATTCGCCTTTCACTTATGGCTGAGAGCCTAAGCACAGCACCAATGCCATATTCAAGTTTGCTGACAACACCACCATCGAATCAAAGATGGTAATCAGCATATAGGAGGGAAACTGAAAATCTGGCTGAGTGGAGCCAAAACAACAACTTTTCACTCAATATCAGCAAGAACAACGAACTGATTTTTGACTTCAGGTGAAGGAAAGCAGAGATCCATGAACCAGTCCTCATTGAAAGATCAGAACTGGAGAGTGTCAGCAACTTCAAATTCCTCGGTATTATTATTCCAGAGGGAGGACCAGTCCTGGGCCAAGCACATGTGCAATTATGAAGAAAGCATGGTAGTGCCTCTATTTCTCTAGAAGTTTGCAAAGATTCAACATGACAGCTATAACTCTGACAAACTTCTATTGATGTATAGTGGAGAGTATATTGACTGGCTATATAACAGCCTGGGATAGAAACACCAATGCTCATGGATGGAAAATTCTACGAAAAGTAGTGGGTATATTCCAGCCCATCATTGAGTACATCTACATGAGATGCTGTCACAAAAGAGCAGTACCTATCATCAAAGAATCCCACCACCCAGGGCACACTCTCTTTTTGCTGCTGCCTTTGGGAATAAGACACAGGAACCTTGGGACTCGCACCACCAGCTTTAAGAACAATTACTGTTCCAGAGTTACAGAGCCTCAAGCATCAGGCTCTTGAACCAAAGTGGATGACTTCACTCAACTTCACTTGTCCCATCACTGAATTGTCCAATGAATGTTTAACAACCAATGAAATCACTTTCAAGGACTCTTCATCTCAGGTTCTCAGTATTTATTGCTTATTTATTTATATTATTATTTCGTCTTCTTGCATTTGTACATTTTGATGTCTTCTGCACTCTGAATGCTTTAGTTGGATAATCATTCATTGCATCTGTTATAGTTACTATTCTATAGATTTGTTGAGTATGCTCACAAGAAAATGAATTTTCGGGAATATATGGTTTATCTATGCATTTTGATAATAAAATTTACTTTGAACTTTGAACCATGTTCTTGGGCAAACTCTGGCTATGAGAATATTGTCATTTTTTCTGCTTGGTTTCACCATTAAACAGCTTAGTGAATTGGATCCAAAACAGATAAAATGTTATTGTTAACTGTCTTTGTTCAGAAAATCATGGCAGAAGGAATGCCACCTCTGCAATCAGGAATTCATAAAAGGTACCAAACTGATTTCAGCTGAGAAGTCTGTACAGCTTGTTACCAAATGGATGAAAATCAGGTTTCCTGGAAATTCTAAGATGGAATTAGTAGCCATTTTATTAGGTACCTAATAAAGTGACCACTGAGTGTATGTTGTGGTCATCCACTTCAAGGTTCAATGTGTTGTGCTTTCAGAGATGTTCTTCTGCACACCACTGTTGTAATGTGCAGTTATTTGAGTTTCTGTCATCCTCCTGAAATCTTGAATCAGTCTGACCATTCTCCTCTGACCTCTCTCATTAACAAGGCATTTTTGCCCACAGAATTGCCAATCACTGGATGTTTATTTGTGTTTCTTGCACAGTTCTCCGTAAACTATAGAGACTGTCATGCCTGAAAATTCCAGGAGATCAGCAATTTCTGAGATACTCAAACCATCTTATCTCGGATCAACAATCATTCCATGTTCAAAGTCACTTAGATCACATTTCTTCCTCATTCTGATGTCTGGTCTGAACAACACCTGAACCTCTTGACCATGTCTGCATGTTTTTATGCATTGAGTTGCTGCCACATGATTGGCGGATTAGATATTTGCATTAACGAGCAGGTGTACACGTGCACCTAATAAGGTGGCACAATGTCTTCTCACATACTAAGTGGTGGACAAGGTGAAAGCAGTTGTAAGTTGTACTATCACCTTTCACAATGGCAACATCCTTGAAGAGACGAGGTATTAATCAAAAAACTATGGATCCAGTTTAAACCTGCTTGCAAATCAGCATTATTTTGTCGTATAGCTTAAAGTTCAAGTTCAGTTCTATTGTCATTGGCATACAGTACATATGCAGAGTATAAATCCTATGAAAATTTGCCTTTTTTCAGCAGTATAACAGTATTTTACAAACTTGAGAAACATAAGTCAACATAAACTTAAATTAACATAACATTTTACATAAATTACACAAACAATAAGCAAAAGAAACATTATGGCATTAGTGCAAATTGAGAGGGAAAGCAAAGAAATCTAGTCCAAGATAGTGCTAGAGTTTGACAGGTGGGTCAAGAATCTTATGGCAGTAGGAATTAAGCTGTTCTTGAACCTTGAGGTGTGTGTCTTCATGCTTCATGCCTGTTGGCTGCAATGAAAGGAAAGCATTAATGTAGAAGTCCTTAATAATTGATGTCAGCTTCCTGAGGAATTACCTCTCGTATTTTCCTTCTGTGGTGGGTAGAGCTGTACCCACGATGGCTGAGGTTACTTCTCTCTGTATCCCCTTCCATCCCGTGCATTTGAATTTCTAATGTAAAAAGAAATTATGCACATGTTGCAAAAGCCAGGATCAATTGTACATTTTGAAATGTAACAATAATTTCACTACTACGATTGCAAAGCCTAGCATCCACCAGCACCAGCTTAATCCCAAAGCCAATTCATCATAACTGTTCAAAAAAGTCATAGAGACTTCTAATTTTAAAGAACTATCAATCCAATTTTTAATACTCAGAGAAAAACGATCTCATTAGCTGACATTCAACTTTCATAAAAATCAATGTCTTATCCTCTGAGCACATGCCATGTAAAACAAGACACAAAAGCTAAATAATCCATATTCAAATTTATTCAGTGTTAGTTTTTCACAATATTAGTTTATCATAGCTTTTGCTTGATATTATTATCATACCAGTGAAACTTGTTTAATATTGTAATCTGCCTTTACAGATATTGTTCAGACGCTCATCTTACGGCTGACAGAGAGGAAATAGGACCTGCTGACCTGAACCTTATTTCTATTTATGAGGAATTGAAGCTCTGTTCTTGCTGGCCTCCGAATGCTCTTTAATTCTGGCAGGAAGACATGTTGTCTCACTTTTCAACAAACTGTTGAAAAGATTAAAATGAAGTTTAACACACTGAACTGCTTTGGAATTTCTCAACTATGTTTTGCATCAGGATTCAGCCATACCACAGAAGGTGAGAAGCCAAAAACAGTTTGCTCTCACACCTTTTGCTTGCATCCAATGGTTGCTTCTATCACACCTAAGTGGTTTTCCATGGCCTTCATCAATCAGAAACATCAGCACAGCCAAAGTGGCAAAATGCAGCATTGGTATTTGCAATCACAGTTCAAGTTCCAATTTAATCTCTGGTTTAATTTTAATGATGGATCAAGAATGCTAGAAGCCTATTCATTCCTGACATTTTGCCTTGCCTTATTGGCAGAAAGTTAAGAGGAAATTGAGACATTACCATTTAAGTTCTGGGTGTATTACACTATGTGGTGTGATGTGTGCAGTTTTTTTACTGTGTCTGAATGGTTGATTTATTAAACCAGCCTGCTGTGATATCCTTGTATTAGTAATTACTTTGACACCTGGTAAACTGACGCTATTGCTGTGCTTCTATCAAACATATTGATGATTTCTTTCCTCCCACTGATGGTGCTTGACCTGCTGAATTCCTCATGCAGTCCCTTGTGTCTCCATTTAAACTGATGTTGATACCAACACCAATGCAACAGAAGCAAAACTTAGAGATGCCTCTGCCACTACATACAACATTTGAAATGTAATTTAAAAATAATGTTTGATGCAATGTACTAAGCCTATTTAACCCATTAATTAAATATTAAAATATTTTTTAAGTCAGCTCATGATATCTTACATGAAAATTGCTTCCCTTTCTGGTTGCACAGATTTGCAACTAGCTGCTTGTGACCCACCACAAATCATAGCTCAAGGACAAATCCTGAAGACAGTTGAGCAGGTTTTAAGTTGGAATTCAAAATGCTAACATGGGACTGTGAGATTTAGCATGGGATCTAGCGCGCAAATACTTCCAACGGGAAATTGTTTGTACAGGTTTTCACCTGTCATATCAAGTTCATAGTTTAAAGTAAAATTTACTATCACAGTACATACATGACACCATGTACAACCCTAAGATTCTATTTTTGTGGGTGTACTTAGTAAATCTTTAGAATAGCATCTGTAAGCAGGATCAATGAACAACAAACTGTGCAAATGCAAGTATAAATAAATAATAAGAGCATGAAATAACAAGAGAAAGAATCCTTAATGTGAAACCATCATTTGTGCGAACACCAGAAACAGAATGTATAGTTATCCCCTTTTATTCAAGAGCCTAATGGTTGAGGGGTAGTAACTGTTCCTGAAGCTAGTGGTGTGAGTCCAAAGGCACTTATACCTTTTACCCCAGGGGTCGGCAACCTTTACCACTGAAAGAGCCATCTGGACCCGTTTCCCACAGAAAAGAAAACACTGGGAGCCACAAAACCCGTTTGACATTTAAAATGAAATAACACTGCATACAACGTTTTTTTTGCCTTTATGCTATGTATAAACAAACTATAATGTGTTGCATTTATGAAATTGATGAACTCCTGCAGAGAAAACGAAACTACATTTCTGCATGCAACAAAAACATTTTGAACTCCGAAAAAAAGACGTTGGGTTGAAGGCTCCATAGTTAGCCTACCTTGGATCGAAAAATTAAAAGAAATCGCGCACTGGTGGGTGTCAGGCATTGGCAGTGGTGACGTATATTAATAGCGATAAAAAACACGTTGTAGCGGTATGCTACACGCAGCGATAAAATAACGACACGGAGTCAGTAAACTGCAGTCAAAGATAAGTTTATTCGAACTAAACAGCCTTGCTTTTAAGCCTCCCTCAACCTGCCCCACCCACCGAGGGTGCGGATGCTCCTAAAGACACGTACTCACAAACCCCCGAGGTTATCTCCCTTAGCCGGAACGCTGGCTAATTGTGAGCCGGTTCAGATGTGCCAGGAAATGGGTCACCATGTTTTATTTAGATTGTACAAGATCACCATAATCTTCAAATTTAGAATTACATTTCAAAAACTAACAAACTAACATAAAACACATTTTAATTAAATACTCATCATTTATTTTCCAAAGCCACAGGGAGCCGCAGCACAGAGATGAAAGAGTAGCATGCGGCTCCAGAGCCGTGGGTTGCCGACCCCTGTTCTACCCGATGGTAGCAGAGAGAAAAGAGCTTGGAAGAACACCAAGAATGAGATGTGCCATGTAGCTGTCACCCACATTTCATTCCTTGGATTTGAAAGATAGGTGAGCTACTAACCACACAATAGTCTGAAGATATAGCATCAACAATTTCTCCAGAAGTTCCAGCATATCAAGTGGGAAGTTCATTGCCTTAACGCCAGCACTTCACTGAAGCTTGCTACTGATCCTTGTATACCAATTCTACTAGACCAGATATTGAGTGCTGGAGCTCAGATCTCATATCTCCATAAAAACTGCAGTCATGACCCCACACTTGCCATATAAAAAATTACAAATACGAACTGAAAGCGCCTCTGAAAAAGAAAGGCATATTTAGGTAATACAGAGCTGGAAGGAGTAAGCCATCAGTCATTTTTAACAACACTACCTCATTCATTGAAAAAATCTGCTGTGCTTAAGCTGAAGAGAAAGAGAGAAGGAATAGAGATATTTAAGGTTCTATGAACTAATCTGTAAGGAAATGTCTAGTAACATTTGTGGTTCTAAGATTTGCATTCCTGATTTGGCTTAGAATCTATTTATATGTAATAGTGATCATTATCAAATCAAGAGATTGCCAGTGACAACCTTTGGTAGTTATCAAACACCTGAAGGCTTACTGGCTTTTATCATGGGTCACAATACTGTAATACATTATGCTTCACAGGAGCATAATAATGTAATGCAGTCATCAATGCAGTTTTGGAAAAATATGATCTGTTCTCATTTTTGACACTGGTGTTGAATTTTGTCAAGCATCAAATGCCAGAAATTTAACATCAAGCAGTTTATAATGTCAAACAGGTGCATCAGGTTAGGTTAACACCCTAAACACTGCTTTGAATGCACAGGTAGTTCAGTATCTGCCAGAGTTGGTCACAAGTCTCTGGGGTTGGTGTGGGCATTGGTTGTGGGGGACTGGGAAGTGCAGAGAGCTTAAGTAATGGTAAAGCCTGAGACTTTGAGTTGAAATTGATCATTTTGATAAAAGTTAGTAATTTTTTAATTCTTTTCACTGAATGTTGTTTCTCTAATCATGGATTATTCTGTGCATTGTTCTTTATTTGTTCGAGACTGAATTTAATACATTCTAGGATCCAATTAATCACTGTGCACAACAGATCTTCCACTTAGGGTCATTTGATATCTACAGAACTTTTCCCCACTTTCCAGCCAAAAGGTTTTATTATTTTATAATGAAAGACCATATGTCCCCTTTACAGCATTTTTATTTAATTTTTTATTGTTTTCTTCACAGGAGAATAAAGACTCATTCATCCAAAAATAACAGACTGCCACTTCCAAATCCAGTCAGAAAAAGTATAGAAAAGTTTCAACCAAAACTTTTATTATTAAAGAAAATATTTGATGTCATCTATAAATCAGCTTTATATTAATAACAATACACTTTACGGTGTAGCAGGGTGCCTACAAAGACCCAGTAGAAGCTAGCTGTCAATTTGGTAAATCCATACACTGAAAACATTCTGCAAGTGACAGCAATCAAAGTGTCCTTATAAAATTTAATGAGGTAAAGGATTGAAATATTGATGCCTAATATTGCCAGGTGGAAAAGGTAGTCAGTGCTAAGAACCTCTTTTCGAGTGATAATGCAATAATTTCTGATGGCAATTTAACATTGCATTAATCAATTAGTCCAGAATGCTTGAATAAACTTTAATTAACTCTAGGACACAGTAACTCACAAAGATTCTTCCAACACACTTGAATGAAATTGCATGATGGAAATTAGTGTCTCTGAAGACACTGTGGGAGGAAATTCCTCAGACCTCCTGCCTTATGGTCGCTAACTGCCTCCACCCCTTCCCTCTAGTCATGACCATGTTGAGTTCTCCAATAATGGAGTAATGCCAAAAGTTTCATCGCTAAGGCACTGATTGTTTGAGTATTAGCAACTAAATGAGCCTGATTTCATCAGAGGCATTCCTTGAGACCTGCAGCTCTTTTTTCTTCCAGCAAAACCTCTGCATATTGTTCTCATCAGGAGACAACACCTAACTGATTGGTAGGATCTGCAGAGTATAGGGCCTTTAGATTATGAGCAACCCACACAAATGTTAGAGGAGCTCAGCAAGTCAGGCAGCGTCTATGGAGGGGAATAGCCAGTTGACATCTAGGGCTGAGATGTCTACTGCAGAAATCGAAAACAGAGGAATGGATTCTAGTCACTCTGCTGTACATCGCGTGTTCAGTAACATACTAAATCTCCTCAAATTCCTAATGAAGTAGAAGCGCTGGTGTGCCTTCTTCATAATTGCATCAATGTGTTCATCAACATGTTAACAAATAACATTTTGTTCTTGAATACTCATTGTCCAATTAGGCAGAGATCATGCGTCTTTATTTGTTCTTAACTTAAAGGGAGACTCTGTTGATGTCACTCACGATATCGGACTCAAATCTTAGTCCAGGATATCCAGAGTATGCTATAGGTGACAGTGAGCACATTCAGTTAGTGCCTTAGTGGCAAAGCCATTCCCAGCACTCCACTAATGGAGCTGTTATGGTGCAATGTCTGCTCTGAAGGATCTAAGGGACCTCAGGGCATGAGGCTGTTTGTGATGAGTCTTCTTCTACAGTCTTCCGAGATCGTAGGGTAGTAGGGATAGTCCAGGTAATTATAGACCAGAGAGCCTTACGTCTGTGGTGGGAAAGCTGTTGGAAAAGATTCTTAGAGATAGGATCCATGGGCATTTAGAGAATCATGGTCTGATCAGGGACAGTCAGCATGGCTTTGTGAAGGGCAGATCGTGCCTAACAAGCCTGATTGAGGAGGTGACCAGGCATATAGATGAGGGTAGTGCAGTGAATGTGATCTACATGGATTTTAGTAAGGCATTTGACAAGGTTCCACACGGTAGGCTTATTCAGAAAGTCAGAAGGCATGGGATCCAGGGAAGTTTGGCCAGGTGGACACAGAATTGGCTTACCTGCAGAAGGTAGAGGGTCGTGGTGGAGGGAGTACATTCAGATTGGAGGGCTGTGACTAGTGGTGTCCCACAAGGATCTGTTCTGGGACCTCTACTTTTTGTGATTTTTATTAATGACCTGGATGTGCAGGTAGAAGGGTGGGTTGGCAAGTTTGCAGATGACACAAAGGTTGGTGGTGTTGTAGATAGTGTAGAGGATCGTCGAAGATTGCAGAGACATTCATTGGATACAGAAATGGGCTGAGAAGTGGCAGAAGGAGTTCAACCCAGAGAAGTGTGAGGTGGTACACTTTGGAAGGACAAATTCCAAGGCAGAGTACAAAGTAAATGGCAGGATACTTGGTAGTGTGGAGGAGCAGAGGGATCTGGGGGTACATGTCCACAGATCCCTGAAAGTTGCCTCACAGGTAGTTAAGGTAGTTAAGAAAGCTCATGGGGTGTTACCTTTCATAAGTCAAGGGATAGAGTTTAAGAGATACGATGTAATGATGCCGCTCTATAAAACTCTAGTTAGGCCACACTTGGAGTACTGTGTCCAGTTCTGGTCGCCTCAGTATAGGAAGGATGTGGAAGCATTGGAAAGGGTACAGAGAAGATTGAATAGGATGCTGCCTGGTTTAGAGAGTATGGATTATGATCAGAGATTAAGGGAGCTAGGGCTTTACTCTTTGGAGAGAAGGAGGATGAGAGGAGACATGATAGAAGTGTACAAGATATTAAGAGGAATAGACAGAGTGGACAGCCAGCGCCTCTTCCCCAGGGCACCACTGCTCAGCAGAAGAGGACATGGCTTTAAGGTAAGGGGAGGGAAGTTCAAGGGGGATATTAGAGGAAGGTTTTTCACCCAGAGAGTGGTTGGTGCGTGGATTGCACTGCCTGAGTCAGTGGTGGAGGCAGATACACTAGTGAAGTTTAAGAGACTACTAGACAGGTATATGGAGGAATTTAAGGTGAGGGGTTATATGGAAGTCAGGGTTTGAAGGTCGGCACAACATTGAGGGCCGAAGGGCCTGGAATGTGCTGTGTTCTGTATTCTATGTTCTATCCCACATCTACTAAAATACTCCAGAATTCTCTGCCTCCAAGAGATTGAAGTTTGGATTATCAAATCTGAATAAGTTGGAGATATATATATATATATATGTTTGAAAGATTGGGGAATTGCGGAGAAATTACTTTCATAAGGGAGTGGTAAATCTGTGGAATTCGTTGCCATAAGGAAAAGATAGATAGGTTGATTGGTGGAGCAGACTCAATGGGCTGAATAGCCTAATTTTGTTCTTATATCTTATAGTCTTATGGTCTTATGAATTGAGGTTTGTGGGAATCTGGCACAGCAAAGAAGTTGAGGCCAGAACAGATCAATTATTATAATATTGAATGGAGGGGCAGGCTTGATGGCCCTGCTCTTATTTTCTTGCATTCCTGTGTACTTGAAACTCGCTGATGAACAAAATTTTCACAGATTTATGATTTCCAATGCTGTTATCATGGTGAGTTTTGTAATGGCATTGATATTGGTATTGTTTTTTTAATGGCACATGTACCAAGATAAAGCAGGAAGCTTGCCTTGCATGCTGTTCATGCAGATTACATCATTACTCGGTTCATTGAGGAAGAACAAGGCAGAACAATAACAATGCAGAATAAAGACAATGGCTACAGAGGAGGTGCAGTGCAATAAATCTATCTTATCGTAGCAGCGAACTATTTAATAGTCTCATTATATTGGGGTAGAAGGTGTCATGAGCCTGGCGGCTTCTGCTTTCAAGCTTTCCCAATGGAACCGGGAGGAAAAGAGAATGTCCAGGATAGGCGGTGTCTTTGATTATGCTGGCTGACTTAATGAGAAAGGGAGGAGCATGGACAGAATCAATGGAGGGGAAGCTGGTGCCCATAACTTGCTGAGCAGTGTCCATAACCCCTTGCAGTTTCTTGTGGTTATGTGCAGAGCAGTTGCTACCATGCAATTATGCATCTGTGCAGGATCTGTGGAGCATCGAAAAATCGGTAAGGGTCAACAGTGATATGGCAAATTTCTTTAGCCTGCTGTGAAAGTAAAGGCATTGGTGAGTTTTCTTGGCTGCAACATTAATGTGGTTGGATCAGGATGGACTACTGCCGATATTCATTGCTAGGAACCTGAAGCCCTCGACACATTGAACCCCAACACTGTTGATGTAAACAGGAGCATGCGCACCAAGCACTTAGTGAACCCAATGATCAGCTCCCTTGTATTGCTATCAGTGAGGGAAAGGTTGTTGGCATGACAGTATGTTACTAAGATCTTTCTCTTCTTCCTGAGTTCCAACTCATTGTTTTTGAATAACAGCCTGTGTAGTAGTATCGCCTGGAGACTTGTGGATAGAGCTGGAGTAGAAACTAGCCACGTACTAAGAGCAGAGTAGGATGAAACATTGTCGAGCACCAGAGTTTAGAATAATTGTACTGGTATTTAGTGCAGACGTGACATGCTGCAGGTAGTTCTTCAGCCACATTCTTCCACAGGCCTGCTCTATGGACTGAATGTCTCAATTCCATTACCACAAGATCTCCCCAAGCTACTCTAATGGGTCTTTCTCATGTTCATGACAGCAGAGAACTCACTGTATTTGTGGAGGGATGGGTTTATCAATATTGAATTTACAGAAAAACAGGTGACATTTCAGACTGGGATTTGCCAGCGTCACCATAAGTTCAGATAACCATCAACTACATATGTCACACCTACTGGGATCGCTTCATCAATAGGAACGGGTATGACTCCCTCAAACTCCATTTACTCAACATCATTATCCCTCCTGCTCTGAGGCAGCACAGTGGTTAGAGCAACACTATTACAACACCAGCTTTCACCGGCCGGGATTCAATTCTTGCCACTGTAAGGAGATGATATGTTCTCTCCATGACTGTGTGGATTTCTACTGTCTGCTCTCATTTCCTCTCACATTCCAAAGACATACGGTTAGGGTTAGTGATTGCTGGCTTACCATGTAGGCAGTGAAAGAGCACAGATTTTATTTAATACAAATGACCTATTTCATTGTATGTTTAGATGTACGTGGATAGAGTGGAAGATTCTGCATTGGAAGCAGTTTGCAATGGAAATCATATCTACTCTTTAAATTAGCATGATCCAATTCATCTCCAGTTTAGATTATTGTGACTACCCCATTGATCCTGCATTAGTGCATGCAACTGCTGTACAACAGGGAATCTCGATCTGGAAGATACCCAGTAATTTAAATTGATTTCAGCTGAAGAAACTGTAAGCCACTAAAGCACCTCTGATGTCTGTTTACTTAAAAGAAGCTTCAATGCCCGTAAATGAATGATGGGTAATTGTTCTTGTTACTTCACTCAACTTTCATGTAGCAATTCTTTTTCGTGTGAATCAGACTTAATCACATTGTCTCCATCTTCTGAATATGTGTATATTTATCTCAAAAGTGGGGATTCTGGCTGACTTTTCCTATTCTTCATTTCAATTACAATATTCCTAACAATCCCACAATCTCAGAGGCCAAATGTGAATCATTAGGAATACTCAAGTTCAGTTTCACCCACAGCATTCACTTACACATACACATACACTTTTAGAAGAACTTAGATAATTTAACTATGTAGCACTGATTGTTTGCCAATGTCCTATTTATATTGTGTCACTTGGAGTGTTGGAATGGAACAGCAATTGAGTTCATCTCCAGTAAATGAGTAAGAAGCTCATGCAGCTGATGGGGTAACCTGCCTGACTTTATATTGCTTCTGTAATGATGGTTAGGTTTTTTTTTGTCACATGTACATTAACGCATACAGTGAAATGCATCATTTGCATCAAATCAAGTCACCGGGGACTGTGCTGGGTAGCTTGCAGGTGTCAGTGTGAACATTGACGTTGCATGCCTGCAACCCACTCACCCTATCCTGTAATGTATGCCTTTGGGATGCGGGAGGGAACCGGAGAACCCAAAGGACACCATATGGCCACAGGGAGAATGTACAAATTCCTTTTTACAGAAAGTGGTGGGACTTGAACCTGGATCTTACAGCTGCCACTGCAAAATATTGCACTAACAGTTACAGCATCTTGCCACCAACCGTACTGTATAATCTCTGCGACTGAAACCAATGAAAAATTAAGCCACTATTTCTTGAATAGAAATGTCTGGGAGAAGCAGGGAAGAGTGTGACTAATGTTTCAAATGTTTGCCTTTCCTCATGGCATTAAATTGACCATGTGGAGAAAAGCTGATGGCTTTATATTCTTCTCTATTTATAAGATTGCATAAAGTCTGCATTTGGCATCTCCTTGAATTGTTAATAAGTGAGAAATACTGAACAACAGATAATGACAGCAGCTTGCCACGTGTGTGCTTTAATAGATAAATGTTTGAAGAATTTATTGATGGTAATATCCTGACTCAAATATAAAAGTTTGGAAGAAGTTCCAGGACCACAGACAATACAGATGTTGACTCGCCCTTGTGAGAAGAAAGCTTGGATTTAACTTGCAACATTTGCGTCAGATGAGTTTGCACAGCTATACATTAATAACAAATAGATCAATGAGTTTAAATTACTTTCTTCTTACCTGCTCCTTTATCAGAGGTGTCCACACATCGAACTGCCTTTGAATTGATTTCAAATGATTTCAAGATAGACAGAATTAATCAACTTGTTGATTTATTAGTTTATCATTAAAGTTGATGGCTTTGTGGATAGTGTAAAACATTGTTATGGTGGGTGGAGAAGTGGTAGATGGAGTTCAATCTGGAAAAGTATGAATTGATAAAAGATTGAATCTGAAGGTGAAGTACAAAGGGGATGGGGGATTCTTAGCAATGTGAAGGAACACAGGGGTCTTGGGACCCACTTCCATAGATCGCTTAGATTTTTTGCGTAGATTGATTGGGTTGTTAAGAAGGCTTACAGTTCTTGCCTTCATTAGTAGGGAAATTGAGCTCTATAAAACATGGGTTAGACCACACTTAACGGTATTGTGTTTAGTTCTAGTCACTTCACTATAGGAAGGATGTGAAAGCTTTAAAGAGGATGCAGAGAAGATTCATCAGGATGCTATCTGGATCAGAAAACGTGCCTTAGGAGGAAAGGTTGAGTAGGCTTGGGTTTTCTTATTGCTGCAAAGTAAGATAAAAGATGACTTCATGAGAGGCAAAGACAGAGTAGACATCACCACATGTTTCCAAGGGTGGCAACAGTTAATACCAGAAGACGTCCATTTAAGGTGAATGGAGCAAAGTTCAGAGGAGATGCCAGAGTTGTCAGAGCTTTTTAAAGAGAGAGTGGTTGGTGTCTAGATTGCACTGCTGGGTGTGGTGGTAAAGGCTAATAAATAGAGACATATAAAAGACTCTTATATAAGTACATGGATGTAAGAAAAAATGGAGGATTATGGGCTGCATAGGAGGACAATGTTAGATTGGTCATGAAATAGTTTTATATTTGTCAGCACAATATCAAGGGCTGAAGGGCCAGTACTATGTTCTATGTTCTGCCATGTCTCTGTGAAGTACTGATTTGGTTTAATGTTAATTTAAACATTACCACTAGAGGAAAAGGACACCTGGGGGGGACTGTGATTGTTAATTAAATTTAAAACCAGAATAAAATACACAATTCATGCAAATACCTTAAAACTTGCAGCGTTGTGTCTCCGATTGGTCTTGTGATTTTCATGGTCAGAAGAAATTATTTATTTAACTGGGAGCCATAACTTTGGAAAGAATGGGAGCTTATCAGAAGCTCCCAATATATGGACAGTAAGACACCGCTTGCAGACATAATGTAGTTCAACAGGTTCACTTGGAATGAAGCAAACTCGAAGTGCCTAGTGGAATATTTTATTTTTAGCAATGGGAATGTCTCATATTCAACATAATTTATTTATTACAAAGCAGAAGGATCCTTTGGGGTGAAGAGGTCTTTGCTGTTCCTGGTAAAGTAACTCCATCAGTCATGGATCTTTGTGATTTATTCCATTCTCTTTCGATTGCTTTTGTTGCCACTTACAATACACTCAAGTCTACCTCACCTTTTTATATCCTTTTACACTCTTCGTCCTGACGCAGGGCTTCAACCCAAAACTTTGACTATGTCTTTGCTTGCATAGATGTTGCTTGGCCTGCTGGGTCCCCTAGCAGTTTGTTTTTTTACCACTTAGGGGTAATTCACAATAGTCATTTAAAAGCATGTCACCAGGATATGGAAGAACACTTGGTACTGTCACGCGGAGGGCTGCAAACTCCACACAGTCAGTACTAGTCAAGGTCTCTGGAGCTGCAAGACTGTAGGACCAACTGGTGTGCCATCTTTTGATATAAAAACAGAAATAACCTGTGTTTTGGAGAGCTTTTAATTCTATCCCAATAATAATTTTCAGTGCTAAGCTATAAAATGGTTTTTATTTACATATCTAAAACTATCTTTAGTTTAATGCCAAGAATAATTGTGGGACTGTAAGACTTTAGTGATGATGGATTGAGGTAACTTCTGCAGACTAAGTAGTTCCAGAAGTGCGCATGTAAGTTTTTTTTCATTCGGTAAAGCAGCTCCAGACATCTATTTGTTGATGAGGCAAATAATGTTTGCCAGAGGACTCCAGAACAGCTTTGAACTACCAAAAGCAAGGTGAGTTATAAATGAATGAATTTGGAAATACTCAGCTGGTCAGGTAACATGTGTGCCATGAGAAAATGAGTTAACCTTTCAAGGGGGCTATTTTCTGTGGTTTTGTTGAGTTCAGTCTTAAGGAGGTTTATTGTAAAACCTACTCATTCCCCATTCTAAAACTGTGGAATCTCGAATACTATGGGTGCTAGACTGTTAGACATTTCCAAAGATATTTCCATTACCTTCCTGCTTCATTCTGTCTTTTCTCATTCTTATTCATTTCATTGCTGTAATGTTTTGACTCTAACTAGTCCTTCCTTTTCTGTATCATTCTGTTTCTTTCTCACTCTGCAGCTGGTTAAGGAGACAAATGAATAATGCAGTCCTTCACTAAGGGCTGTGACAGCCTATTGTCCTCACAGAGCTCACAGTTCCACAATTCACATTGCAGAAGTTTTGGAAGCTCAAGCGTGAAGGGAAAGAGGAGATCTGCAGAATCTGGGCCAATAAATTTCTCCAAAACAAGGGAATACGCCGAGCCACAGAAGATAAAAGTGGTTAGAGATTTTCTCTTTCCAGATGTCTTCAGAATATTTTTCATCATAAAAATTTGATTGTCAACTTGGAAGCACACATCTAAATTGGAATTATTCCTCTTTCCTCACTTGTTTATCTTCACCCAAAGGAAAAGAAAAGATGGAATGCTCATCCGTAGCTTTCAGCTTTTTCTATCCACACATACATGCATCCCAAAGGCATAACTAAAGGTGATAAAATTTCACAACTACATTGCTGCTGGGTAACATGGTTTTCAGCCATTCCAAATGCTGTCCATTAAATGAACATTGACATCACTGTGGAAATATGTTCAAACATTCTGCTGTATTCAGAGGCCTTGTTCCATGGGTTTTATAACCAAATCAGTCTGCAGAGAAGTCAGATAGAACCGTAAGTCTTCAAGTTTTTGCAATTGCCTTCAAACTACCATTTGCCTGCTGTCACAGCCGTCCGCTGAAAATCAAGCAAATCAGGTATAAGCTGGGGAGCATTTTGCACCAATGTTATCTGGTTTATGAATTCAGCCAAAGTATCCTCCAAGAAATATTCTTTGAAGTAATCAGGTGTTGGAGGAAGTTTTGATATTTCCATTTCTTCATTCACCCTAACTCCAATAAATGAGTCATACACAAGAACACTATTGATATTGTGTTGTTTTACCCTTTTATTCAGATATCCTCAATAGGTCATTTAATGTCAGAAAAATGTATACAATATACGTCCTGAAATTATTTTTCTTTGCAAAGATCCATGACAACAGAGGAGTGCACAAAATAATGAATGACAGTTAAAGGTTAGATCCCTCCCCCAAATCGTCCCTCTCACGCACAAGCAGCAGCGACCCTGCCCCCACCCTCACTAGCAAAAAAGCATCGGCGCTTCCACTGAGCACTCAAGTGTGCAGTAAAGCATCAATAAAAACACTGACTTACAATACCCCATAGACCACTCATTCACCCAGTAATTTAACATAGCACAGGCTCCCTGTTCCTCAATAAGGAAAAAAGAGGTGTCTCCATTTCACAGTGAGAGGGAAGACATAACAAGCAACTGGCTGATTTATGATGTTAAAAGACCGTTGCATCACTTTTTCCATTCCCAGAGAGCTCATGTCTCTGGACACACAGCCCATGGCAGCTCACCCACTGCTCCGAATGTTCTGTGTTCTCCCGCGATGCCTCAGTCAGGGGCTCTGGCCTTGAATCAGCCAGTCTCCAGAGCCATGAAAATCCAGCACCCTGAAGGTGCGCTGATCTCCCAGGCCGCATCCTTGGGGTATCAAAAAGCAGCCAGTCATAAGGCCCTGAGAGTGGGTCCCATTCCCACAAAGAACCAAAGTCAGAGTGTAACTTTGGGTCAGAGTCTTCAAAAGAACCTTGAAAAAAAAGAGATATTAAAGTTATGAATAGAGCTGTTTCCAGAGATACAAGCAAAGCCGTCGCCGTTTAGTGCCATCATCACTTCACTCTGCCCCTCGAAGTACCTCAAGTCAAGTTCAAGTTTACTGTCCTTCAACCATATACGTGTACACCACCAAACA
The DNA here is from genome assembly GCF_030144855.1 of Hypanus sabinus. NCBI lineage: Eukaryota > Metazoa > Chordata > Chondrichthyes > Myliobatiformes > Dasyatidae > Hypanus > Hypanus sabinus. The sequence goes on along the minus strand of NC_082715.1, from coordinate 98,602,789 downwards.
AAATAATGTTCCTGTAGACCAAGGTGTACAATACAGCAAATATAACTCACACATAACACATAAAGTAATATCATCAAAAATAAATTAACAAATAATAAACTATAATCCAGCTGACTGATATTTAGCATCAGGTGTATTTACAACACAGTTTCTACTGGAGAGAGAGAGCTCTGGGATTTAGACCAGAGACAACGGAGGAATGATAACAATGTCTAACAGAATAAACCTGCAAACTGTGATATTTCCATGTGCCTACAGACCTTGTCCTTCTTAATTTTAATTTGTCCTTGTAAGCTATGGATTTGTATTATGCTGTCGAAATTGCCTAGACAAGTAACTGCAGTGCACGTTGTAGATGATAGGGGAGAGAAAATGAATGTTGAATGAAGTGGATAAAACACTGGTCGTGCATTCTGTCTTGTCCTGGATGGTTTTGAACTTCCTGAATGTTGTTAGAGTCATCAAATCAAGGAGTACTATAACATAGAAACATGCCCTTCTGGTCATCTGATCCACATCAAACCATTTTTCCTCCATTGACCTGCGTCTGCACCATAGTCCTCCAAAACCCTTCCATCCATATATTCAAACAAACTTTTTTTAAGGGCTGCAAATGAGCCTGCATCCACCATTTCTTTGGAAATACACTCATCCAGAATACTGATACTATAGCTACTGATGACAAAAATAATTGTTAATTTTCTTTTCATTGGAGTTGGTCATTCTTTGTGACTTCTGTGAGGCAAATGTTACTTGCCACTTATTACCCATGGTTAATGTAGTGTAGAAGATGCCGTATGGGCTTTTTGTTTCACTGAGAAGCTGAGTGGAACTAAACATTCCGAAAGCATCAGAGAGCATCCACATTTCTGATCTTATCATGGAATGGAGCTCATCGATGAGGCATTCAACCATATTAGAATACAAGACATTGCCTCATGGAACTCCTATAATGATGTCCTACAATGAGATTATTGACGCCACGCTCAATCGAACTAGTCTGTTATCAAGAGCAGTCACTCTCACATCACCCACAGAAGTCTGTCTAAAATGAGATCTTAAATTACGCGGTCCTGCAAAACCTAAACTGGGCGTCAGTGAATAAAGTGCACGCAAGACTTCCTGCTCTATTCATATTATACTTCTCATTGTGTTGCTAAGTACAGCTTCATAAGACCATAGGACATAGGAGCAGAAGTAGGCCATTCAGTCCATTGAGTCTGCTCTGCTATTCAATCCTGGCCTGATCCAATTCTTCCAGTCATCTGCACACCCCTGCCTTCTTCTCATATCCTTTGATGCACTGTCTAATCAAGAACCTATCTATCTCTGCCTTAAATACAGCTAATGACTTGGCCTCCACAGCCACTCGTGGCAACAAATTCTACAGATTTACCACCCTCTGACTAAAGTAATTTTTTGCAGCTCTGTTTTAAATTTATGTCCTTCAATCCTGAAGTCATATCCTCTTGCCCTAGACTCCTCTACCATGGGAAATAACTTTGCCACATCTAATCAGTTCAGAATGTTTCTATGAGATCCCCACTCATTCTCCTGAACTCCAAGGAATACAGCCCAAGAGCTGCCAGACGTTCCTCATACAGTAACCCTTTCATTCCTGGAATCATTCTCCAATGTTGTATTTACATTTTCTGCAGACACCACTGTTATTTGCTGACTTAAAGGTGGTGATGAGATTGAAAGAGGGAGATTGAAAATCTTGTTGAGTGGTACCACAGCAAAAGATTATCACTCAACACACTCAACATCCTCAAAACCAAAGAGCTGATTATCATCTTCAACCCCCAAGGATTCAACATCTTCTGATCCTATGTCACATCTTTCTACTGATATGCTGTCTTTCTTTAGAGCAAAGCCATGCCACCCCTCTGCCAACCTTCCTTCTCTTCGATACAGTGTGCAACCTTGGACATTCAGTTCCCATCTGCAATGATCCTTCAGTCATGATTCAGTGATGGCCACAACCTCATACCTAACAATTTGTAATAGTGCAACAAGATTATCCATCTCTTTTCTTATACTCTGTGCACTGAGATATAACACTTTGAGTGTTGCATTTTCTACCCTTTTTGATTCTGCATCCCTAATACACTGATACCCTCCCTGCTGGCTATAATTATGTCCTATTATCTTGCCCTTCTCGATAGTCTGACCACATGCTGTCTTTGTTTTTTATTTACTATCTGTCCTAACCTTTGTCCTTTCACACTGGTTCCTAACCCCTGCCAAACTACGGTAGTTTAAACCCTCCCCAACAGCTCTAACAAACCTGGCCACGAGCATATTGGCTCCCTTCGGGTTCAGGTGCAACCCATCACTTCTGAACAGGTCATACAGTAAGAGAGAAAAAAGAGCGAAGCTTAACTAAAGCTCACCCAGAGGCAACATCTCTTTTGATCTGAAGCCCCCTTTGAGCTAAAGCCTGACACTCCTACTCTCACCACTGGTCTACTCCCAATAATGGCCACCCCTCTTGAATCTTCTGTACTTTATGTCATTGTCCCATCTGGCTGTCCCCCATCTTGCTCCTATCTCCTTGATTATGCCGTAATTCCAGTCGTTCAATTCCCAATTGCTGTAGTTCACTTGATGACAGCACACCTGGTTTCCATCAGACGCTGCAGTATAAGAACCCTGGTGTCACAACTACTGGTCACTAGTTTGTTGGTCTATTTCTGTGTGTTAACTTTGTTTCCTGACTGCTTAGAACTGTTAGTTTTAAGTTCAGCTCTAGTTTCAAGTTATTCCATGAAAACCCTGTCTCCTTGTCAAGACTCCATATCAGAGCTCCGTATCAAGATTCCTCCTGGTTATCTGTTCCAGGTTTGTGACTGCGCAAGTACCTTTCAACCCTATCTTCATGTCCAGCACTTGGGTTCACCCCCAGTTGCTCTGTGTAACACTTTAAGGAAGGGTCTGACTGAGGTATATAAAATTCTGAGGTGTTTAGATAGGGTAGACTGCAGTAAACTGTTCCCCATATCAGTGGTAAATATGACAAGAAGATATAGGTTTAATGTAAGGGAAAAGAAATGTAGAAAATATTGAGGATGACTTACTGGACCAAATGTGTAGACACCTCAAATGCACTGTCTGACAGAATGGTTGAAACTGGCTCACTGACAGCATTTAGGTGTCTATATGAGCAATTGTATTGCTTGGTATAGAGTGAATGGACTAAATGCTGAGTGATGGGGCTAACATGGAAGAGTGCTCACTGCCAGCAAGGGTAAGTTGCACTTAATGGTCTGTTTCCATGAGAATCTATAAACCCAAGATAGCATAGATAGTGAACAGCAAAAGCAACATGCAATAAAAAGCTGGGAAACTCACAACCTAATGAATCTGATGAAAACTCTGTGGGCCTGCCACATTTAACCAGCTAACAGGATGAGAAAGATGCCAGAGTAACACTATCCACAACGACAACTAAGCCAGCAGTGCTGAAGCTTTGCTGAATGTAACATCCATCTCAACTTCCTCCTGAGTTCCTCACTATCAGTAAAGCAGTTGTCAGTTAATTAATTCCATGTTATTGAGAAATGGCTGAAAATAGAGAATGATTCAAAATAGAGAATGCCAGATGCTGATCAGTGAACTCCTGACATCTGGAACCTTTTCTAACATCAGATTTCTGATAAAACACTTTCCACTTGTCTGGACAACTGTAGCTGAAGTAACACTCAAGAAGCTTGACATGACACAGGATAAAACGGTGTACTTGCTTTACCCCACTGCTTACACTGTTCATTCTCACCTACAGTGGCCATGATAAAGGATCATGTCTTGAAATTTTGTCTATTCATTTCTCTCTGTAGATGCAGCCTGGCCTGCTGAGTTCCTCCAGCATTTTAGGTGTGCTGCTTTCTATGTACAGCATCTACAGAATCTCCTGTGCCTATGTGTGTTATTCATTATGGTTGTTAAAAGAGAGCAAATGGCTCTGACATTATCATGTGGAACAACTATTACCTTGTGAGCAGTATATTGAATGAGGCATTGGAGTGAGCACAACATGAAAATCTTAGTGTGCAGAGTTGTATATTGAACTTTGGGCTAGTTTTACTTAAGACTAAGTAGTGATCTGGCTGGGATAAATGGGTCATGCAACACATGTGCTAGATTATACTTAATGCTAACTGTGACTAAAAATATCCTGCCCAAGGATTCCTGCAGACCTGTTTGATGGATACAAAGGATGGCTTCAGCCACTACTTTAGGGAAGGTCTTCAAAATCTCTCCGTGCCACCCAGATTAGATTTTATTTTAGCTGAAAATATAAGCAAGATTAATATTTTAATTGGGGTCCTTTTTGGCCTTGGCAAATACTTCAGTGAGTTTTTCACCATAAATCTCATTGGTGAGTTGAAAGGGGCATTTTTGTAAATTATTGGTTAATAGTTGATTGGCTAATCAGCATCAGCCAATATAAAGAAGTTAGGGTCCAATGGAATGGCTATTGTTGCAGTGGGCTGGGTTAAGAGCATGGAGCACAGAAAGAAGATATAGTCAAGGTTTATTTTGTTGTTCATAGGTAGGTTAGCAGAGAAATGCTCCACCGTTAAGATATGGAAGTCAGGGAAACTCGCTGTGTTCTGTGGGAAGTGTGCTTGGCTGCTTCTCCTAACAGGCTTATCTGGATCTGCAGGTACTCAGGGTCATCTGAAAAGCTGAACATTTCATAGACAAGACTCTTACTGAGGTGCTTACACCTAAGTACAAGGTTCAGATTGATGAGGCGAAGTAAGGGCAGTTAGCAGTCGGTGAAGGGTGCCCCTGATGCCTTTCCTCTCCACTAGCCAGTATCACTCTTTAGGTACTGTTGAGGGGAATATCCCAGCAGCAGTTGTCAGATCTGTGGCACTCTGACTGTGAAACTCAGAGGGGAAGTTGCAATCAATGATAGTACAAAGTCACCATGGTTTCCTTCAGGGAAAATCCTGCCTGATGAACCTGTTGGAATTCTTTGAGGAGATTACAAGTAGGATAGATAAAGGGAATGCAGTGGATGTTGTATATTTGGACTTTCAGAAGGCCTTTGACAAGGTGCCACACAAGGCTGCTTACCAAGTTAAGAACCTATGGTATTACAGGAAAGTTGTTAACATGGTTAGAGCATTGGCTGATTGGTAGGAGGCAGAGAGTAGGAATTAAAGGGATCCTTTTCTGGTTGGCTCCCATGGACTAGTGGCATTCTGCACGGGTTGGTGTTGGGACCGCTTTTTATGCTGTGTATAAGTTATTTAGATGATGGAATCGATGGCTTTGCTGCCAAGTTTGCAGAGGATACAAAGATTGGTGGAGGGGCAAGAAAGCGGTAAATGAAATACAATGTTGGAAAATGAGTGATCATCTACTTTGGTAGTAGAAATAGATGTGTGGACTATTTTCTAAATAGGGAGAAAATCCAGGAATCTGAGATGCAGAGGAGCTTGGGTGTCTTGTGCAGAACATCCTGAAGGTTAACTTGCAAGCTGAGTCAGTGATATGAAAGGCAAATGCAATGTTAGCATTCATTTCAAGAGGTCTAGAATACAAGAGAAAGGGGGTGATGCTGAAGCTTTATAAGGCACTGGTAAGGCCTCACCTTGAGTGTTGTGAACAGTTTTGCACTGCTCCTCTTACAAACAATGAAGTTGAAGGTCTAGAGGAGGTTAACAAGCATGATTCCGGGAATGAAAGGGTTATCATTCAAGGAATGTTTGGTGCCTCTGGGCCTGTACTCGCTGGAATTCAGAAGGATGAGAGGGGTTCTCATTGAAACCTTTTGAATGTTGAAAGGCCAAGACAGAGTAGATGTGGAAAGGATGTTTCCCCTGGTGGGAGAGTCTGACAAGAGTGCACAGCCTCAGGATAGAGGGGCACCTTTTCAAAACAAATGCGGAGACATTTCTTTAGCCAAAGGGCAACGATTTTGTAGTTTTTGTTGCCACATGCTTCTGTGGATGCCATGTTGTTGGGTGTATTTAAGGCAAAAATTGATAGTTTCTTGATTGGACATGGCATGAAAGGTTATAGGGAGAAGGCTGGGAACTGGGCTTGAGGAGGAGATGGGGGAGAAAAAAAGGGTCAGCCATGTTTGAATGGCAGAACAGACTTGATGGGCCAGATGGCCTAATTCTGCTCCTATGTCTTATGGTCTAATCAATGGGTGATAGTCACAGACAGGCAGTTCCATGGCTGCAGAAGAGGTTGCAGGATGATGCATTTTCTCCCAGGTGCCGTGGTCAAGGATGTCTCTGAGGGGTTGCAGAAAATTCAGGGGAGGGGGGGGGTGAAAAGCCAGAAGCTGGTGTGTACATTGACATAAATGGCAAAATTAAACCAGGGATAATGTCCTGCAGAAAGATTATAGGGACTTCAGTAAGGAACTAAAATGCATGACCTTGAAAATAGTGATCCAGATTAATCCTGGTGCCATAAGATGATTAGTTCAGAAATAGAATGTAGGCCAGGTGAATGTGGGGCTGAAGACCTGGTGCATGGATTAGGGATTCAAGTTCTTGGATCACTGGGATCTCGTCTGGAGTATAGACCTGTACAAGATGGACAGGTTACACTTGAGCCAGGGTGGGGGGAGGGGGAAATCAAATTCTAGTGGGAAAACTTCCTTTGGCACTACAAAGGGTTTAATCTTAGATTGGTGAGATGTGGAACTTGAGAGATTGTTGTCAGTGAGAAGACAAAGGCATGTGCAACCATCAAGGAGTGTAAGCCTAGCATCAGGACAGAAAGCCCAGCAATAAGGATAACCATGCTTACATTAAAAGGGCAGACATGCTTTAAATTGTATCTGTTTCGATGCATGTACAGTAGCTTAACAGGTAAGGCAGATAAAATGAGGGTGTCTGAGGACTGTGACATTTTGGCCATGACAGGAATGTGGCTGGACTAGAGGTACAGTGTTCGGAGATACTGAGGCTTTGGGTATGACAGGAAGAGGTAAGTGTAGAGGGGGTGTAGTTATGAAGAAAGATAAGGCAGGTCTGCAGATTAGTCCTGCAGCAGGACAACATTTCAGGCATCAGGCAGAACCTAGCTAGGGTCAACTAGGTGATTCTAAAGGCAAAGGAACAGTTGGCAAGTGGAATCTTTTTAAAAGGGTCATAGAGATATTGAAGCTGATGTAAAGAAAAAAGGAAGTGTAAGTAAGTGCAAGGGAGTTTGCAGGTACAGATTGATGTCCCCTTATCTGAAATTCCAATATTGAAAAACCTCCCAAATCTGAACATTTTTTTGAGTGCTGACATGGCATCACAAATGGAAAATCCCACAAGGCACTGGAAAGGTTCCCAGGCGATGAGCAGGTCTCCGAGCACCACAGACAGGTCTGAAAAGTGACCTCACATATATAATGAACAGAAGTTAATGAAAAATATTGAAACACTGTATAAAATGAAGATCTTGAACATGTATTGAAAGAGTGGATTCATTGGCTTCAGAGTGAACACATGCCACTTAAAGGTATGCTGATCATGAAAAGATCTGTAATGGCAAACTGAAAGTTGAAGGTAATTATGAATATTCAGCAGGCTATTTGCAGAAATTTAAGAAAAGGCACAGTGTTACGTTTTTAAAGATTTACAACATTTTGAAGATAAAACAACTGCTGATCATGGCACACCAGAAAAATTCATTGAGTTTGCAAAGATCACTGATGAAAATCTAACACCAGACAAATCTACATTGCTGATAATGTTTATACCTTAAAACATAAAAGTAAAATACAGATACAGTGTACTTTAACCTTTTGATGAAAGCACAACATTATAGGTGGAGACTGAAAGGCTGCCATTGTTTAGTGTTGTCAGGATTCTGGTATTCTCTCCGGATCCTACACACATAAAATCTTCATTGTATTAATACCATTTAATACATTTTACAGTTAAGTACATGTGTGATGAACAAGTGTAAAGATAAAGACTGCTTACAGGTAGCACAAGGAGTTAAAAATGATGGTGATCCCAAGTTATCTCATTATATATTCCAAAATCTGAAACACTTCTGCCCCCAAGCATTTTGGATAAAAGTTACTCAACCTGTGCTAGAAGTTGAGAGTTACACACACAAAATCTCAGCAGGTCAGGCATAAACAAAAGCTAGGAATTCCAAGTGGCTACATATTTTAATTTGACTAGCCATTTCCCTTTCAACATGCTGGTCCATTGTCTCCTCTACTGTCACAATGAGGTCACTCTCAGGTTGGAACATCTCATATTCTATCTATGTAGCCTACAACCTGATGAGTAGAGTGGCAGGAGGTAAATAAGAGATTTAGTATTTAATAAGTAGTCAAGTCTTGTGTCATTTGCATATTATGAAAGAGTAAGTATTTCTGACATTGAAGTGAATAAGGTGACCAAGTCACTGGAGCCTGACCAAATGCACGTCTGGACTTCATGGGAAGCCAGGGAATAAATTGTCTAAACCCTTGTAGAGATTTGCTTTGTTAGCCATTGGTGAGGTTCTGGAAGATGAGACTAGCAAGGACAGGTCAGAGGACACCAGGCTGATGAGCTTGGCTTCAGTTGTAGGGGAGTTCCTAGAAGAAATTCAAAGGGTCAAGATCTGCCATCACCTAGGTGGTCAAGGCCATATCAGAAATAGGCAGCATAGTTTTGTGTGTGGCCAGCCATGTCTGATGAATTTTTTGGAGTTTTTATTTTGAAGATGTAACTAAGGGGATAAATGAAGGTAGTGGATGTTGTCTACATGGACTTTGCTAAGCCCTCTGACAAGGTCCCGCGTGATAAGCTGATCAGGAAGTTTAGGTCCCATGGGATTTGGGGGTAAGTGGAGTAGGAATTGGCACAGTGACAGGAATTTGCATTAAAAAATGACAGGTGAAATAAGTTGCAGGAACAGTAATGAGTGTTCTGGATTAATTATTGGAAAAAATCTATCTTAAGGTTTTTCAGGAAAAGAAATCTATCCGTATCCAATATGACCTACAGAACCAGTGGGGCTCCTTAGTTTAGGGGAATTAGGAATGAGTACCAAATTCTGTGAGCAATTGTTAGGAACTGAATGTCAAGAATCATTCATGATAGAAAGAATCACAATTAAGTTGCATTGCTTCTTTTAACTGCTTCTTTCTCCACAGATTCTGCATCTTCAGCTTGTTTCCCTTTAATTTCAGATTTCCACAGTTCATTATTTTATTTATGATTTAAAAGGAGATACATCTGCTGAAAAATTCATTTATTCCTTGAGTAAATCAGTCTTGCCAGAGAAAAGTCTAATCTAAATTTTCAGTTAACCCAGACTTGAAAGACTTTTCAGGATAATTTCCCCTGCCTTTGAATGGACAAATGGAGCTTGCTGATACCATCCATCAAAGACCAAACTATAATTTAAGATTTTTCATCTTTGCTGTACCAAGAGAAATAGTTTCTCTCCACTTATCCAGTCAAATATTTTATTCTAATTGAATTGTTTGTTAATTTTCTACAGTCAAAAGAATATCTGTAGACTAAGCAAGCTGTCATTATAATTTAAGTGCTTTTGGTTACCATTCTGCTAATATTGTGTTGCACTCCAATCAATATATTCTGCCTAAGTAATACAGCATGAAAATAGGCCCTTCAGCCCATCTGGTCCATGTTGTCAATGTTCAAAACCTTTTCTTCATTGTAGCTATTCAACTGCATCTTAAAAAGTTACAATTTTACTTGCTTTGACCACTTCCCCTGGCAGTTTATTCCAGGTACTCACTATCCTCAGCTAAATAGGTTACTTCACAGTCTCTTGTAAATCTCTTCCCACTTACCTTGTCTCTGTACCATCTAGTTTTCAACTCTCCAGACTGAAGGCCAGCATGCTAAATGCCTCCTTTGCCACCCTCTGCCTGTATGGTCACTTACAATAAAATGTACACTTGTGTCCCTTGTTCATAAGTACTCATCAGTGCCCTGCTTTTCACTGTGTATATCTTATTCTTGTCTGAATATCCAGAATGCATTACTCACATTTATTTCAGCTGAAATTTATTTACCAGTCCTCAGCCATCTCCCTAATTGATCAAGACCTCTTTGTAATTCATCGTAACCTTGCTATCAACAAGACCTCCTAAATTAGTAACAGCAGCAAACTTGTTAATTTGTGCTATATACATTCATATCCAAGTCATATTCATTAATTATGATTAAGTGGTTCCCAACACTAACTCCTGGGGCACCCCACTTGTCACAGGCCTACTAAACACAGTAACTGAAATATAGACTAATCAGTTAACTGTTTAATAACATCTGTAAGGAATTTGTATGTTCTCCCTAAGACCATGTGCTTTTCCTCTGGGTGCTCCAGTTACCTCTCACATTAAAAAGACGTAAGGATTAATTGGTCCATAAGACCATAAGGTATAGGAGCAGAATTAGGCCATTTGGCCCACCAAGTCTTCTCTGCCATTTCATCATGGCTGATCCAATTTTCCTCTTAGCCCCAGTCTCCTGCTTTCTCTCTGTATCCCTTCATGTCCTGACCAGTCAAGAAGGGTCTTGGCCCAAAACGTTGACAGTACTTTTTTCCATAGGTGCTGCCTGACCTGAGTTCCTCCAGCATTTTGTGTGTGTTGTGTGGATTTCCAGCATCTGCAGATTTTCTCTTGTTTGTGGAAGAATCTATCAACCTCTGCTGAAAATTTCCATAATGACTTCGCCTCCACAAATGCCTGGGACAACAAATTCTGCAGATTTGCCTCCAGGTACTCTGAAACCACATTCTTAGAAATTGACATCTTCTCAACCATTGAGGTCAGACTAACTGACCTATTATTTTCTTTCTTCTGCCTCTCTCCCTTCTTGAAGTGTGAAGTAACATTTGTAATTTTCTAGTCTTCCAAAATCATTTTAGAAACTAGTGGTTCTTGGAAGATCATTACTAATGTCTCCACAATCTCTTCAGCCATAACCCTGGGGTGCAGACCATCCTGTCCAGGTGATTTATCTACCAAAAACCCTTTCTCTAGTAATGGTAACTTCACATACTTCATGAGCCCTGACACTGTGAATGTTCACCATATAGTTAGTGTCTTCCACAGAGAGGACTGATGCAAATACTTATTCAGTTCATCTGCCATTCCCTTGTCTCCCATTACTTCCTCTCTCGCATTGTTTTTCTGTTGTCCAATATTCACTCTTCCCTCTTTTTTACACTTCATATTTCTGAAGAAACTTCTAGTAGCTTCTTCAACTACTTCATATTCCATCTTCACATTCTTCATGACTTCTTTTTGTTCCTTTCTGTTGGCTTTTAAAAGCTTCCCAATTACCTATTTTCTCACTAATTTCTGCTCTAATATATGGACTCTTTGTGTTTTATGTTGGTTTTGACTTCCTTTGTTGGCCATGGTTGTGTCACCTCACCTTTAGAATACTACTTCCTTTTTGGGATGTATATATCCTGTGCCTTCTGAATTGCTTCCAGAAATTCCAACTATTTCACCTGTCAGTATTCTTTTCCAGTGAATTCTGGCCAACTTCTCTCTCATGCCTCTGTAATTTCCTTTACTCCACTGAAATGCTGATACCTCAAACTTTAGCTTCTCCTTCTCAAATTTCAGGATGAATTCGATCATATTATGATCACTACCCTTAAGGGTTCTTTTACCTTAAGCTCTCTAAACTATTCTGGTTTCTTGCACAACACATAATCAAGAATAGCTGATCCTCTAGTGGGCTCAATTGTGAGCTGCTCTAAAAAGCTATCTGGTGGGCATTTTAGGTAATCCCCCTCTCGGAATCCTGCACCAACCTGAGTTTCCCAGTCTACCTACCTATTGAAATCTCCCATGACTATTGTAAATTGGTCTTTTGACATGCAAATTCTATCTCCCATTGTAACTTGTAGACCACATCCTTCCTACTGTTTGGTGGTCTGTATACTGTATAACTCCCATCAGGCTCTTTTTACCCATGCAGTACCTTAGCTCCATCCACAACAATTCAACACCTTACAACCTTATGTCGCCTCATCCTAATGATCTAATTTTATTTTATAATCAACAGAGCCACATCACCCTTCTGCCTTCTTGCCTGTCCTTATGATACAATGTGTATCCTTGAACATTAATCTCCTAGCTATAATCCTCTTTCTGCCATGATTCAGTGTTGCTTATAACATCTTACTTGCCAATCTGAATATAATTGGGGCACATGGACGCATTGGACTGGAAGGGCCTGTTACAGTACTCTATCTCTAAATAAATAAATACTGTCCATATGTGCTCCAAGTAAAATAATATAATATCCAAGCAAACAAAACGATTTCACAATACAAAAAATGCTAGAGGAACACAACTGGTCAGATGACTTCAGGGCATGTTGTTCTGGATTTCCACCATCTGCAGAAACTCAGGTGTTTTAAATTAGACTTCACAATTATTTTTTGTGCTGGCTACCAGTTTTGGTGTTTTCTGTACATGGACACCTAAATGTTTTGAGTCCGTCAAAGCTCCTGACAAATTTTGTAGAACCTACTCTAACTTACCCTACTTGAAATTAGCTTAACACTTTCTCACAGCAGAGATAATTAAAACTAGAGGATATAATTTTAGGATCAGTACATTAAGAGGAGATCTAAGCAAATTTTCCACACATAGGTGGTTGGAATCTAGAATGCACTGCCCGAAAGAGTGGTGAAAGCAGGTACTCTCACAAAATTTCAGTATTTAGGCAAGTATTAGAGTAGCCAGGCATAGAAAAGTATAGGCCTAGTGTTCATTCATGGAATTACTATAGCTAGGTATTTGGTGTTTTGCTTGGACAAAGTTGGTTGAATTTCTGTGCTTTCTATGACACATTCTTTGAAGCGCAGTCTGGCTTTTCCCACTTGATTAACCAATGTCTATGAAACTATTAGTTCTGCATTGCTTAATCAACCACTTACCTGGTGTCATTGTGAAGCCTAGATATTTCTTACCCATGTCTTTATGTAGCGAGATCCTGACATTTTGGAATCAGGGTCATAGAACACTACACACAGACTAGCTTGTCCATATTGAATCATTAATCTGTCTCATCCCATCAATCTGCACCCAAACCATAGCCCTTGGTACCCTTCCCAACCAGGTACATATCAAAATTTCTCTTAAAATTTGAAATCCACATCCATCACTTGTACCGGCAGGTCGTTCCACACTTTCACCACCCTCTGAATGAAGAAAATCTTTCTGAAGTTTATCTTAAATGCTTCACCTTTCATCTTTAACCCATGACCTTTAGTTGTAGTCTCACCAAAGCTATCTGGAAAATTCTTTCTTGCATTTACCCTCTCATACCCCTCGTAATTTTGTAAACCTGCATCAAATCTCTCCTCAATCCTCTACATTCGAGAAAATTGATTCAACACAAGCAAAATGCTGGAGGAACTCCGCAAGGCAGGCAGCATCTATGGAAAAGAGTAAACAGTCAAAGTCCTGGGAATGGTGAAGGCAGGGGGCAATTACTGGAAGTTTGAGGAATCAGTGTTCATAACATCAGGTTGGAGGCTACCCAGACGGAATATATGGGATTGCTCATGTAACCTGAATGTGGCCTCTTAATGGCAGTAGAGGAAACTATGGACTGGCATGTCGGAATGGGACTGGGAAGTAGAATTGAAGTTGGTTGCCACTGGGAGATAGGTGCTTGGTGAAGCGGTCTCACCAATATATAGGAGGCCACAGCAGGAGCACTGGATACAGTAGATGACCCTAACAGACTCTCAAGTGAAGTGTCACCTCACCTGAAAGGACCGTTTGGTGCCTTAAATGGGAGTGAGGGGAAAGTATAGGGGCAGGTATGGCACATATTCTGCTTGTAAGGGTAAGTACCAGGAGGGAGATCTGTGGGGAGGAATCAATAGACAAGAGTCTTAACCAATGCTTAATGGTTGATCAAGCATTCTTATTAATTTAAATAATTAATTATGGGTTATATGTATCAATATGCAAATTGCATACATTATCACACTACCACATGATACACGTGCACTTTGCTTATAGTAAACTTAAAGGAAGACTCCCATGCCTTCCTTTGAATGATTTTAATGTTTTGAAGTTACAAAACAGAACATTAGTGACCAAGTATTTTTAAAATGAGCCCAGAATGGCTACCAACGGCTGAAATAAAATAAAACACAGTGAGGAACGGTCAAATTTAAAATTGCAGCACAGCACATGCAGAGATGTCAAGTTTTAAAAGCCGTAAATGCAGAAATTCAGGCTTCATAAAGAGTGAGTATCTGGTGAAAATAATCACAAAAAGAAAGCAGAAATGGCTGGCTATATTGGAATGATTAACGTATTTGATTACACAATGGGTAATTAGTTCATGCATACTGAGCTGTTGGAACAGTATTTTGAAGTAACTGAAATAGGCTGTGAAAAGTGAGTGCCAATTTTGCTGAGTGCTTTTGAGGCATGCAATTTGCTTCGAAGTTTAACTGCTCCAACTAAACCAACAGAAATGAGCTTTGCTGATATTGTAAAAGTAATGTTGGAACATTTAGAACCAAAGCCACTGTTGATACAGAATGCTTTAGGCTTCATAACAGAATCAAAAAGAGGCGTGCACTTCAATATACGTGGCTAAATTGAAGAGATTGCCTGAGCATTGTCAATTTGTAGTGGTCTTAATGATAAACAAGGAGATCCACAGTTTGTGAAATCATATAAGAAAGCATTGAAAAGGAGCTACTAACTGAAGCACAATTTGTGTTTAGAGCACTTGTTTCAGTGGAAACCGCAGACAGATGGAATTGAGTTGCAGTCAAGAATGAAAATAAATACAAATTTTTTAAAAACTACATCATCTAAATAGAAATCAGCCTGGATAAATTGTGTTACCATTGTGGCCAGAGCCCACATTCACCAAACAAATGCAGATTTAAAGGTAAAACTTGGAGAAAATATAAACAAAGTAAGATGCATACAAAGAGTATGTTGGACAAACAAAAATAAATATACTGCTCAGGGAAGAGAAAAGGCTAAAGAGTCAATTTGCAGTTTCTAAAAGAACACAAATCTGCACACTGTTCAAAAAAAATCTGAGAATGACACAGGACTGTGTAGCTTTGAGATTTAAAGTGTGAAAATTAAAAATCAGTAATCATTATGGCTTACACCAGAAGTGAATGCCAAATTAATTAAAACAGAATTGGACACTGGTTTAGCTGTTTCAATCATTCCACTAAATGTGTTTGAACAGCATTTCAAAGATACTAAATTGAAGCCTACTGATATCCAGCTAAGAAATTATACTGGAGAAAAGAAACTTCTCCTGTGGGAATGACTTTTGTGACAGTCAAATACAACAACTAACAAGCCACATTTTGATTGTATGTGGTAAAAACAAAAGGACCAGAAACATGGGGATGTAATTGGCTGAGACAATGGCAAATCGATTGGAGATCCACAGTCCCTACAAGAAAGTCAACTGAAAGCAAATTTAAGAAAGGTGTAGGATGATGCCATAACCGTTACCATATCAAACACCATGATCCATGTCCCAACAGTGGACGGAAGGTTTTGATGCCAGCCTCTGCTTCTGGATTGGAAAGCACATTGGACCAAGGAAGGACCATACTGCTCAGAGAAATAATAAAAGTGACAAAGCAGTGATTTGACTACAACAGTTTTTGTGGGCAACATATCTGAGAAAGATTCTGATATGTTAACACAACAGTTAGTTGCAAAATGTGATCTGGTTTTAAGTGGATGAAAGATCAAGGAACTTCAGCAAAGTTGTAAGTATTTAAGTTAAATCATTACATGAACTTCAAGAGGGAGACAATAAAAGCTGCTTGTAAAAGTTGATGCATAGACCAAACCTCAGCTGGACGAATGGAAGGCCAAAATGAAAGGAATCAAAGGATACAGAAAAACAGTATTATCAGATGTTGTGGATGAGAAAAGAGGTGATCTCAGATCGGAAAAGAAGCAAGAGGGATTAATAAGAGAACACCCCAGTGAACTGAATGCACCCTCTCAAAATCAAAGTGCACAAACTAGAAGAGAAAGAAGGAAGAAGAAAGGTGTCTACCACTCTCAGAATCACTTGCTGCAGTCTGAATGGACTCTCACAACCACCACCGAGGAGGGCCAAGAACCTAAGATTGTTTCACAGCCACAATTCTCTCCTGCCAAGCAGAGTGATCCCTTCGTCAGAAAAAATATTATCCCACAAGAGTAAAAACATCTTGCACAGCGATTAAATCTTTAGGCCTGAATGGAACAATTTATGCTGTAGATTTCTGTATATAGTAGTTGTGTAATCCTTGTGTCTCAATAGTGTGACCACAGTAAGTGATGCTTGATTTAAAGAATTCACCCTTGTTGCATCATTCTTTAATCCTATAATCTTCTAATCTTCTTAACACTGTCTTGAGATTTTGAAGATGTTCCTTGTCATCCTTGGCAGTAACAATATTGTCATTCACGTGACTCTGAGTTCATGGACAGCCTTGCAACACCTGGTCCATAGCTTTCTACCAGAGTGCAGGTGCAGACCCGACTCCAGTTGTAAATGTGTCTGCATTGCATTTACATTTCAACGGGTTTGAATGGAGCAATTAAATGCAACACTGTGTTGGACAGTTGTCAGCGGCACTGGGGTTCCACAGGGGACTGTCCTGTCTCCCTTTCTCTTCATCATCTACACCTCGGACTTCAGCTACAACACAGTCTTGCCATCTTCAACAGTTTTCTGATGACTCTGCCATAGTTGGATGCATCAGCAAGGGAGATGAGGCTGAGTACAGGGTGACAGTGGGAAACTTTGTCACATGGTGCAAGCAGAATCATCTGCAGCTTAATGTGAAAAAGACTAAGGAGCTGGTGGTGGACCTGAGGAGGGCTAAGGCACCGGTGACTCCTGTTTCCACCCAAGGGGTCAGTGTGGACATAGTGGAGGATTACAAATACCTGGGGATACGAATGGACAATAAACTGGACTGGTCAAAGAACACTGAGGCTGTCTACAAGAAGGGTCAGAGCTGTCTCTATTTCCTGAGGAGACTGAGGTCTTTTAACATCTGCCGGATGATGCTGAGGATGTTCTACAAGTCTGTGGTGGCCAGTGCTATCATGTTTGTTGTGTGCTGGGGCAGCAGGCTGAGGTTAGCAGACACCAACAGAATCAACAAACTCATTCTTAAGGCCAGTGATGTTGTGGGGGTGGAACTGGACTCTCTGACGGTAGTGTCTGAAAAGAGGATGCTGTCCAAGTTGCATGCCATCTTGGACAATGACTCCCATCCACTCCATAATGTACTGATTAGGCACAGGAGTACATTCAGCCAGAGACTCATTCCACCGGGATGCAACACTGAGCGTCATGGGAAGTCATTCCTGCCTGTGGCCATCAAACTTTACAACTCCTCCCTCTGAGTGTCAGACACCCTGAGCCAATAGGTTGGTCCTGGACTTATTTCCACTTGGCATGATTAACTTACTATTTAATTATTTATGGTTTTATATTCTTGGTTGGTGTGGCTGTAACAAAATCCAATTTCTCTCGTGATCAATAAAGTCTGTCTGTCTATCTAAGCAAATTGTATGTTCTTCCATTTGTTACACATCAATGCTGGCACTTGCATTTTATTGGTTATTTTGT
Source organism: Hypanus sabinus (assembly GCF_030144855.1). Classification (NCBI taxonomy): domain Eukaryota; kingdom Metazoa; phylum Chordata; class Chondrichthyes; order Myliobatiformes; family Dasyatidae; genus Hypanus; species Hypanus sabinus. The sequence goes on along the minus strand of NC_082715.1, from coordinate 98,585,177 downwards.
TTACTTCAAAATAGTGCTTAATTCACATCTTTCCAATGTAGAGAGACTTCTCTGCTTTTTTAAAAAAAAAGGATCACTGTTTATGAACCCATGAGTTTTGTTCATTTTTTGCCTTTTTTTTGAACTCTACCATCTCTCTCCTTTTGTGAAGAACACATGCTGGATTTTAAACCCAAACATCTTGCTGTGCTTCGGCAAGTAGGTAGTTGTTTTGGGTTAAAACTTGCTCATTACCATTGTTACATTTTGGAGTTACAAAACACAACACTATGATCTACTGCAAAATTGATGTCTAATGCAGTTTACTACCTCACCTTGAAGGCCAAGTGACTAAACCTTCTTGACCAGCCTCCCATGTAAGATCTTGTCTAAGGCTTTGCTAACATTGTAGTAGACCACATTCAATGCATTGCCTTCATCAACTTTTCTGGTAACTTGCTCAAAAAACTCGGATTTGTTGGACATGACTTGCCATGCACAAAGTCATATTGACTATCCCTAATCAGTCCCAGCCTGTCTAAATAATCCAGTATCTCCAAAACTTTGCCACAACTGATGTCAGGTTCATTGACATTTAACTAAGCACTACTCTCTCCTCAAACCTTACCCCTCCAAACACACTGCCCTGTTCCAATCCTAACCTTGCCATCAATTCCACAGACAAAGGAGGTGCTGTTGTAGTGTGGCACACTGACCCCTATCTTGTTGAGAGCAGACAGCAACTCTCAGGCCCTTCCTTGTACCTACCCTTTGAATAGGACATCGCTCCAGACCATCAGAAAACTGTCTCTGGCACCATCAATTACCTCATCAAATCTGGAGAGCTCCCATCCCCTACCACCAAACTCATCATCTCCTTGTCCCACATTGCTCGATTCTACCCCTTACGCAAGATCCACAAACCCAACAGTCCAGGTAGGCCTATTGTTTCTGCCTGCTCCACTGAACTCATGTCCTCATACCTTGATTCCATTCTACCACCTTGATTCAATTACTTCTCACCTATATCCATGATGCTTCTCGAGCTCTCAATCTTCTCAGCAACATTCAATTCCCTGGCCCTGACCACATCATTTTTGCCATAGATATTCAGTCCCTATATATTTCTATCCCCATCAAGAAGGCCTTAAAGCCTTAACCACTTCTTCCTTAACCAAAGAGCCAAACAATTCCCCTCCACCACCACCTTCCTCCATTTGGCAGAACTAGTCCTCACCTTCAACAATTTTTCCTTTGGCTCCAACCATTTTCTCCAGATCCATGGGCACTCGCATTGGCTCCAACTAAGGCTGCCTCTTGGTTTGCTATGTAGAACAGTCAATGTTCAAAACCTTCCCTCGTAATACTCCCCAACTCTTCCTCCGCTACTTTGTCAACTACTTTGGTGTTGCTTCATGCACCCATGCTGAGATGGTCGATTTTATCAATTTTGCTCCTAAGTTCCTCTCTGTCCTTAAGTTCATTTGGTCCATTTGATACCACCCTTACCTTTCTCAACATCTGTCTCCATCTCCAGCGACAAAGTGTCAACTGACATCTTTTATAAACCTACCGTTTCCCATGGTTATCTTGACTATACCTCTTCCCACCCTGTGTCCTGTAAAAATGCCGTTCCCTTTTCTCAGTTCCTTCACCTCTGCCACCTCTGATCCCAGGATGTGTCCTTCCTTTCCAGGACATCAGAACTCTTTGTTCTTCAAAAGGCAGTGTTTCCCTTCGCCAATATTGATAATGCTCTCACTCATATCTCCTACATTTCCCAAATATCTGCTGTCACCCATCTTCCCACCATCTTAAAAATGATGGAGTTCCTCTTGTCCTTGCCTACCACCCTACCAGCCTCCTCATCCAACTCATCATCCTCCACATCCTCTGCCATCTCCAAAGGAATCCTAGCAATAACATACCTTTACTCCCCCCAACTTTCTGCAGGCATGCTTTCCCCATGATTCCTTTGTTCATTTATCCCTCCCCAATAATCTCCCTCCCTGCAGGTGGCCCAAGTGTTACACCTGCCCATTTGCCTCTTCCCTCACCTCCATTCAGTCCCCCAAGCAGTCCTTCCAGATGAGGCAACACTTCACTTGCAAATCTGCGGGGGTCAACTATTGTGCCCAGTGCTTCCAATGTGGCCTCCTCTGCATTGGTGAGACCTGTCATAAATTGGGGGATTGCTTCGTAGTGCACCTCCACTCCATTCGCTAAAAGCGGAAATTCCCAGTGGCCAAATAGTTTAATACCCATTTCCGTACCAACATGTTAATCTACGGCCTCCTCTTGGGTCAAGATGAGGGCACCCTCAGGATGGATGAGCCACCTTATAGGCCATGTGGGTTACCTCCTACATGATACGAATATTGATTTCCCCCTCCCCCCCCCCCACTCTTCTATTCACCACTCTGGCCTTTTACTACTTCTCACCTGCCTGTCACTTCCCCCTGGTTCTCCCTCTCCTTCCCTTTCTCCTATGATCTACTCTTGTCTCCTATCAGATTCCTTCTTCTCCAGCCCTTTGTCTTTTATTGCTTTCTGGCAAACCTACTTCCCCTCCCCCCCTCCTTTTTATTCTGGCATCTTTCCTCTTCCATTTCAATTTTGAAGAAGGGTTTCAGTCCAAAACACTGACTGTTCATTTATTTCCACAGATGCTGCTTGGCCTGCTGAGTTCCTACAGCATTTTGTGTGTGTCGCTTTGGATTTCGAGCATCTGCAGAATTTCTTGTCTTTATACACCTATAATTTCCTGGTCTAGTCTTAGAGCGTTTCTTAAACAAAGGAACAACATTAGATGTCCTTCCATCCTTCAGCATTTCACCCATTGCTAAGGATATTTTAAGTATCTCTGCTGGGACTTTGCAATTTCAATACTAGCATCCTTCAGGATCTGACAGAACATCTTGTCAGGCCCTAAGAATTTATCCACCTTAACTTTCCTCAAGACAGCGAACAGTTCCCCCTCTGTAATCTGTACAACGGCTCATGACCTCGTTGCTGCAGTTTCTCACTTCTATAGACTCAGTGTCCACCTCTCGAATAAATACAGATGTGGAAATTCACTTTAAGATCTCCCCCATCTCTTTTGACTCAACACAGGTTACCATTCTGGTCTTCCAGAAGACCAAATTCATCCCTTGCTATCATTTTGCTCTTTATCTATCTGTAGAAGCTTCTGCACTCTGTCTGCTAGAGCAACTTCATGTCTTTTTTTTACCTCCCTGTTATCCTTCTTAAATGTTCTTTTGCATTTCTTACACTCAAGTTCCTCATTTCTTCCTATCTGCCATGCACCTCCTTCTTTTCCCCAACCAAGGCCTCAATACCTCTTGAAAACTAATGTCCCCTAAACCTGTTACCCTAGCCTTTTATTCTGACAGACAGAAACCAGCATTGTACTCTCAAAATTTCACTTTTGAAGGCCTCCTGCTTACCAAGTACACCTTTGCCAGAAAACAGCCTGTCCCAATCCACACTTGCCAGATCCTTTCTGATGTGATCAAAATTGGCCTTTCTCCAATTTAGAATCTCAGCCTAAGGACCAGACCTATCCTTTTTCCTTAATTACCTTGAAACTAATGGCATTATGATCAGAAGAATCAAAGTAGTCCCCTGCTTTTTCCACTGAGGTTGGGTGAGACTACAACTAGAGGTCCTGGGTGAAATGTTTAAGGGAAATATAACTGGAATCCTCTTCACTCAGAGGGCGGTGAGAGTGTAGAATGAGCTGCCAATGCAAGTTGTGGATGCAACATTTAAGGGAAGTTTGGATAGGGACATGGATGAGAGGGGTATGGGTGCAGGCTGATGAGAAGAGTTTAAATGGTTCAGCAGGACTAGATGGGCTGAAAGATCTGTTACTGTGGTGTAGTTTTCTATGACAGCATGATTCTATAATTATAAACTACTGTCACCTGCCCTATTTCATTCCCTAATAAGAGACCTAGTATTGCACTCTCTCTAGTTGGGACATCTATGTACTAATTACAGAAACTTTTTCTGAATGCATTTGACAAACTCTTTCCCATCTAACACTCCCTTGTGCTTCTGTGATCACTCTGCAAATCTGATCCTTTAAATCCTGCAGAACTTTGGGTGGTCTAAGATATAATCTCAATAATGCGTCACACCTTTTTTATTCCTTGATTCTATCCATAAAGACTCACTAGATGAGCTAGCCAGTCTGTCCTGTCTGAGCATAGCTGTGACATTTTCCTGAACTGGTAATGCCACTCCTCCTCTTTTAATCCCTTTCGCTGTATCACGTTTACAACAATAGAACGCTGGGACATTGAGCTGCCAGTCCTGTCCCCTCCTACAACCATCTCTCACTACTGGCTACAATGTCATATTTCCTCATGCTGAGCCATGCCCCAAGTTCTTCCACCTTTCTGACAACACTCTTTGTATTGAAATGTATGCAGTTCAGAATAGTCCCACCACATTCAGCGTTTTGATTCCTGAGTTGGATGTAGGCTTCACAGTCCACTCCACTATCTGCTCTGACACTCAAGTTCCCATCTCCTTACAACTCTAGTTGAAACCCCTACATCACAACCCACCTCCCCAAAGCAGAATGAGGAAAACATCCAGGTAAGATATTAACACGAGGAAATCTGCAGATGCTGGAAATTCAAACAACACACATAAAATGCTGGTGGAACACAGCAGGCCAGGCAGCATCTATAGGGAGAAGTACAGTCGACGTTTCAGGCCGAGACCCTTCACCAGGATATTAGTCCCTTTTCAGTTCCAGTGCAAACTGTCCTTTCTGTACAGTTACTGCCTTCCCAGGAAGAGAGTCCAATCATCCAAAAATCTGATGCCTTCCCTCCTGCACCATCTTCTTAGCCATATGTAACTTGTATGATCTTCCTTTTTCTCGCCTCACTGGCATGTGGCATGGGTAGCAATCCTCAGATCACAAAGTTGGAGGACCTGCCTTTTAGCTTAGTACCTGACTCCCTGAACTCACTTTGCAGGACCTTATCACTCCTCCCACTCATGTCAATGGTACCAATGAGGACTACAATGTCAGCAGCTCACCCTCCAACTCAATGCTGTGGTCTCAATCCAAGATATCCTTGACCCTGGCAGCTGGGAGGCAACATGCATCCATGAATCTCATTCTTGTCCATAGAAACTCCTTTTTTTTCCCCCTACCAACAAATCCTCTATCACTACAACTCGCCTCTTCTCATCCCCTTCCCTCTTGAACCACTGAGCCGGATTCAGTGCCAGAGTCCTGACCACCATGACTTTCCTCTATTAGGACATCCCACTGCAACAGTATCAAAAGTGATATCCTTGTTGAGGGGAGCAGCCACAGGGTTACTCTGCACTGGTTGCCTATGCCCTTTCCCCCTTCTGATGGTCTCCCAATTACCTGTGCCCTGCACCTTGAATGTAACTACCTCCTTGCATGTCCTGTTGAACAATCCCTCAACCTCCCAATTGCTCCAGAGTTGATTTAGTTCCAACTCCAACTCCTTAACACAGTCTGTTAGAAGCTGCAACTAGATGCACTTCTTACATGCATTGTCATCAGGGACACTGGAGGTATCCCAACCTTCCCAGATCCCAGCAAAAGTACAATCCATTATCCTGCCTGGCATCCCCACTGCTCTAAAATTATAATAAGAAGTAAAGAAAAAAATTAATAATGAAAAATCTACCTATGACCTATACCTCTCCTCGCCAAAGCCTCAACTACCCACTCTAACAGAAACCCTTTTACACACTGGCTGCTCTACATAAACCTAACTTCTTTGAATTAGATTCCTGCCAACTGCCTAAATGTGTGCATTCCAATGCCTCCTCGAGAACTGTGGCAGATAAATGTGCTGGCTGCCCCCAGTCACTTCTTTTAAACTCATTCTCCCTCTATGCAATCCAATGTCTCCTCAAGAACTGTGGCATGCAAATTTTAGGGACAAAATATATAAGGCTGAGATTGACAGGTTCTTGACTGGTAAGGGTGTTAAGGGTTACAGGGAGAAAGCAGGAGAATGGGGTTAAAAAAAATCAGTGGAGCAGAGTCAATGGGCTGACTCTCTTTTTCTTTAATTATTTCCGAAATATTTAGAATAGTACTTACTGAACTGTGTAATGACTGTTCTTTAGTTATGAAATGTTAAAACAGATGTGCAAACCTTTTGATTGGACATTATAGAAGACCTGAAAATCAAACCTCCTTGCAGTACTCCAGTTTTATATAGGCTGCTATCATGAATCTGGTCCTCAAGTCATTTTAACATACATTGAGTCTATTTAAGTACTGCTGACTTTGGCCAAATCAATGTAATTTTGGTGTGAGAAACTAACTCTATGATTGTGTGTCCATTGGTCATGATTGACTACGGATGTTGAATCCTAGCTATCATACTCAGAACTAGTACAGTTTGAAGGGCAGTATGAAATGGAGAACTCAAGCAGAGTGGCCAGTGAGTGAAGGAGTGGAGCTTTGAGGCCTTGGCTCGAGGTTTTGGCAGCTGGATTTTGCAATCAAGTCAATCAAGATTTGAATAGCTCAGACTCAGCAGAAAGCAGCTGATTGGGCAATTGAAAATTGAAAACCTCAAACAAATAAAAAGGATAGCTCAAACAGAGTGGCCAGTGAAGAAGTGGAGCTTTGAGGCTTTGGCAAGAAGAGGTGGAAGACAAACTTGCTCCCAGTGAGGTAAAGCCTGGTAAGTTTCTTTAATTAATTTAATTAACTTAGGAGTTGGTAATGGAGGCAGTAGATGGGGCAGTCCAGTGCTCCGATTGTAGGACGTGGGAAGTCAGGGACAGCACAATTGTCTCTGACTACACCTGTGGAAGGTGAATCCAGCTGCAGCTCCTGTCAAACCGAGTTAGGGAACTGGAGCTGGATGATCTTTGGATCATTCAGGAGGCAGAGGCAGTAATAGATTGGATTTTCCGGGAGACAGTCACACCTAAAAGTCAAGAGAAAGGTAATTGGGTGACTGTCAGGAGAGGGAAGGGAAATAGACAGAAAGAGCAGAACACCCCTGTGGCCGTTCCCATCAACAATAAGGATACTGTTTTGGATACTGTTGGTGGGGATGACCTATCATGGACAAGTTGTAATGGTCGAACCTCTGACACTGAGACGGGACCCTCAGCTCAGAAAGGAAGGAGGGAAAAGAGGAGAGCAGTAGTGACAGGGGATTTGAGAGTTAGGAGGACAGATATGAGGTTCTGTGAGAGAGATCGAGAATCCTAAATGGTCTGTTGCCTCCCTGGTGCTAGGGTCCGCGATATCTCGGATCGAGTTCTCGGTATTCTCAGGAGAGAGGGTGAGCAGCCAGATGTCGCAGTCCACGTGGGGACCAATGACATAGATAGGAGTAGAGATGAGGTCTGAGAAGGAAGAATATAGGGAGTTAGAAAAGGAGTTTAAAAAGCAGGACCCCAAGGGTGGTAATCTCAGGATTGCTGCCTGTGCTGCGAGACAGACAGGGTAGGAACAGGAAGTTATGGCAGATGAATGCGTGGCTGAAGAGTCGGTGCAGGGGGCAGGGATTCAGATTTCTGGGTCATTGGGATCTCTTCTGGGGAAGGTCTGACCTGTACAAAAAGGATGGGCTGCACCTGAACTGGAAAGGGACCAATATCCTGGCGGGGAGGTTTACTAAAGCTGTTGGGGAGGTTTTAAACTAGTTTAGCAGTGGGGTGGGAAAAAGACTGTGAGTACAAAGATAAGGACAAGGGCATGATGCCATGTGTGCTGAGTTGGTGAGGAAGGACAGGCAGGGGACAAAACATAAATGCAGCCAGTTAGAGTGGTTGAAAAGTGTCTATTTCAATGCTAGGAGTATTGGGAACAAGGAGGATGAACTTAAAGCATGGATTAGTACATGGAACTACGATGTTGTGGCCATCACTGAAACTTAGTTGGAGGAAGGGCATGATTGGATGATGCAGGCACAGGGTTCAGGTGTTTTAGAAGGAATAGGATGAGACGTAGAAAGGGGGGGAGTGGCATTGCTGGTCAGGGATAGTATCACGGCTATAGTAAGGGAGGATGCTGCAGAAGGAGTGTCCACTGAGTCGATGTGGGTGGAAGTCAGAAATATCAAGGGATCAATTATTGTGATGGGAGTAGTCTATAGGCCCCCAAGTAGCCCTCAGAATGCCGAGGAGCAGATAAGCAGACAGATTTCAGAATGGTGCAGGAAATACAGGGTTGTAGTTATGGGTGATTTCAACTTCCCTCATTGACTGGCACCTCCTGAGTGCAAGGGGGATAGATGGGGCTGAATTTGTCAGGTATATTCAAGAAGGATTCCTGACACAGTATGTGGACCGGCTGACGAGAGGAGAGGCTATACTGGATCTAGTTCTGGGTAATGAACCTGGTCAGGTGACAGTCCTCTTAGTGGTGGAGCATTTTGGAGAGAGTGACCACAACTCCCTTAGCTTCAGCATAGCTATGGAAAAGGATAAAAACAGACAAAATGGGAACATGCTTAACTGGGGAAGGGCTAACTATGAAGGGATGAGGCAGGAACTAGCAAGAGTAAATTGGAAACAGACGTTCAAGGGGAAAGCACAGAAGTAATGTGGAGGAAGTTTAGGGACCACTTGAGCTGGGTTCAGGATAGGTTTGTCCCACTGAGACAAAGAAAAAATGGTAGGGAAAGGGAACCGTGGCTGACGTTACATGTGAAGCAACTTGTCAAGAGGAAGAGGGAAGCATATGTTAGATATAAGAAGCAGGAGGGACTCATGAGAAATATAGAGTAGCCAGGAAGGAGCTTAAAAAAGGACTTGGGAGAGCTCAAAGGGGGCATGAGGAGGCCTTGGCATGTAGGATTAAGGAGTACCCTGAGGCGTTCCATGTGTAGGTGAAGAACAGAAGGATGACAAGAATGAAGGTGAGGCCACTAAAGGATAAAGAGGGCAACATGTGCCTGGAGGCGGAGGAGGTTGGGGAGATCTTAAATGAATAGTGTAGAAATATAAACCATAAATAATAAGTTAATCGTGCCAAGTGGAAATAAGTGTTGGATCTTCTTAAAAACATCAAGATTGGTAAATCCCCAGGGCCGGATGTGATATACCCCAGGTGGCTGTGGGAAGTGAGAGAAGAGATTGCTGGACTAGTAGCTATGATCTTTGAATCCTCTTTGGGGAGGGGGGGTGGTGCCAAAGGATTGGAGAATGGCGAATGTAGTTCCCTTGTTTAAAAAAGGTAATAGGGAGAATCCTGGGAACTATAGACTGGTGAGTCTTACATTGGTGGTCTGCAGACTATTGGAAATGATTCTTAAGGATAGGATCTACAAGCATTTGGAGAAGTACAGTCTTCTCAAGGAGAGTCAACATGACTTTTTAAGGGAAGGTCTTGCCTCACGAGCCTAACTGAGTTTTTTGAAGAGGTAACAAAATAAATTGATGAGGGTAGGGTGGTAGATGTGGTCTACATGGATTTTAGCAAGGCATTTGACAAGGTTCCCCATGAGAGACTCATCCAGAAAGTCATGAGGCATGGGATCAGTGGAACCTTGGCTGTTTGGATAAGAAATTGGCTTACAGGAAGAAAGCAGAGGATAGTAGTGGACAAAGTATTCTGCCTGGAGGTCAGTGACTAGTGGAGTGCCACAAGGATCTGTCCTGGGACCCCTGCTCTTTCAGATTTTTATAAATGACCTGAATGAAGAGAGGGAATAATGGGTGAGTAAGTTTGTGGATGACACGAAGATTGGAGGAGTTGTGGATGGAGCTGTAGATTGTTGAAGGTTACAAGAGGATCTAGACAGGATGCAGAGTTGGGCAGAAAAGTGGCAGATGGAGTTCAATCCGGACCAGTGTGAGGTGAAGGACAAACCAGAAGGCTGAGCACAGGATTAATGGTCAGTTACTTAAGAGTGTGGATGAACAGAGGGACCTTGGGGGTTCAAATCCATACAGCCCTCAAGGTCACTTCACAGTTTGATAGGGTAGTTAATGCCTATGGGATGCTAGGCTTCATTAACAGGGGGATTGAGTTCAAGAGTAGAGTGAGCATGATGCAACTCCACAAATCTCTGGTGAGACCACACTTAGAGTATTGTGCTCAATTCTGTTCACATTATAGGAAGGATGTGGAAGCTATGGAGAGGGTGCAGAGGAGATTTACCAGGATATTGCCTGGTTTGGAGAACAAGTCATATGAAGCAAGGTTAGCAGAGCTGGGACTTTTCTCCTTGGAGCATAGAAGGATGAGAGGGGACTTGATAGAGGTCTACAAGATTATAAGAGTATAGATAGGGTGGATAGTCAGTACCTGTTTCCCAGGGCACGAATAGCAAACACCAGAGGGCATATGTACAAAGTTAAGGGAGGGAAGTTTAGGGGAGACATCAGGGGTAAGTTTTTTTACATAGAGGGTTGTGGGTGCATGGAATGACTTCCTAGGGATGGTGGTGGAGGCTAAATCATTAGGGGTATTTAAGAGCCTCCTGGACAGGCACATGGATGAAAGAAAAAGAGGGTTATGGGGTAGTGTGGGTTTAGTACTTTTTTTTTAAGGAATATATGGCTTGACACAACATCGAGGACTGAAGGGCCTGTACTGGGCTGTAGTATTCTAGTGTCTAGAGAGCAAGCTGATACCCATGCAGCAGACTCCCCCTCTCCACGTAGTGGAATCATTCAAAGGAATGACAGAAACAGGTGTAGTCTGGCACCAATAGCATTGCCGGAGTTGCCAGTCAGCATTGAACACAAAGTAGGATTGCCTTAGGGTCTCCAATTCCATAATTTTCCTCAGGGTTTACACCTGAATACTTCCTCATGAGTTGGTATAGCTGCAAGGCAGTGGAGGTTTGAGACCAAAGTTTTCCTTCTCCTTTATGAGCTGTTGACCATCTGCCCAAAGGGATTGGTTTAAAGGCACCAGTGACCCAGCTTTGCCCCTTCTCCTGTCAGCAGAAATGGTTCAGCTGACTTTGTAGCTAAAGCATACATGCTAAGAGCTGGACTTGGTTGTCATAGGTTATTTGAAAAGCACGTTTTTGTGGGCATTTAATAGGTAGTGTGATCTTATTCCCACTACACAGCTAAGACAACTTTAAGGAACCAAGGTCCATCAAATTCTTCAAATAATTCTGATACTTTAAGTTGGTGTTATAAAACCTTTGTTGCCTCTAAACTGTTTCAGAATTGTCTAAAGGTATCACCTAACCAGCATTAGCTGAATGATACACATTTACAAGTGAAGCTGAGTTTTTAACTTGATGAATCACTTTAGTTATGGATTTAGGCATGGCGTGAAAAGCATTTATAACCCATCCTCAAGTGCCCTTGAGAAGGTAGTGCTGAGCTGTCTCGTTGAACAGCCACAGACTTTCTGGTGGAAGTGGTCCCACAATGTTGTAGGGAGTTCCGGCATTTAGGGTTTGTAACAACCAGAAAAGGCTGATGAAATTCCAGTTGACCGATGTATTGATTGAATTGCTTGAAAAGCACTAGCTGTGATCTGGTGTCCCATGAAACTAGAGTCATAAACCATGTTGTGCTAAATGGTGTGAATGTTGACTTACTAAGAGTTTGTTTGTCTTTATAAATGTACGTAAAGCAAAAAAAGTAGTTTCTAGAACTTGCAGCAAAAAAAACAAAGCATTTGAAAAACATCGGCAGATCAAGCAGCATCCCATTGATGCAAAAGGTGAATATTGACATTTTCAATCAGGATTCTGCATCATGACTGAGTGAAGAGCAAAGATGACAGTATATAGAAGAAAAGAGGCCAGTAGGTAATAGATGGAACCAGTTATAGGGAGGGGACTATGGAACAAGGTGAGGATGGAATGGGAAATGTAAACAAAGGAAGAAACAACCCAGGCAGAAAATGTGTGTGTGTATGGGGAGAAGAACACCAGTGGGTTGGATTACCTAATATTGAAAAATGTAATGTTCATACCATAGGGTTGTAAGTTAGCAATGTTGGATGAGATATTCTTTATCCAGTTTGTGCTTAGCCTCACTGAAACAAAGCAGGAGGCTGAGGACAGACGGGTTCGTGTGGGAGAGTTGGCGTGGTGAACTCAGAGGTCACTGCAGACAGAGTAGCTGCTCTGCGTAGTGGTCATCTATTCTACAGTTGGCTTCAACATTGTAGAAAACACACCTGGTGATCATCTTCCACAAATCAAAATATTTCTCCTTTGTTCATCTGCGTCATCCTTCCCTCATAGTTCTGTATACTGGCAATCTTTCCTCTCCCTTCTCATCCTTGGTGTTGGGTCTTGAACTGAAACATTGACATATGTATCTCTTGCCTCCATGGGTGCTGCAGGATCTACTGAGTTCATCCGTTCTTGATATATTTCATAATTTATACCTATCTTTTCTAATTTTGAAGTACATATAATTATCTTTATGGAAGGAATCTGGGCATCGGTTTCAAGGCTTGTATTTATTGCCCATCCCTAGCAGCCATTTGGAAGATAGTGGAGAACTGCTTTTTTAAACCACTGCAGCTCCTCAGATGAAGATTGCCATGTTTGTATTAATGAAAATTTCCCATTAAGTACACTGGTTGTTTCAGTCCTTTTGGGCTGTGCTAATATTTAGAAAAATTGTAAAATAAAAAGGTCAATTAAGTTGATTCAGATATTCCAGCACAGAAGTATATAACAATTTAAGAGTTCTCCAGTAGTTCTAATTTAAAGCCTACATATACAAAGCAAATTCCATTTCTAAGGAAAGATAATGATGATTTTCTTGCAGGAGTACTTGGTAGTTAATTTATGCTTCGGATCTTAAAAATTGTTGCTCACTTTATTTTTTTCAGTCAATGTCAAATACTGTTAAATATTAGGTAGAGATTAAATATGTAAAATACAAAGATACAAAAATGAAATATCAACTATCTAATTCATTCCAAACATTAAATTAGCACGCTGTAAATGGTAACTTTGTAAATGGCTGTTACAGAACAGTTGAATGACTTTTGGCTGAAAAAACAATTGTCAGAACAAATTGCAAACATTTTTAAGTGCTAACAGTTGTATTAAAATCTCAAGATACAAATATATATCTGGAATAAGGAATAGGAAAGTAAAGTATACAGATTACTAAGGTCATTAGTTGGGTTAAATTAATGGACTGAAACCATGCAGAAAAGAAACGAAATATGCTTACTCTGCCAGACAAATTGTGCATTGGGGAAATATGGAAAATAAAAATTGTTATCATCGTACCCATGCAGCAGGAAGACAAACAAAAACAGAAAATGATGGATAGAATCAGCAAGTCGAGCAGCGTTTCTGGAAAGAAAAGAGCAGAATTAATATTTAAGATGTAGACAGTTAACTCTGACTTTTTTTTTGCAGATGCTGCAAGACCTGCTGAATGTTTCCAGCATTTTTGTTCTTGTTTCAGATTTCCAGCATGTACAATTTTATTTTTGTTCACTTCTGAAGAATTCCTACAGGCCCATTCACTACTACTTGGATCCTGAAAAAAATTTTTGGTCTTGCCTAGACGTAACAGGATTCAAGATGGAAGAAAATCTTTACCGTCTCCTTATCCTCTCTAAACTGATTCAGAGGTTCATTTTAATTATTGATAAACTTTCTGTGAAGCCAGAAATCTAGACGGTTGTAAATCAACAAAAGAAGATGGGCAGACAAAATGAGTAGGCAAATAGACGGCTTGTGAATAGAAGAGCAGATGTTTGCAGAGCATTGATTCTATCTCAGCTGAAGTAGAAGGTGAAATTCTGAGAAACTCATTTTTAGAAGTTTAAAGTTAATAAACCCACTTTCATCTCTTTTGAATCTGTAAAAACAATTCGGAATATTTTGATAATAGTAAGTGCCAAGGAACTTTGAGGAGCTGTAAGTTTGTTTGTGCACAAGTATTACATAAAGCTGATATACAGACACAAAAAGCTTTTTGATGGCCTTAATTTCAAAGAAAATAAATGGAAAAAGTGACAGCATGTTTCTTTTCCAGAGCTTTAGTCAATCCCCAATTGAATTCTGTTTTGGGCACAGCTACCCTCGTTTATTTAGATAAAGATATTAAGGGAAATGTAAATGCATATAACTGAAGTAGACATCTGTAATGACCAAGCAGGCTAATGAGCTGAATGGATATCTCCTTTTTATGTATTTCTGTTTAATTTGAAAAGGCAGGAAATAGATATCAATATCTTTGTAAGTAGAATTGAAAGTGTTTGCATTTTTGGTCCCATCATTTGAGTTCATAGGTCTGGGAAAATAACTATCCACATTGGATCTCTACAGGCAATAGAATATATTTTTTATTATTTGACAATAAATGGGAAATACCTTAAAGATCACTTGCAGTCTCAGGAAGCTATTAGGAGAATGGGCTAAGAAGTGGCAGATGGAATATAGTGCCGGGAAGTGCATGGTCGTACACTTTAACAGAAGGAATAAAAGCATTGACTTCAGAAATCCAAGGTGCAAAGGGACTTGTGAATCCACCTGCAGGATTCCTTAAAGGTTAATTTGCTGATGGAGTAGAGGTGAGGAAGGCAAGTGCATTGTTGGCATTCATTTCAAAAGGAGTAGAATGTAAAAGCAAAGATGTAATGCTAAGGCTTTATAAAGCACTGGTAATAACTCACTTGGAGTATTGTGAGCAGGTTTGGGCCCTTCGTCTACGAAAGGATGTGCTGACGTTAGTGTCCAGAAGAGGTTCCTAAGAATGATTCCAGGAATGAAAGGCTTATCATATGAGGAGTGTTTGATGCCTCTGGGCCTGTACTTACTAGAATTTAGAAGAATGGCAGGGGTGGGGAGGTGGTGGGGCATCATTGAAACCTATCAAAGGTTGAAAGTCCAAGATAGAGAGTATGTGGTGAGGATATTTCCCATAGTTGGGGAGTTTAGGACTAGAGGGCACAGCCTTGGAATAGAGGGATGTCTATTTAGAATGAGGAGATGAGGAATTTCTTTAGCCAGAGCGAGGTGAATCTGTGGAATTGAATTGCCACAGGCAGCTGTGGAGTCCAGGTCAATGGGTGTATTTTGGGCAGAGGTTGATAGGTTCTTGATTACTCAGTGTGAAAAGTTGCTGGGAGTAGGCAGGAGAATTGGGTTAACAGGGAAATGGATCAGCCATAATGAAATGGTGAAGCAGACTTAATGGGCAGAATGGTTTAATTCTGCTCCTATGTCTTGTGGACATTAAAGAATCTCTGAAACTAAATACAAATCCAAAAAAACAAAGGAAATTGAATTCCCACATGCACTGAATAATTTCCAATTCCTTGGATCAAATATGAAATTCACCAAGAGCCAAAGAGTTAGATTAATTCAGAAAAAAAAATGGCAGATAGCACAGAGCTTCTTGTAAGAAAGAATGCAGTGCTGGAAGAGACTATTAGAGTTTTGGCATACTGTTGACAACGGCTGCATTCCATGTGTTAATCTCTCCTCTGTAGTCTCTTCAATTCTAATGTGCTCAGTTTCGGAAAATAATTCCTCTTGGCAGCTTGAACCTTCAGTAAAGCTCCATTTGGACATGAAAATAAATGAAAATTAATAAAATAGGATAAAAACAAGGGTGGTTGTAAGGTCAATATTTCTTATTAAGCATAAACAATGCATTGTATGAGCTCACAAGACATTTTAGTAATATGTTAATATTGTGAGTACGTACTCGGTGGCCAGTATATGGGAAATACCATCAAGATCTCTTGCAATCTCAGGAAGCTATTAGGAGATGACAGATTAGAAGAATGAGCAAAGAAGTGCAGATGGAATATAATGGCAGGATGTATATGGTCATTGACTTTGGTAGAAGGAATAAAACGGACTATTTTCTGAATGGGAGAATGTACGCTTGTAAATGCAAATATATAATCAACCATTCATGTGGCAGCAACTCAATAGATAAAAGCATGCAGATGTGATCAAGAGGTTCAGTTGTTGTTCAGACCAAACATCAGGATGGGAAAGATATGTGATCTAAGTGACTTTGACTGTTGATGCCAGTTGGGATGGTTTGAGCATCTCAAGCTGCTGACCTTCTAGAATTTTCACACAGAACACTCTCTGAAGTCTACAGAGAACAGTGCAAGGAACCAAAAAAAAAAAAAAACATCCAGTGAGTGGCAATTGTGTGGGCAAAAACACCTTGTTTTATGAGAGAGATCAGAGGAGAATGGCCAGACTGGCTCAAGCTGACAGGAGCCTATAATAACTCAAGTAACCACACTTTACAACAGTGGTGTGCAGTAAAGCATCTCTGAATGCATAACTCATTGAACATTGAAGTGGATGGGCTACAGAAACAGACCACCACAAACATGCACTCAGTGGCCACTTCATTATGTACATTCTGTACCTAATAATGTGGCCACTGTGTGCATTGTGGTAATTCTGAAATAGATTAAAGAACAGAAAACATAAGTGATAGATACAGGTGTAGGTTCATCTACCTGCTCCACCATTCAATAAGTAAGGTATGTCCTGGGGTTGGAGGACTGTCTGTGTGGGTGATTTGCTGTTGTTGCTTCAATTCCATTTTGCTGTGTTCTGTTTTATTCTGCCAAACATGCTATGTTGGCACAGGAATGCCTGGCAACAATTGCAAGCACATCCTTGGGTTCTGCTGGTTATTAACACAAGCAACACACTTCACTGTGGATTTTGATGTACATGCGATAAATAAATGAATCAGAATGATAAACTTAAAAATGACATATGTTTTGAAGCTCATAACAGGAAATGTCTTAGTTTCCATGAGTATATCTCAAAGATGAATATATTATACAATAATAATCAATTAAATTGAATAGTTCTTAGGAATCCTTAACAGTGACCCTGGATCCCAAGGAGCCTCACATTATCTGTTCAAATATAGCCAAGGAAACCTTGTAATTCCCACCAGGCAATCTTCTTCAATAAGTAGATAAGTACTCCACTATGTTGAAAACGAGTGATGCACAGAAGGATATGAGTGTACCAGTGCTTAGATCACAAAATAACTGTGTCCACCAGGTACTCAAGAGAACAACTGGCTCTTTGGCCTTTATTGCAAGGGGGTGAAGCTTTAAAATAGTGATGTTTTGCTGCATTTGCTCAGGGTATTAGCAAGGTCTCTCCTGTAAAATTGCATACAGTATTCAAAATAAAAGGTTTAATAACATTGGATACAGTACAAAGGAGGATCACCAGGCTAATTCCTGGGATTTGAAGTTTGTCCTATTAAGATAGAGTAACTGATTTGGATTAGTATTCCTTGGAAGTTAGAAGAGAGAGAGATGCCTTATTCAAACATATAAGATCTTGAGGAAGCTGGGCTGGACAGATATTCAGGTGCTTTTATTACTGTCAGAGTCTTGAGCATGTGGCAGAACATGGAACATGCCACCAAGACTGTGGACAGCGAGGAAAGGCTATCAAACTTTGGAGCGGCAACTGGACCAGCTGGAAAAATGCATAAGGAATTCCATGCAGATAAGTGTAAGGTTTGTCTTTGGCAGGAGAAACCAGAATGGCAGTTGTGCAGTGAACGGTAGGGGAACAGAGGGATCGACGAATACAGGTCCATAATCCATGAAAGTGTTGTCACAAGTAAATAGGGTCATAAAAGGAGTTTTTGGCACATTGGTCTTCATAGGACAAAGTAATGAGTACAGGAGTTAGGATGTCATGTTGAAGTTGTACAAGATGTTTACAAGGCCCAACTAGAGTACTCTGTGCAGTTCTGGTCACTGACTGATAGGAAAAATATCAATAAGTTTGAAAGAGTGCAGAGAAAATTAACAAGGATGTTTCTGGGACTTGAGGACCTGAGTTATAGGGGGAGGTTGAATAGGTTATGACTTTATTCTCTAGAGGAAAGGAGAATGAGGGGAAATTTGATAGAAGTAGACAAAATTATGAACGGGTATTGATAGGGTAAATGCAAGTAGGCTTTTACACCTGAGATTGGGAGAGATTTTCTCTGAGGGAACCAAAGGTCAACTGGATTAAGGACAATGAACCTTTAATTTTTGTTACAGCTGCATGGACCTATCATTGCTTTGAGCAGGAAGTTTTTTCCCAGCCTGAAAACCATGAGGTACTTTAAATTTTATTTTGTAGTAGGCATTCTACAAATACTTAGAATGAAAACTGAAGTATCACATACTTTAGAATATGCTTACTAATTGAAATATTTAATGAAATACAGTAAAAGAAAATCTTACATATTTTCTAGCTGCGTCCAATTCCAGCTGCCCAGCAACAAAGGCTATGTGCGTGGGAACATTTCAGTTACTATGTAGCTGCATACCCGCACAGCTTAGAGGGACCAGTGGATAAGGATAAAAGTTGAAATGTTTAAGCGGAAAATGAGGGAATCTTCTTCACACAAAGGACGATGAGAGTGTGCAACAAGCTGCAAGAGGAAGTGGTAGATCTCGGTTTGATTTCGACATTTATGAAAAGTTTGGGAAAGTACGTTGATGGGAGGAGTATGAAGGGCTACGGTTGAGTTGCAGGTTGTTGGGACTAGCAGTATACTTGTGGAGAACTAGAATAATAGTTCAGCATGGATTAGATGGGCTGAAGGGCTTTTTCTCGACTGAAGTGTTCTATGAGTCTAACACAGGACAGTACACCACAGGAACAAGCTCTTCAACTCACAATGTCAGTTCCAACCAATGTGCCTGATTAAATGCCTCTGAAACATTGTTATCGTGGCTTCTTCCATTACTTCTCCTAGTGGTGTGTTCCAGACACCAAGCGTACTGTAAAAACTTCCCTTGCATTTTTCTGTTATCTATCTCACATTTGATCTTCCCTTTTATTTGGACATTTCAGCTCTGGAAAAAGACTGATTATCTACCCTATCTATGCCTCTATCTTGCCATCATGTTGCCCCTCAGCCTCTGACACTCTAGAAAAACAATCCAAATTTGTCCAACATCGGCTTATAGCACCTACCTCTAACCTAGACAACATCCTTGTGAAACACTTGTTCACCCTTCCCAAAAACCCATATACTTCCTGGTATGCAGTGACCAGAAATGCACTCAGTACTTCAGATGTGGCCTAACCAGCATTTACACCACTGCAACATGACTTCATGCCTTGTATACTCAATGCTCCAACTGATAAGGGAAAGTTAGCTGCACACTTTCCTGACCACTTTACCCACTCATATTGCCACTTTCAGGAAGCTATGGACTAGTACCTCAAGATCCCACTATCCATCAGTAATCTTAGCGATAATGTCATTTGCTGTGTAGCTTCCTTTTCCATTTGATCAAATGGCTGTGCTGGCCTTATCATTGGGTCATTTAGCCAGGGTATCAAACATTACAAGGAGAAGGCAGGAGAATGGGGTTGAGGGGGATAATAAGTCAGCCATGATGGAATCAAGGAGTAGATTCAATGGGCTAAATGGCTTCATTCTGCTTCTGTGTCTTATGGTCTTATTGTTAGTAGGTATACAAGATGCTTTCCTTTGTTAGCACCAGTTATTTCCTCAAGTTCATGAAGAAATGGACAATACATGTTGGGCTTGGCTGCAGATAACTGCATCTTTTGACTGAACAAGACAAAAACAGCAATTTATCTTTGTATAATGTTAAAAAGGTTACCAAGTAATCTACACAATGAGATACTGACACTAAATTTGGCTCTGAAGTTGCAGTTCAGCTGAAAACTTGCCAACTATCACTGCACTGAAAAATCAGACAGAAGCTTCCCAGTAGAAATTTCCTGGTAGGGTTTATAATTTCTCAGTAGGATTCAGAATTGGTCAATCCCTCATGATGTGACCCTTTTCTCTCATAGGATCAAGCAGTGGGTTTGAAAGGAAGTTGTGCCCCTTAGTTACAGATCTAATTTAGGCAGTTGCCAAATGGTGTAACTGCTTATGAATGGTTCAACCTACTATTACAATATCTTTAAATCAATTTAAAAAGCATCAAATTACTTTGGAATTCTTCAATATGTAAAATAATTTTAAACCATTCGAACATTTTATATATGTTTAAGCCAAGAGTCGCTTGGTCCCTAAGTTACTCCTCTCCATTGACTTATATGAGGAGGCTGTCATGCAGTGAACCTAGTCTCATGCGCAATAATTGATGGGGAATACTGCAAATCCTCTAAGACACACAGAATGCATTCAGGAAACCAACAGTGAACTACTTGCCACAAGATCTGGGACTTCCACAGCTTCCTGTAATTCCTGAATTTGCTTAGTTATTTAAGGAAATTCCAGCAGTTGAATGGAGAATTGTTAACCTGTTCCCTGGAAAATTAGGTCTGGTAGGAATGGATAACCAAATATGACCAAATGGGATTTAAGGATAGATAGCCTAAGAGCAATAAAAGGAGACAGAGGTGCCAAGGGTTCCGATTGGGAGTTACCTAAGCACTGGTGGTATTGTGGTGTGATGTCTGAATATAGTGAAGGGAAATAGGTGGAGTTTGGTCAAGAGCCTATTGTCAGAACAAAGGAAAGCCTGTGAAAGACATTTGCAGCATTGGTGGAGGTTACAGAGTTAGAGTGCCAAAACAAAATCACTTGAGAAATGGAAGAAAAATGGTGTCTGGGCTAAAATAAATAGCTGCAAAAGTAAAGAGGAAATGAAAGAAAATTGAACCTTGAAGATTGAGGACACAGTATTTAGAAAGAAGGGAAGAGAATTCAGAAACTGAAACAAAAAAGAAAAAGAGACGCAAGACCTGAAGTCAATCAGGTATGGATCAAAATCTTAACTTCTCAGAAAATGTGGTAAGATCAGATTCACACACAAAATGCTGGAAGAACTCAACAAGTCAGGCAGCATCTATGGAGGGGAATAACCAGTCATATTTTGGGCTGGATCTTTCATGAAGGGTCGACTCTTTATTCCCCATATTAGATATTGTCTGACTTGCTGAGTTGCTCCAGTACTATTTCACGTGTTGCTCAAGATTTCAAACATCTGCAGAATCTCTAAAATCAGATTTGTGGCAGTTTAATTCTCCATCTCACTCCCACAATGACTGTCTGTATTCAGCTTCCTGCACAGTTACAAGAACCAGTACAAACTCAAGGAACAGCAAACTATCTTCAATCCAAGCAATTTGCAGCCTTCTCAACTCCGAATGAAATTCTCCAAATCTAAGTAATTTATTCTTTCTTCCTCTTTACACAGCCATAATAATTTAATTGGATCATTATAATAATCCCCTTTTTTTTTAATCACCCTCAACCACTGACCAAATTGTTTCTCTCTTTCTCGGGTCATTTGAAACACTGACCATTTCTCCTTTACAGATGGTACTTGAATGTTTTTCCAGCATGTTCAGTTTTTATTGCTCGTTTCCCTTATACTGAGTGGTTTTCAGGGGGCAGTTCAGAAGCAGTAAAGAATGAAACTATTTGTACAAACTACAATATGACATCAGCTTTCATTCCTTAAAAGACACTATTGAACTAGGTAGTTATTGACAATAATCTCATGGACCTGTTGATATGAGGATACTATAACGGACACTTTAACACTACCATGCCTCCAGCTCATTAGACCAACCCTCTTAATTATTGGTTCAGTAATACAAAGATTATGTTACCATATCCAGATAGCATAATGCTGTACATGTACAGTTCATTATAAACTGGATGTCACCGAGGCAGTGACTGCTTCATAACTCTCCACACATATTTTCACCTTTATTTCAGTTCCTCGCCTGTCAGGGCCTCAGTGAAGATTGAGTCCTTTCCTTCATCCCCACCTCACCCCAGTCTCATCTCAGAATCAGAATCGGATTCAGGTTTATTATCACCAACATGTGTCGTGAAATTTAACTTAGAAGCAACAGTTCATTGTAATACGTAAGATAGAAGAAAAATTAATTAATAACAGAATATGTGTATTGAATAGATTAAAATCGTACAAAAACAGAAATGATATATACTTAAAAAGTGAGGTAGTGTTCATGGTTTCAAAGTCCATTTAGGAATCAGGTGGCAGAGGGGAAGAAGCTGTTCCTGAATCGCTGAGTGTGTGCCTTCAGGCTTCTGTACCTCCTACCTGATGGTAACAGTGAGAAAAGGACATGCCCTGGGTGCTGAGGGTCCTTAGTAATGGACACTGCCTTTCTGAGATACTGCTCCCTAAAGATGTCCTGGGTACTTTGTAGGCTAGTGCCCACGATGGAGCCAGCTAAATTTGCCACCTTTTGCAGCTTTTTTAGGTCCTGTGCAGTAGCCCCAGCCCACCACCCCCTTCCTCCATACCAGACAGTGATGCAGCCTGTCGATATTCTCCACAGTACATCTATAGAAGTTTTTGGATGTTTTTGGTGACATACCAAATCTAATCAAACTCCTAATGAAGTATAGTCACTGTTTTGCCTTCTTTATGGCTGCATCAATACGTTTAGGGCCTCTGAGATCTTGACACCCAGGAACTAGAAACTGCTCACTTTCTCCATTTCTGATCCCTCTGAGGATTGGTATGTGTTCCTTCCTCTTACTCTTCCTGAAGTCCACAATCAGCTCTTTTGTCTTACTGACGTTGAGTGCAAGGTTGTTGCTGCAACACCACTCCACTAGTTGGTGTATCTCGCTCCTCTACACCCTCTCATCTCCATCTGAGGTTCTACCAACAATGGTATCATCAGCAAATTTATAAATGGTATTTGAGCTATGCCTAGCCACACAGTCATGGGTATAGAGAGTAGAGCAGTGGGCTGAGCACATACCTCTAAGGTGCACCAGTGTTGATCATCAGCGAAGAGAAGTTATCATGATCAATCTATAGTGTGTGGTCTTCCAGTTAGGAAGTTGAGGATCCAATTGCAGAGGGAGGCACAGAAGGCCAGGTTCTGTAACTTATCAATCAGGATTGTGGATCTAGATCCTGATATCCGCCATGCCGAAAATGTCCCTCATTCACAGAATCTATCTTCTCCCAACTCCATGAGTATCTGTGAACGGCAACAGTGGTAAATCATTTTTGAATTCTACACGGTCTGCCTCATTTCTTAAGAAAAAAGTTCACAAGGAATGTGACAAATCTTCTATTTGACCAAAAATTGCCATGAATCTAAATCAGTTTTTCCCACTAAGGTTGGGTGGGACCTTAACTAGAGGTCAGGAGTTAAAAGTGAAAGTTGAAAAATTTAAGGGGAACATGAGAGGAAATGTCTTCACTCAGAGGGTCATGAGAATGTGGAATGAACTGCCAGCGCAAGTGGTGTAGGCAAGCTTGATTTTGATATTTAGGAGAAGTTTGGACAGGTACACAGATAGTAGGGATATGGAGGGCTTTGGTCCCTATGCAGGAGTAGGCAGTTTAAATGGCTCGGCACATACTAGATGGACTGAAAGGCCTTTTTCTGTGCTGCACTTTTCTATGATTCTATAACTCGATAAATCATCATTTTTCATTCTTCCATCACAATAGAACTCAATGTATCAGCACTGTGCTTCTAATTTTTAGATCTCCATTGATGCATCTCCATGAAAATCAAAGCATCTACAGAGTGAGATATATTCAATTCTGAACTGTTAATTCTGTTTCTCTCTCTGGGGATTCTAACTGATCTGCCATGTATTTCCAGGATTTTCTATTATTATTTCAGATTTCCATCATTCAATACCTACAGTCTTTTTATTTTGCTTTTCAATTAAAAAACAAAACAATCCTTTCCCTGGCACTCAAAATCCTCCTTCTCCAAGCCTTCGTGACTTTACTTCACATTAATGCCCACTTCAACTTTGGGCAGATCTCACAGACATTCAATGCCTGGAGAAGCACTTCACTGATACATGTAGTTAAATGTTCCACCTTTTACATTACAATTTGAACTGCATATATAAAAATTATAGATTTGAATTTATTGTTTTTTATTAATCAATTAATAACTGATTAAAATAATATCATTCCTTGCATCCTTGGCCTTTGGAAAATGATTTGAACTCAAGAACTCTTTATTATCCTAATGTGTCGCAGCTGCAGCTGGTTTCAATATGTTATGGAATTTACAGACATATTATAGTTCTTAGAACTGTACCTTTTGAGCTTTTTTCATTCTATAATCACAAGAGCATGTGTCGACAGCTATATTGTCTGATCTGATTCCAGCATAACTATCTGCATTTATTTGTGAGACAAGTTCATTTAGCTCCCTCATTTTAACTACCTTGCTTTCTTTTTTATTAAGATTAATCTACAATAAATTGAAGTCAGAATAATTTTGGATCAGTTTATTATAAACTTACTTTGTTGTAAGTTTATAATAAACATTGGGTGGAGAGTCATGGGCATAAACGTTTGTTTATACTGTAAGTCTTGTATCCAGTTTGAAACAGATTTTCTCTATTTTATACTCTTTCATTTGTGACTATTTTGCACCATAGTTCCAATCAAACCTGCCCATCAAGAGACCTTGAGGAAATATCAGTGATATAAAAATATAAAAAGACAAAATATAATAAACTCTTAAGCAAATGCAATCTTCAAAAGAGTCAAATATAAATTTCTCAGTGTATTTACTAACCGTAAGGTGGTCCATGTCACCCTGATTCAATTTTGCCAGCAGGAAGTACACTCACTTATGCACTTGATCTATAAGTCCAATATAAGATCCACAGTCTTAAGATCACCAAAGTTTCTAGAGTCAACTTGATTTATATACTCAGAAGAGGCTATTGTTGGGACAGTTATGTCTAAATGGGAGTATGAACAGAGTATTGACAGAATAGGCCAGCAGTACAAGATTTGTCTCCCTATTAACAGCTGTATGTTGCAGGTAACATCAAAGAACATTTAGATTTGCAAATTGTGTTTCTGCTTCCATTCCTGTTTTTAATGTAGGAAGGGACTCAGATTAAAGATGTTTGGAGAAAGATGAGGGAAAACTTCTTCACACAGTGATCTGGGACTTATTCTGTGAATTTTAATGGAATTTACTTTATTTAGCCCTTTCAGCCCAATGAGCCTGTGCTGCCCAATTAACCTACTGTGCCTTTGGAATGTAGGAGGACATCCACGTAATCATGGGGAGAACATATAAACTCATCAGACTGTGGCAGGAATTGAAACAGGGTTGTTGGCAGTGTAATAGTGTTACACGAACCACTACATTACCATGTCACCAACATGTGGAAGCAGATCCAATCTAGTTTTTGTAAAAGAATTACACTGTAATTCATGGATGGGAAATAAGACTAACAAGATTGTGCTGGGAAAAGGTTAGCACATGCATGAGAAAGAAATTAATGACTTCCCTGTAAAGACTGCCTTGTTAGCTTCCCTAGTGATGCTTCAACCAACCATCTGAGAAGGAAAATGAGATGAAGACAAAGAAAATCAAAAATGGCAGATTCTGGAATACTGAGATAAAAATTGAAAGTCTGGAAATACTGAGCAGGCCAGGTAGTTTCTGCAGGAAGAGAAACAGCATTGACACTTCAGTTCAATGACCCGTTTTAAACATTAACTCCATTTCTCCTTCAGTAGATGCTTCTTTGACCTGCTTAATTCTTCCAGAATTTTGTGAGATTAAGCTACTTTAGTTTACTGCAAAATAAGGAGAAATAGAATTTTAAATTACTGATAGGAAAATAGGCCCAGTTATGATGGGCCAATGTCCTCTCTAGGCTGTTTCAATCTCTGATTCTTTGAAGTATTTGAATATCCTTTGTTTCAGTTTTCTGTCTTCCTACAGATTATTGAAACAAAATTTGCTTGAAATGAGCTCAGTTTGTCAGGTTTTGAACCTTTCTGATGCCTTGAGTAGTTTTCTCCCCCTCATCCCCTCACCACTACTGGTTTATTTAATAAAACTATGCCTGACTAACCCACCAGCTGAACTACCAGCCGTTAAAAAGAAATGATGGTTCAACAAGGCAGTCATTTGAAAGCAAGTGAGAATTATTTAAGGTTTAGATTCTAAGTTTGTCACCCTTGTTCCTCTTCTATTGCACAATCCTTCTGGATCTCTACACAGTTCCAAATTTGGCCTCTTGTGTTTTCTACGTTGTCGGTTGAGGATTAAATTTCATGTCTGGCTCTAAGCTCTGGAATTCCCTCCAAAAGGCTCTTTGTCTCTTTATTTTTGTCCCTTCTAGTACTGCCTTTAAAGCTGCTGTGATTCATTCTGCAGTTTGGTGTCAAATTTGCCAAACCACTGTTTGGAAATGTTTCTGTTTCATTTGAGGCACCACACAAGTGCACATTGTTGTTGAAGCAAGAGTGATCGCTGATGGTGATGAGTTAGTTGGTTACTGCCTGTTATGCCCTTGGCATTTAGGGCAACAATAAAGGTCCTCCATCTCTGTCTGTCCTTGGTCATCTTCTCAATTGTGTCCCAGGTGTGGTTCAAGGTCCTCACTTCTACCTCTACAGTATGGCAGTGAGTTGTCTTCAGTCTTCTGCAGTTCCTCCACCCTTCAGGGTTCCAATGAAGTGCTGTCTTGATCATGGAGTTGGGCTCTCTTCTCAACACATGCCCATTCCATCTCCAATCTTTCCTCATGATCATTGTGGCTGTGACTTCTTGGTGACACTGAAGGGGAAGGGCATGGTTGGAGATCTTTCTTGGCCAGAAAGTATGGAGAATCTTCCAGGGGCTCATGGTGTAGAATGACAACAGCTTGACAAGGTCATTCTGTCATGTACCAGCACGCTGACCCGTACAAGAGTGTGGACAGAATTCAGCTCTGGCACAGCTTCACCTTGGTGTGGATCATGTACTTTGTTGATTCCCATGTGTTGCTCATTGATCTGAAGACATTTCTATATTTGCTGAGTCTGTACTGGATGTTGTCCTTGGTCCCACCATTCTGCCAGATGATACAACCCAGGTAGGTGAATCTGCTAGTGCTGGTTAAGTCATCACCACATGCTGTGATGGGAGGAGGAGTCTTTACATTGAAGATCATGGTCTCAGTTTTTCTCTTGCTGACTCTGAGTCCAACATGTCCACCAAAAGTACACAGATGCTAAGTTTTCTCTTGTATATGCTGGTGTGTATGTGATAGTAATGTGATGTCATCCGCAAGGTCAAGGTCTTCTAAAGTAGAGAATAAATTCCAACTAGTGACTCTCTGCTTATCTTTCAGTGTTTACCCACTGACCCAGACATTCACCAGGTAAAATAATATTGATCAGCCTTGCATGACTCATGTCTTGACTTCAAAGCTCAAACTGCAGTCCCTAATTATGCAGGTAAAGTTAACCTAAAAACTCTGGATAAGTTGGACAATCTTGGAAGGGATGCTATCAAAGCCTTTTCAAAGTCCACAAAATTCACATAAGAGTTGTCTCTGCCACTCTGTGCACTGTTCTATGATATTAGGCAGTGTGAAGATCTGGTTGACATACCCTCTATTTCTCTGGAGCCAGCTTGTTCTTTTCTCAAGCCCACATCAAAGGCATCTGTAATCTGATGGACAATGACTTTGGTGAGAATCTTGCTGGGTATTGACAAAATTGTGATACCACACCAGTTGTTGCAATCACTTAGTGCACAATAACTCCTTTTGTCCAGTTCTTAGTTACTTGTCCCCATTCACAGATTATCATAGCCAGTGGCTGCATGATAGCTACTACAACTTTAGGCTTAGTTTTGAACACTTCAGTGTTCAAATTGTCACCTCTTGGAGCTTTGCTGTTCTTTAATGATTTAACCACAGCAACAATCTCTTTTTTGGGCAGATTTGTATTGATGTCAGGGTCTTCTTGTATATCAGGTTCTTCATTTGGTGGTGCTCTATTCAGTAACTCTGTCCATTGTGCTTCTTGCCTTTTCCAAAGCAAATTGCTCTTATCTCTCACAGGACCACTGGTTCTGACCTGAAGCTTTCCACATGCCAGTTTTCCAATTTAGAAATCTTGTAAGTATTCTCCTGATCATCTCAAATGGCTGCTATTTTGGACTCTGTAAGGTCTTCCTTGTAGACGCTCTCATAGTTTCTTACAAGTTTCTTCACTTTCTTGTTAGCTTCAGTATGTGCTAGATGAAGTTTCACTTTAATTCATGTTGACTTTGCATCTAGCACTTTATTAATTTTCTGTTCTCCTTCCAAGGCTGTCCATGTTCCCTGCTGTATCCATTCTTTGTTTTCTTTCCAGTTCTGGAGAAGCTTTGCCACTCTCCTTGAAGAGTAAAGCAATCCACTTCCACATTGTGTCAATTCTGTCTACTGACAAGGTCTTGCAAGGCTTGGAATCTGTTCTTGTGCTGAATGGTGTAGGAAGATCACCACGTTGATCTCACACTGGTGCCTTTGAGATTTTCAATATCAAAATATCTTTGGACATGTGTTCTGGTCCCAATGCTTCTCAGCTAGAGTTACTTCACTGCTTCAACAAAGTGGAGGTCACTTCCTGCATCCGCTTCTCTCTTCACCTTTGCATCCTGCAAGGATGGTCTTCGTGTACCATTAGTCTCTCTGGTTCTTCTCATGTCCATCGCGTGAACACCATGCCAGTTTGTGGACTTCATGGTGTGGAAAGAGGGTCACCTCATGAAGGAATTGTTCATGGCACAGAATTCCACCAGTCTTTCACCATTGTGTATTCATTATTCCACATCCATGCATGCCCATGAACCTAGTGAAGTGTGACTTGTCATTTCCCACTTTGGAATTTAGATTACCCACAACCGTGATAGTCAGGGTGTGGTGTTAACCCAAACTCTGATTGTAGCTGTTCCTTTTGTACAATGCCACTATCTTTAGTTGGAGCATAGCACTGGATCACAGTTATGTTCACTTGCTTCCCTTTCAGCCTGACTCTCATCTGTCTACTGTTGATTGGTTTCCACTCCAGTAAGCTCAATGCCTCTCTTCAAAATGACAGCTATACCATCATGATGCTGATGATCTTTTCTTCCTGAGTATAAAACTGTTTCAACTGTTGCTACCTTTAATCTGCCGGACCCTATCTATCTGCTTTCGCTGACGCACAGAAAATGCAGGTTGTAACAGATGCATTTCTGCAGTTATTTGTGCTAGCTTGCCTGTGGTATACATTTTTCATACTTTCCACAAAACAATTTTGGTCTTGGTGGTGTTCAGGGCTTCCTTCATCACACTGGTGGCTTCTTCTTGATTTTCACTACTGTCCCAGGTGGAGACTCAGAAATACTGTGGCACACAGATATAAGATTCTTCATTGATTTTACCACAATAAGTTTGTTTTGACCAGTCAATGTTGTTCGTCCTGAGGTTAACTTGTGACCCTTAGAGGACCAGTCTTAATCTGGCCTCTACCCTTTGACCTATTTGGCATGGGTGAGCCTACCATGAACCAAAGCACACAGCCTTGACTCCAGCCAACATTGCTCTCTGGATTATTGGCATGCAAGCCTGCAAGCCCTATGTCAAAGTTGAGTTCCTCTTAGTTGGTTTGTATTTGGTGATAGATAAAATTCTTTGGTATTTTTTATTTCCACTATAATTGTGGTTGCAGTCTTGACCTACAAATAATGTGTAATACTCTTTGTCCCCAACAGCTAATACCTGACTATCTATTTATCAGTTTAGGCAAATACAAATCTGTCTTGCAGTTAGTTAGTTAAGCCCATCACCCCTACTTGGGCATAGACCAATGACAGCAGCTTGCCAGAGTTCCCTGTCCATAAGTCCATAAGACATTGGAGCAGAATTAGGCCATTCAGCCCATCGAGTCTGCTCTACCATTCCATCATGGCTGATCCAGGATCCCATTCAACCCCATACACCAGCCTTCTCACCATATCCTTTGATGCCCTGACTCATTAGGAAACTATCAACTTCCGCTTTAAATATACCCACAGACTACCACCACAGCCTGTGGCAGAGCATTCCACTGATTCACTACTCTCTGGCTAAAAAAATCCTCTTTACCTCTGTTCTAAAAGGTCGCTCCTCAATTTTGAGCCTGCGCCCTTTAGTTCTGGATACCCCCACCATAGGAACCTCCTGGGCTCAAGTTTAATCATTCCTGTGGCTTCCACTTCCATCACGATACTTCATGCATTCTCTTAGCGAAGAACCTTCCTCTCCCCAGGGATGAAGTCTTTGGAGCTTCTGTTGCTGATTCATGATGGGGTAATAGTTGGTGAATTGTAAACTGTGGTCAGGATTATGGAGGATTATTTAGTATATGAATTACCAGATGGTTCTAATGCAACAAGACAATGTTCAGTGACTGATAATATGATGACTGCTGACTGCAATTGTCTCAACAGTATATTTCAATTAGGTTTCATTGCTTGGACCTTGCTACAACTCTTCGTCTAGTGGTTGCAGATATTCCATTTGCTTGTGTTTGACAAGATTTTCTAGAGTTCATAGATGCATTGATGCCATATACTTACACTCCAGTTCAAAGGTCAGAATTTGATTGCCTGATCTTTCAAAAATGTATCCACCTTCTCTTTAAATGCAGCTACTGAATTAGCCTCCACAGCTCTCTGGGGTAGGATTTCTTGAAATTCATTACCCTTCATAGGAAGTTTTTACACCTTTCTCTTTTAAATGACCATTTGCTCACTTACTAATTATGGACCCTTCTTCAAAACTCAGCCGCTTGTAGAGACATCCCAACACCTGCCTTGTTACATTCTCTCTTGATTTTATATATTTTCATTAAGATTATCCTTCATTATTAGAGACACTTTTGTGTCTAAATCTGGGGCAAAACAAGCTGTCAGAGGAACTCAGTGCAGCACCTGAAGAGAGAGAAAGGGAACAGTGCAGATAAAGAGTCTCAGCCCCTAACATAGAGTGTCAATTTTCCTCCACAGAAGCTAGCTGAACAGTTGAGTTCCTCTAGCAAACAAAAGCAACACTCACAAAATGCTGGAGGAACTTAGCAGGCCAGGCAGCATCTATGAAAGATAGTACAGTAGACATTTCAGGCTGAAACCCTTCAGCAGGCCTGGAGAAAAAAGTTGAGAGGTAGATCTAAAAGGTGGGGGGAGGAAGGAGAGAAACACCAATGATAGGTGAAACCTGGAGGGGGTAGGGAAGTTGATTGGTGAAAGAGACAGAAGGCCATGGAAGAAAGAAAAGGGGAGAGGAGCACCAAAGGGAGATGATGGGTAGTTATGGAGATAAGGTGAGAGAGGGTAAAAGGGACAGGAAGTGGGGAAGGACATTACTGGAAGTTTGAGAAATCAATGTTCATACCATCAGGCTGGAGTACAAGATATTGTTCCTTCAACCTAAGTGTGGCCTCATCACAACAGTGCAGGAGGCCAAGGATGGACATAAGGGAATGGGAAGTGGAATTAAAATGGGTGGAGATCCAGCTTGTTCTGTTGGATGGAGCATAGATGCTCCATGAATAGGTCTCCCAATCTACGCTGGCTCTCTCCGATATACAGGAGGCCACAGCGGGAACACCGATCACAATAAATGACCCCAAGAGACACTCAGGTGAAGTGTCGCCTCACCTGGAAGGACTGTTTAGGGTGCTGAATGGTGGTGAGGGAGGAGGTGTAGGGACAGCTGTAGCACTTATTCTGCTTGCAAGGATAAGTGCCAGGAGGAAGATCAGTGGGGAGGGACAAGCAGATGAAGGAGTTGCGTACGGAAAGCAGAAAGTGGGGGGGGTGGGAGAGGAGAGGAAAGATGTGCTTGGTGGTGGGATCCTGTTGTCGGTGGCGGAAGTTTCGGAGAATTATATATTGGACGCAAAGGCTGGTGGGGTGGTAGGTGAGGACAAGAGGAACTTCATCCCTGTAGGGTGGTGGGAAGTTGGTTCCTCTAACAGTTTGCTTTACTGCACTTTTCTCTGTGTTTTTTTTTGAAAGAAAATGCAACTCTTTTCATTCCAGGAATTAGCATGAGGGCAAGTTTGCAGTATCAGAGGGAAATGAACTACTCAATGTTTGAGCGAAACTTGGCTTTCTCCCAGCATGCCAGATACAGTGGCCAAACTGGAAAGCTTCAAGATTTACCAGATGGACTGTACAGCTGCTTCAGAAAAGACGAAGTGGAGGTGTTTGTGTTTCATGATAAACTCTCGTTGATGCACTGATGTGGTGATGTTTTTGAACTCACGTTCCCACGAACTTAAACTCCTAATAGACAAATGCTGTCCATTCTATTCACCTAGAGTGTTCTCTTCCATCATCCTAATTGGAGTTTACATTCCACTAGCAGCTGAATATAATCAAGCACTTGAGATTCTGCGTGATGCAGTCTCCAAACAGGAAACAGTCCACCCTGACGCATTTCAAATCGTGGTTGGTGACTTCATCCAGTATTGTTTGAAGAAAACTCTGCACAATTACTATTAGCATATAACTTGTAGCACCAAAGATCCCAAAAGACTAGACAACTGTTACACTAAGATAAGGAGTGCCTACTTTTCCTTGCCCAAACCGCATTTCTGTCAGTCAGTTCATTTGACTGTCCTTCTACTTGCTTACAGACAGAGGCTAAAGAGCAAAGTTTCAGAGATTAGGTCGACAAAGAGGTAATCATGGAAGGCAGAGGAGTGGTTATGAGATTGCTTTCAGTCAGTCGGCCGGGCTGTGTTCAACGACTCATCTGTAGATCAGAATAAGTACACCGTGGTTGTAATGGACTTTATTAAAACAGTTGTAGATGAGTGTGACCGCACAAAATCATTCAGTCTTTCCCAACCAGAAGCCTTGGATGAACCAGGAGATCTACAACCCACTGTTTACCAGATCAGAGGCATTCAAGCCTGGCTACCAAGGAAGTTACTGAAGGTCCTGGTACAATCTCCAGAAAGTTGAATCAGCGAACGATGATCTACAGTTGTGTCAGGGCTTGAATGCTATCATATCTTATAAAATAATATCAAGCAAAGTAAATGAGAGCAGGGCTTTGCTTTCAGATGTACTCCATGCCTTCTGTGCTCACTTTGACCATCCAAACATGGAGAAACCATCACAAGCTTCCACCTCCCTCAACGATCCTGTGATTTCAGTCTCTGAGGCTGAAGCGCAACCAGCCATCAGGGAGGTGAACCCATGAAAAACATTCAGCACAGACGCAGTACCTCCTCAGGTACTAAAGACCTGAGACCTGTGCTGGTCAACTGGCTGGAATGTTCAGTGAGATTTTTAACCTCTTGCATCAGCAGTCTGAGGTTTCCCACCAGCTTCAAGCAGGCTTCATTTATACCTTTGCCTGATCATATAGCAGCATTTACATCCACAGTGATGAAGTGTTTGGAGACATTGGTGATAAAATGTATCAACTCCTGTCTGAGAAGTGACTTAGATCTGCTTCAAGTTGCCTACCAGAACGATAAGTCCACAGCAGATGCCATCTTATTGGCTCTTCACTCAACACTGTAACATCTGGACAGCAAAGATGAATACATCAGGATACTTTTTTTTATTAACTACAGTTCAACACTCAATACCGTCATTCCCTCAAAACTAATCAATAACTCCAAGACCTTGGCCTCAATACCTCCTCATGCAATTGGATTCTTGATGTTCTCACTTGCAGACCTCAGTCAGTCCAAATTGGAAAAAACATCTACTCCACGATCCCTGTCAGCACAGATGCACCACAGGGCTGTGTGCATAGCCTCCTGCTCTACTTGCTTTATACTTATGCCTCTGTGGTTAAGCACAGCTCCAATGCCAATGCCTGATCTGCAGCTATGTGCTGACTTTGACTCTTTGCGGGAATGGGACACACTCACGGGGTCTCACGACTGGCAGTTATTCGATATACCAAGGATGCAGGTGGACTTGAGGTCAGTGTCTCTGCAGGAAAGCAGTGTGTCGTGCGAGTTCACAGAAGATCAAAAGCAGCAGGTTGACTGCTGGCTGTGTGCCCAGAGATCCAAGTTCTTTCCACCTTGGTACTGATGAGATTTAACCTTTATGAACGGCATGCAAGACATGACTTTCATTATGTGTCACTAGCCATGGAAATAAGAAACCAATTTAACTGCACTTGGCAAGTCTTTGGGCACAGAGCTTAGAAAAAGTGATGCAATGGACTTTTAACACTATAAACCGACAAGTTATTTCATATGCCTCCCTTCTCATGCAAAATGGAGACAGTTCTTTTTCCTTTATCAAGGAGAGAGAGTGCCAGTGGTATGTCAAATTACCGGGTGAACCAGTAGTGTCTGGGGCACTGCAAGTCTGTGTCTGTATTGATGCTTTGCTGCACACTTGAGTGCTCGGTGTGGGACGCCAATGCTTTTTTTTGCTGGTGGGGGAGGGAAAATTGTTGCTTTGCTGCTTCTTGCATGTAGGAGAGGGGAGCTGGTGGGGGGGGGGTTTGGGGCTCTGACATTTAACTGTCATTCATTGTAATGTAAGTGCACATGTAATTACTATATCTGTGTATAGATTCATGAAAATAACTACATTTGCAATCAGCCACTTGTAATAAAAAGCAACACACATAATAAAAACTCTGAATTAAAAATTTAGCTTTTCGCTGAAAGCGATAAATCAAATTTGAAGTCAGTCAAGTTAGCAGTAAAAAAAATTATAGTACTAAGCCTGTCAGCTGGTTGAGTGGTGTTGTAGCAACAACCTTGCACTCAACATTACAAAGACCAATAAATTAATTGTGGACTTCAGGAAGGGCAAGTTGAGAAATCACCAGCCCTCATCGAGTGATCAGAGTGGAAAGGGTGTGCAGTTTTGAGTTCCCGGATGTCAGCATTTCTGAGGCTCTATCCTGAGCCCAAAATACTGATGTAATTGCAAAGAAGGCATGATAATGGCTTTATTTCATTAGACATTTCAGGAGAGTTGGTATGTGACAAAAGACACTCGCAGAGAGCATTCCAACTGGTTGCATCACTATCTGGTATGAAGGGGCCACTGCACAGAATTGAAAAAAGCTGCAGAAATCTGTAAACTTAGCCAGTTCCACTCCATCATGGGCACTAGTCTCCCCAGCATCCAGGGCACCTTCAAAAGACGATGCGTCAAAAAGGAAGCATCCGTCATTAAGGACCCCCATCACCCATTCTTTTTACATTGCTGCATCAAGGAGATACAGGAGCCTGAAGATGCACACTAAATGTTCCAGGAACAGCTTCTTCCCCTCCACCATCAGATTTCTGAATTGACAATGAATCCCTGAAAACTTTATCAGTATTTTTTCCTTCTTTTTTAACTCTACTTATTTAATTTTTTAATATATACTTTTCATTATATTTGATCATTTTTTATTACTATCTATTGTAATGTACTGTTG